>NC_068282.1:23013264-23350764 GCF_025860055.1 Xyrauchen texanus | reverse complement strand
CCGCAAACAGTTTGCTGAAGACAAGCAGAGTAAGGACATGGATTACTGGAACCATGTTCTGTGGTCTGATGAGACCAAGATAAACTTATTTGGTTCAGATGGTGTCAAGCGTGTGTGGCGGCAACCAGGTGAGGAGTACAAAGACAAGTGTGTCTTGCCTACAGTCATGCATGGTGGTGGGAGTGTCATGGTCTGGGGCTGCATGAGTGCTGCCGGCACTGGGGAGCTACAGTTCATTGAGGGAACCATGAATGCCAACATGTACTGTGACATACTGAAGCAGAGCATGATCCCCTCCCTTTGGAGACTGGGCAGCAGGGCAGAATTCCAGCATGATAACGACCCCAAACACACCTCCAAGATGACCACTGCCTTGCTAAAGAAGCTGAGGGTGAAGGTGATGGACAGCCAAGCATGTCTCCAGACCTAAACCCCTATTGAGCATCTGTGGGGCATCCTCAAGTGGAGGAGCACAAGGTCTCTAACATCCACCAGCTCTGTGATGTCGTCATGGAGGAGTGGAAGAGGACTCCAGTGGCAACCTGTGAAGCTCTGGTGAACTCCATGCCCAAGAGAGTTACAGCAGTGCTGGAAAATAATGAAGGCCACAAAAAATATTGACACTTTGGGCCCAATTTGGACATTTTCACTTAGGGGTGTCCTCACTTTTGTTGCCAGCGGTTTAGACATTAATGGCTGTGTGTTGAGTTATTTTGAGGGGACAGCAAATTTGCACTGTTATACAAGCTGTACAGTCACTACTTTACATTTTAGCAAAGTGTCAATTCTTCAGTGTTGTCACATGAAAAGATATAATCAAATATTTACAAAAATGTGAGGGGTGTACTCACTTTTGTGAGATACTATATATATATATATATATATATATATATATATATATATATATATATATATATATATACACACACACACACACACACACACACACACACATTACATTCTTGTGGCAGAAGAGTTCATCGTTGATAAGACAATACAAAATGTAGCTTTAGAATACAATGTATTGTTTACTACCATATAATTGATCATAAGTCAATCATTGGCATACAGTTCACAGCAATCCATTTCACAAGTGAATTTGTCAATCAGTTGGAGATTTATTATGAGGGCTTGTTTAAGAGCCCGTCAATTTACATCTGCGTCAGACATGCTTGTGTAGCGTCTCGGGTGCGTCGCATCATAAACAACATTTTTAGTTCACTGTTTCAAGTTAAATATAGTTTAATACTCAATCTTTAAACACATCTTGAGATCCCTTAGTTCGCATTTGCACTCCTTCAAGTGTTTTGAACGCAAGAATGTAACGTATGTTTGCGTTGTTCTGCCTACTTAAGCGTTTTCTTCACCGTTTAAACTGTGCGTTGCTCATACAGCTAAAATTTCACTTACTGCCCTCTGGAGTAAACAGGTGGTATTACAAGCTTGCATTTCTCGGGAATCTTCCTTATTATGGTGCGATTAATTGCGTACATTTTTTTAAATCGACAGCCCTAATACATACATAAATCCAACGAGCGCATTTCGCCCAGCAGCCAGCATTTTTTGGGATGTTCGGCAAGTGCTGTCGCAAAATATACGTCATAAAAGCTGTCCAATCAGGTTGTGACTTTTTCCTGATGCTTTTTGTTTTGTATCCTTAGGTTCGGTGTAAAGAATTCCAGTGTGAATGCCAAGTGAACCAGGACTAAATGTATCTTTTTTGGTCCGGACCAAGAGAACCAAGAGAACTGAATGTTTCCAGTTGAGCAGTCAACAACAGATGAAATGAGGGAATTAGATATATATATAAAAAAATCTATTCTAGAATAAATCTTATGGACTGATGAAAACAATATATAGTCCCTACCAGATGGGTTCAAAAGTCTCCAAATATCTGTTAGACCAAGAAATTTAGACATCCTGTGAAGTGTCAATGTTGCTCTAGGGGGCTTACACACATTTGCTTCACTATGATCAAGGACTGAGTCCATCAATAGATTTAAGTCTCCTCCCAATATTATATCATAAGGGGTGCCAGCAACTTGCAACATCCCTTCAAGATCTATAAAAAAAGTCCTGATCCTCAGCGTTAGGTGTGTAAATATTAGCCAAAATCAACCTTTGACCTAGCATAAACAATAATGACTCTTCCTAATTTATCTTTACTCTGTTTCATACAACAAGATCTTCATCGGATGATCTCAGAAATTTGTCCAGAATTGATCGGGGCCTGTCTCCCTCAGCGGATCGCCAAGCCGGAACCCTGTGAGCTCGCTCGATTTCCAGCTTATAGTCTGTTATTTCGAGGATACTTGTAAAGAGCCCATCCAGAAATTCCACCATATTCTGACCTTCTGCACGCTCAGGAATTCCAACAATTTAGATGTTGTTTCGCTGGTTACAATTTTCAAGGTCATCCAGCTTTACCCAAATGCGTCCCAAGTCTGCCTTGGTTGCTAGCAGATTAGCAGCTAATTCCCTCTCTGATGACTCCAGATAATCTATCCGTTTCTCAACATCTGACACTCTTGTAACCATCTCAAAATCACAAGTACACTGTGAATTTAGTCTCCATGGCAGTGATCGATCGATGCATTACAGCAAGATCCTCAGAGTCAGCAACGACCTTCGTCAGCATTACTGACATGTTCGACAGTTGACGCTGAATCTCTTTCAACGCACCGTATAAATTGAGTCCCTGGCCCAAGGCCTGTTGCTCAGGGTCTCCAGAGCATGAGGATTTTGAATTCTTTGACATATTGTCTTCATAAAACGGTTATGGAACAGGGTGTATTGAATCTCAAACGGTTTATGGCATTAATAGTGTGAGCATCACAAGTCCGATCCTCGCATGGCGCCACCCAAGCTTCCCAAAACACAGTTTTTAAATGCTAATGTTATTTAAGCAAAAAGTTATCCAATAGCAACTCATAATGCCCCCATAGTTACTAAACATCATATAGGGGTTCAGCTGGACTAGACATACCCAGGCCTGATTATTGCCAGCCCTGTTCAATCAAATCAACAACTAAATAGAACTAATTGAGCAGCTGAAGTTGATTAAAAGGTCTCATCCAGTAGCACACTATGCCTAGGTTTGAAAGAATCTTCAGAAATTATGAGGAAAAAGGTGACTGAAATATATCAGGGAAGGGTTACAAAGCTATTTCAAAGGCTCTGGGACTCCAAAGAACCACAGTGAGAGCCATTATATCCAAATGGAGAAAACTTGGAACAGTAGTGAACCTTTGCAGAAGTGGCCGACCTTCCACAGTTCCTCCAAGAGCACTGTGACAACTAATCTTGGAAGTCACAAAAAATCATAGGACTACATCAAAGGAACTGCAGGCCTGAATAAAAAAAAGGTCACTGTTCATGACTCCACTATCAGAAAGACACTGGTCAAAAATGCCATCTATGGAAGAGTGGAGAGGCAAAAAACACTGCTAACCCAGAAGAACATTAAGGCTTGACTGAATTCTGCCAAAACACACCTTGATGATCCTCAAACCTTTTGGGAGAATGTTCTGTGATTAGTTTGAAAGTGGAACTGTATGGAAGACAGAGGTCCTGTTACAGTCTCTGAGTATTGAGGAGTCTGATGGCTTGGGGGATGAAGCCGTTAAGGCCCGAATGCTTCGTTACCTCTTACCAGAAGGCAGGAGGGTGAAGAGTTTGTGTGAGGGGTGTGTGGGGTAACCCACAATGCTGGTTGCCTTGCAGATGCAGCTTTTGTGTAAATGTCTCTGATGGAGGGAAGAGAGACCCCAATTATCTTCTCAGCTGTCCTCACTATACTTTGCAGGGCTTTGCGGTCCGAAACGGTGCAAGTCCCAAAACAGGCAGTGATGCAGGATGCTCTCAATAGTCCCTCTATAGAATGTAGTGAGAATGGGGGGTGGGAGAAGTGCTTTTCTCAGCCTTTGCAGAAAGTAGAGATGCTGCTGGGCTTTCTTGGGAATAGAGCTGGTGTTGAGGGACCAGGTGAGGTTCTCTGCCAGGTGAACACCAAGGAATTTGGAGCACTTGACGATCTCCACAGAGGAGGCTAAATTAAAGTTTTTGAGTGGACTAGTCAAAATCCTGACTTGCATCCAATTGAGATGCTGTGCCAGGACCTTAAACAGGCAGTTCATGCTTGAAAACCATCCAATGTGTCTAAACTAAACCAGTTCTGCAAAGAAGAGTGGGCCAAAATTCCACCACAGCGTTGTGAGACATTAGCAGTTATCAAAAGTGTTTGGTTGAAGTTGTTGCTGCAAAAGGTGTCACAACCAGCAATTAAGCTTAATGGGGCAGATAATTTTTAACATGGGTGACAGGTGTTGGATAACACTTTTGCGACAATAAAAAAAAACATGTATATATGTATATATATATATATATATATATATATATATATATATATATATATATATATATATATTTGAAAACTGTATTTTGTGTTTACCCAGGTTTTTATATATCGTTTGAAGATCTAAAACAATTTAGTATGAAAAATGCATAAAAATAGAAGAAATCAGGAAAGGACAAATACTTTTTCAAGTAATTTACCTTAGTAAATGTACACATTTCAGCTTTAACAAAGCACAGTTATGTTTGTGAAATGCGCAGGCAATGCTCAAATACAGTATATAAAGGCTCAAAAGAATATTTAGATGGATTAAACATGTCACTGACCAAAACTTCAGATGAGACAGAATATAAATAATAAAGAGAAAGAGAGATGGTTTATTTGTTTAAACGCTTACATTAGGAGACACCAAGCAGCCCAATTCAGGTCAATCTAAACATACATAGTTTATAAAAACTGCTGTAGAAAAAGAGAAATGGACGAACATGCGTCAACCGCCATCAATCTGCACCCGTTGTATAAACAGGAACTTTGTAGCATGTTAGCAGCTTTAAAATCATACACATGTGCCCCACTAGACTGCTTAATCCTCAATCCAGTGTTTAGAGTAGCTGATTTCCTATAGTTATGAGGTGAGGTCACTTTACTTTTTCTATACCTTCATTCCACCTTAAATAAAAACAGACAGTCTGTTTCACTGTTGTATTTTTTTTTGCTCCTTTACACTGCTCTTACTTTCCTGGGTTACTTTTAAAGGAATATCCCATGTTCAACATTAAGCTCAATTGAAAGCATTTGTGGCATGTTGATTATCACAAAAATGATTGGTTCATCCTTAATTTTCTTAAAAAAAAAAAAAGGTTACATAGAGGCACTTAAAATGGAACTAAATAGGGCCAATTGTTTGGAGGTTTTAAAAGCAGAAACATGAAGATTATTATTTTATAAAAGCACTTGCGTACAAAAAAATTTCAAACTTGCGTATTATTTCAGTAAAATCATGGTTTTTATGGTTATTTTAGAGTTTATGTCATCATGGCAATGAAGTTGTAAAATTGGATATAACACAAAAAAGATTAGTTTTATCAGACTAAAATCATGATAACACACATATTGATTACATCTTATGGCCATACTTTAAAAACATTCAGTATTTTAACATTTACCGATTGGCCCCATTTACTTCCATTGACCATGTTTACATGCTCTTAAGAAAATGGTTTATTCCAGGATTTTTGCATAAACAGGCTTTGTAAATGCATAAGCGGTGTTCTTACAGGTCTTTGAGGAGTGCGCATGTGCGTGAACCAGACCAGATAACTAACGTCACAGGATGGAGCCCAACAAGTCAACACAGCGGAAAGTATAAAACAATTCTGGGAGAAGAGTGGGAACATGGCATAAACAATATAAACTATAACCATTTAAACACACCAATGTAAAATATCGACTGTCCCTCACGTTTGCGTATATGCACTCGTACCTTGGGGGTATCCCAGAGTTTTACGTAAGAGAGAAACCTCGCCATTGCAGCACAATTCTAATGCAAGCCATGATAGAATGTTAAGTAAACAAACACAGCAACAACTCTGGAATATCTGGAATAGCAAACTCTTCTTTGAATGTCATGTTCATTACTTACACAAGCCTCTCTGGAAAATGACATTGCTGTGGAGAAAGCTGCTTACTGTCCAAGCGGCATGTATACGAGCAGAGTATGGAATATTCCTTTAGCAAACTTTGAATTTTAAAGGAGTACGTCACCATTTTTGTTTTCTTCTCAAAAGTAGATTCTTATATTCAATTGTTGTGTGTGTCTTGGTGTACACTGATTGTAAGATTGTATGTTTTCTAGAAGAACAGAAAAACTAAATGGACTTCAGAGTATATCCTCAAGGATACTGATTAAGTAAGGTAAAATGTGAGTATAAATAGTATGCAAGATCAGCAAACTATAGTATGTCCCAAACCACAATACACTGAAAATAGTGAGCCAAAGGTGTCCGGATGGTATACTACTTCTGGTGGATTTTCTTAGTGTTTATCTGTGCATACTTTTTTAGCTAATATTGCAAACAACCCCTTGCGCAAGGGTACAGAAAGATTTTTGACTGTTCATTTTTGACTGTCGAAAGTGCAGAGGAATGTGAGGTCAAAGTTGCCTCAGCAGTTTTAAAATGTTGTTCAAAATGTTCAAATAATAAATTTAAGTAGATGTTAAGTCTTTGTTGCAGATGTAAACAGCATGTGTCAAGGGGTCTGTATAATCAAGATGCAATTGTATGATGTGGTGGTATGTTGCAATAATGGTGTACTGTCTTAATATACTCAATAGTATGAATGGTACCCATCACCAGAAAAGTACTTCAGTGCATAGTATATGTTTTGGGATGCATCCTTAAACTTATGAGACTCATGAGACCCAAAATAACTCTGGACAATAAACAATTGGAGAGGTCAAGAGGCGTAAAGTGTGAAACAAAGGACAAAAGAAAATGGAACCACTCATAAAAACAACTAGCCTAAATCACCCAACAACACCATTCTTGCTGGAGGGAAGGAAAGCAAAACTTAAAGCAGTGAGATTTACAGGGCTTTTTTTTCTTTTGGGCACTTGTCAGCTGGTCAGGTTGGGAGGCAAGATAGACCCACTGAAGTCCAGCTTGGGAGGCCAGCTAAACCAGTTTAAAAGGGGCCAAGACCAACAGACCAGCATAGACTTATTAAGCTGTTTATGTCAGCATGAAATCTCTGTACCCAGTTTATCCCTCTATTATCCAGGTTTCCTCCCTCTTAATTGTTTCTTTTTTCCTCTCTCTCTGTCTCTACCACCCCTTCTCTTTTCATCAATGTTTAGATTAACAGGGATCAAATGTAACTGATGACTAGCTGCATGGTTAGAGGGGTCAGTATTCAATGACAAATGGAGGGAGTGTGGTAACATGAACTCCCGATGACTGCCTAACAAAAATAAGCAAATGTATGAAGATGAATTGGGATAATCTGTTCTGGAGTAAGAGCGAATGTGTGTGAGAGGCCAGAAATAGGGAGAGACGAAATCTGCACTAAAGTGGCTGACAGAAGACAAAAACCGGAAAATTAGCCGTGCCATTGCTAAATTATACTTAGTAACGTCCAGTGTTGGGGAGTAACTAAATAAAAGCAGTCATGCTACTAATTTAACATTTTTCAGTAGCATTTTTCAGTAGTTTTTTAGCTGTTTTAAAAATAGTGTATTACTGTATAATGGCACATTTGTATTGCACAGACTAATTTAGTGATTTAGTATAAAGACCCATGAACTCACAAGCTATCAGTTTGAATCAGTCTAATATATATTAACTCCCACTGGGAAAACAGATATCTGTAGGAAACACTGATGTACAGTATCTGATATGAATAAAAAGTGCTGGAACTGGCTCAGTGTGTAAAATGATAAAACTTCCAGATATAAAAGATACAAGAGCATTGAGGTACAAACAATAGTCACTACAATTGGGTGAAATAAAAAAAACAAAAACAATGGTCACTACAACTGGGTGAAATAAAAATAAAAAAAAACAAGGGGAGAGACAAGCGCAGATAAAATAAAGTATTTCCACACAAATAAGCAAGGTCATGCATTCAAACAAGCCTTGTTCATTTGTCTCACTCAAAAGGCCAAAAAAATAAATACTTTGAAGATCTGACATCAGAAAACCAATATTGTTCTTTGCAAATGGTTGGCATGGCAGCCGCTGGCTCAGAGAAAATTGGCTTTCATTTTTGAAGCTTAGACACTGTGTGCATGTGTTGTGAAAGTATAATACACACCAGAGTTGAGGTCTCGTCCAGGGTTAAAGGCTCGGTTGTTGACAGTCGGGGAGAGGCGATCACAGCTGATAGTCTTTGAAACATTGGCATTAAAATTACCATCAAATCTGAAAGCAGAGCGAACAAAACATCAACGCCTAGAGATGGGGTGATTTCAACATACTGCAATATTTTACCACATGATGCGGTGCAGATACTCTCACACCAAGAATCAATCATTAGCTACATTTTTCACATGTAGACCAAATTTTAAATACACTTAGCAAACACACTTTTTTTAAAAGAAAGAAATTATGCAATTAATGCAGTTTTTTTTTCACTTCGTGCGGCTATAAGTGGAATACATACATTTCCAGGGGGTACATGCTCGACTCAGTGCATGCTTGTACATTACGTGCGATGCATGTCCCGGGCATAATAAGCACATTAGCGGATATTCTGTATGAAGAATGGAGACTTCACCCGCAAGTGGTGAGCCAGATGTAGTAGAAATATTATAGGCAAGCTGCCGTATCTCTTTGCATCACTTGAAAACACTCACTAACTCAGTCATCTGAAACAGTGTCAAAAGCCAGCATGTGCGCTATAGAGACTAAATGGCAGCAAAAGAAAATATTGTTTTGAAATTTTAAACTTCAGCAAATTAAACTAGCTTTCAATTTGTTTTATATCTTTATGTATAGCGTCTAACAATGCATTGGGAATGTACACTTTAGTTTCTCTTGCCAAAAAAAGCGTGATATGAATTGAATCTGCCCATTTGATGAACATTTTACACCATATGCATCAAAGATTTATACCTGCAAAAATGTTGTCTAATTAACTATGCACAAAAAACAAATAATTTTAACATGCTTATTTTTAAATAATTAAAATAAATGATGACTAACCAATTTCTTGCAAGTTCTTTGAGACAAAGTATAAAGTAAATATATTTGATTATTGTGACAGGGTGGAGGGCGGTTCGGGTAGTGATTATACACACCCAGTCCCTTATCAGGCAAATTAAGCCTCTGAGAGGGATAAAGGCCGACTGCAGAAAAGGAGGAGGTGAGAACCGGCTTGACAATATAAATAATAGTTTTAATATAAAACTGAACAAAAAGACACAAACACACACACACACATCGGTCCGCTGACCGTAAACGATCTCTCTCTCCTCGCACCACCTTCCGCAGTCGGCCTTTATCCCTCTCGGAGGCTTAATTAGCCCGAAAAGGGACCGGGTTTGTATAATCACGACCTGGTCCCGCCCCCTGTCCTGTCACAATTATATTTTAATGTTTGTTTTAATGTACCAAGATTAATTCTGATTAATCATTAAAAACTGTTTGATTAATTTGTTAGCCATTTTTTTATTGTTTTACAACCCTATTTGTTTTCCTCAAGCTGACATGCCTGTTCTAAATGAAAGCAAGAACTTAGGAACTTGTTGCCCAAAGCTAAATTGCAATCGACTATAAAGATATAAAGAATAACAACATTATTTCACTGTGACCAAGATTTTGCTATAATATTCATAACATTTCATATCATTTATTTTAATGGGGGATAAAAGGGAAACTTAAAACAGGCCAGCACAACAAGCTTCAAGGCCTCAGTCATGAAGAAATGTTAAGCTGATATGCTTCTCATGCTATCAGCAGCGAATAACTGCTTTTACAGCGTTGTGAAGTAAAATTCCCCTGAGGAAGAGTGCACCCATATCTATTTCTACCAGCTTCACAGCTCTTCTGTATAGATGAAAGAGGAAGATGGAGGAATGGAGTCTGAGGATCTCCTCCATGAGTGGAGAATTGTTTCTTTTATTCACGGAATCAAACACTATCAGACAGCAATGAAATGCATATACAGTGCATCCGTAAAGTATTCACAGAGCTTCGCTTTTTCCACATTTTGTTATGTTACAGCCTTATACCAAAATGGATTAAATTCATTATTTTCCTCAAAATTCTACAAAAAATACCCCATAATGACAACGTTGACTTCAAACATGAAGTTTGTTTGAAATATTTGCAAATTTATAAAAAATAAAAAACGAAAAAAATTACATGAGTATACATAAGTATTCACAGCCTTTGCCATGACACTCAAAATTGAACTCAGGTGCATCTAGGGCTGAGCGATAAAACTATATCAATATTTATCGTGATAAAAAAACTCCATGATATCGACAATAAGCTTTTGAGTAATTTTCTATATTTAGACTGTGTTCTACATCTAGACATGCGTGCTGCTAAAAATGCTAGCAGTTTGGCTTTCTTATCGTATGTTTCCACTGGCGCGTAGTGAGCGAATGTGAGAGAGAGCTTTCAATTCCTTCATATGGAAGCCGATCGTCAAGCTCACGAGGTGGATTGTAAAATTGACGGCAGTGCAGGGTAAGCAGTGGGTAAGCAGTTCCCTAGTGTTGGGAGTGGCTTTGTGCCAATTTCTTCTGCATCAGTGGAAGCGCAGACTCGGACTGTATGTAGTTGCTACTGCACCCACTACACAGGTCACCGCTATCTGGATCCAGACCCCAGATTGATTCCATCTTGACTGCAAGACATCATGACAACGGTTACGCCCTCTCATCGTCTGTAGTGAGCAGCGCAACAAAACAACAGTGACGGTTACATCATATCTGATCTTTCTGCAGTGTATTCTTGAATATTTTTCTCTACCACTGAAACACGCTTCACTGATGCCCTGTCCCGGTCTGCACCAGCTTCCTCTTTAGTGAATAAACATGAGGTGCGTGTTTCCAGAGCGCCTTTAGACCATAACGTTTTTTCTTTCTAAATTTAGTTTTATTAATCAGCATGTTCCAAGCCTTTACTAATAAACAAATAGATTTATGTTCTAATTTTGTGAAATTATTCAGATTTCATCATCTCTTCATCATTCTCATCATTTCATCAATTACTAGTTTGTAGCCTAGTCTTTCTCACTTTAATGAAAATGGAAAAATGGTCCATTCAGACTTTTACATTTTCAAAAGTTTCTCTCTGGAGATACCCCTGAACCCCCATAGAGTATCATTCCTCAGTCACAAGGGCTTCTATGCCCCAATACTTGGATATCTCTATGTAAAGAAATATGAAAATAATTGTAATGTAAAAAAAATAAAAACTCTGACAGAGCTCCAGCGTTTCTCTGTGGAGAGAGGAGAACCTTCCAGAAGAACAACCATCTCTGCAGCACTCCACCAATCAAGATTGAACTCTTTGGCCTCAATGGCAAGCGTCATGTCTGGAGGAAACCAGGTACCGCTCATCACCTGTCCAAATGTTGCAAAGATTTCAAACAAACTTCTTTCACTTTGTCATTATGGGGTATTGTTTGTAGAATTTTGAGGAAAATAATTAATTTAATCCATTTTGGAATAAGGCTGTAACATAACAAAATGTGGAAAAAGTTAAGCGCTGTGAATACATTCCGGATGCACTGTATATTAAAAAATATACAAATAAAAATATGAAATACATATAAAAATATGAAGAAACAAAGTAATTGATGAAAAATAGGCTTTAATGTGGACCAGAATTTTTTCAGTGTCATGCAGTAAGCCACTTCAAAACCCCTTTAGAGATGGGATGACAAACCTGAGATGGAAGCATTATTCAAATTATGAAAAGGTTTTTCACCCCATTTATTTAACGATGTACTGTATGTGCATTCAATTAATAAATGCATTAAAATATCTAAATATACAACTTTTAAGTTTCAGCCTCTATATAAGGTAATGGTGGACAGTGGGACATGTCCAGCTACAGGCAGAGCGAGCAGTCTTAAATCAGTGTATGGTTTAAAACAGAGAAGGATATGAAAAAATTATTTTCTTTTTATTTTTATTTATTGCCATGTCAAAGAAACTTTGTTCTCACAATCACTGTCAATGTCCTCCGTTGAGTGCAGCTTCCAAATAAAAAGTTTAACAGAAAAAGTGTGACTGAAAATGGGGCTATATTGACTAACACTGGATGCTCACGTTGGGTCAAAAGCAAAAATATCTTAATATATATCAGTGAAGCTGTCAACACTGGAACTGTCCGTTGCGGAGTCGTGTCAACATTAAACGGATGCCCCTTTCCGTTTTGTGCTGCACATGCTGGCGCTGCTTCTGCCAACAATACAAATAAATGGTTTAGAGCGTTCACATTGACACGTCCCGTTGAAGACAGCCTCAAGCCATTGCGGCTAGTCGGGAACTGAGAGGTGATATTGGGGGTGTATTTTGGCAGGAAAGGTGTTTAAGGATTGAAGGGGTACAGTTTTAAGCACCACACAACACTGCTTTGGCTACGTGAGAATATAGGCACAGTTTCACTTAAGCACAGTTTCGTACGGTATGATTAAAAACCATTCCCAGCCCAGACTTTTCAGCATGCTTGGCTATCCGTCCTCAGGACAGAAAACCATGTATGCGAAACACCTGTCGTGACGTGGCGACTCACTATTGGACACTTGCTCAATCAATCCATTCTAATCCTGTTTTCTGTCTGAAGGTGGAAAAGGGTAGTAATTCTCAACTGGAGGGTTACGGACCAAAAATGTGTCACAGGTTCTGAAAGTGTTGCAGAATGCAGAGAAAAATCAATGCTAAATTCAAATATATATTTTTTACAAACCACATAATCGTGCAGTCACGGGGGACCATCACACAGAGTCGGAGCAAGGCTGGCATTTGATTGACAGCTGCTATGATGTGCAAAGTTCTTTGAACTTAATACATTTAATTCTCATCAGGCCCTAGTCATTAGAATTCTCCTTCAACACATTTTACATGTGGTGGCTAATAATAATACCAAAATGATAACATTTTAGAAAACACTTCCCATAGCTTTTATTGCTTATGTCAAAGGTTCAAATTTCACAATACTTTGGTACAAATGTATCTGTTACACAAAGTGTTCTTTCTCCCAAGGCGTCAAAACAATCCGCATGTGTAAGAGTCCACAGTATCAACATACGCCAAAAGAACCCTCTACAGGCAAGTCTCATAATGGAAATGTCAATGTCAATCTTTGTATATCGTGTTTTTAACAAAAATATGTTTTATATATGCACTCCAATTCAAAAGTTTTGAAACACTTACTCGTTCTTTATTATAATTCTTTTTTTTCTTCACATTTTAGAATAATAGTAAAGTTATCAAAACTATGTAATAACATAAATTGAACTATGGGAATTATTTTGTGACTAAACAAAATCCAAAATAAATCAAAACTGTGTTATATTTTAGCATCTTCAAAGTAGTCACCCTTTGCCTAGAACTATTGACATCTCAACCAACTTCTTGAGGTATGCTTTTTAAACAGTATTGGAGGAGTTCCCATCTATGTTGGGCACTTATTGGCTACTTTTCTTTATTATTTGGTCCAAATCATCAATTTCAAAAAATTTGTTTTATAACATTTTTGTTGTATAATAAAATAAATGAATATGGTGGCACAATTATTTTGTCTACAAAACTAATTTCCCATTTAACATGCGCCTTCAGATCAAAAGATTTTAAGATCATGAGAAACATTTCAGTTAAGAGTTTCAATATAAAAGACATCCTGGATCCTACCGGTCACATCTCATTCAAAAGTTTAATCCAAACTCGAGCTCATCGCAATCAGTCACATGACAAAAGTGAGCGCCAATGGCTTTGACGTCACTGACATCAAACCTATTGTAATGCATATTGAGGCAGCAATTTTATAATGTGTTAATACAACAGCGGGATGTGTTACGGCAGATGCCGGGGGACCGTGATAGTTGAATAAAAACATACATTTGGATCTGTTCTGCACACAAAGAGATCTGAAGAATTAAATACACCCAGAACGAAATGGGTCACTTCAGCAGAACAGAATGTGCACAGAAAACAACAGATTAAACATTTACCACTGCAAACTAGTAAATGTTGCAATTAAACGTTATACACTGTGAAAAAATGTTGCTCAGTTCAAATGAAAATCATACCTCAACATAAGTCACGACAACAAAGATGTACACCAACAATTGATTTCACAATAATAAAATTCCAATATGCTTTCCATAAGTCTATTGACGCCAGTGGTTTCTCATTGAAAGCAATGCGCTTGCCGGATTTGTTGGAAACAGACGCTAGAGGGTGCTTTTGGCATCCACACATTGACGGCCAGGGCTCTTGCACAAGCGTTAGTATTAGACGCCTTGGGAATGAGAACGGGTTCCACTACTTTATAGAAGCTAGTCAACATGAACAGGTTTCATGCCATGTAATAATCTTTGAAAAGCATGAACAAAACTATGCAAGACATAAGAAATTTAAACTAATTTTAAAAGTTCGATTTTAAGGTCATTTTTGTTTACTTATGTATGATCAATCAATTTTGTTCTGTGTTGGGTTGCCACTTGGTGTCTAATAACGTAAAATCTGGGTCCTGAAGCAAAACCAGTTGATAACCAATGTTTAAGAGTACTGCAAAATAGAAAGCAGTGCTTTATTTCATATCTCTCACTCATACACAGATTGTCAAAGTGTGCTGTTATTAAACCATCAGACCTCCTCAAGCAAACAAACTGCATTGATTAATGGAACAGTGGCCACAGGTGGACCAGTATGGTCAACTGATTGATCAACAATCATTAGGGCTCTTCTCTTCTATGCTGCAACAGTGTGTCGATTTCATAGACGTGCCATCATGCTGCAAATTCAGGTCTCTGCTCGCAATATTCTAATCAAGCACTGATCTAAGCACTGTCTCCAGAGATCTCACTGCACTGTAACACTCCCTTTCATCTCCCATGACTCTATACAAACACCAACTTACATACTCACTCTCTTTAACAGTTTTCTCCAGCATGTTTCTCGTCAACTGCCAACCTACTGTGTTCTGACAGTCTTGCTGTCTTTTCTCTGATGCTACTGCATCTTTATATTCACACAAAACCCATAATGCAGAGCCCTATTTGTCCTTTGCCACACAAACAAGCTTCTATTCCATAAGCCATTACTAATTTAGTGTATTTTCATCATCGAGTTTATTACTCTCTCCCCTCCATTATCGTCGTGACACAGAGTCGGAGCAAAGCTGGCATTTGATTGACAGCTTCCATGATGTGCAAAGTGCTTTGAACTTCATACATTTAATTCCCATCAGGCCTTAGTCATTAGAATTCTCCTTCAACACACTTTACATGTGGTGGCTAAGCAAATGTGCTAGATAAAAAATACATTTGCAAGCTGCTTTGAATTTTACATCAGAAATAAAAAGACGGGAGAGTAAATGAGTAACAGAGGGGAGGGGAGAGAGAGAGCATGAAAAAGAGAGTAAATATATATTGAATAAAAGCTTGAAGCGTATTTCCCCTCCGTCTTTGAATTGGGTTCAACATGCAAATTGGTGTCTTGGAAAAAACATTCAGAAAGAATGAAGAGGAGAAACAAAAAGATGAATGGAAAAACAAGCCCTTGGGTAGTGTTCAGCCTGGATGGTGTGAAAACTAAAATAATAACAGAGCAGGAATGAACTTAAATCACATGTGATGTTCATTTCTAATTGCATATTTCAATTTCAAAGCACGTTTCAGTCATGTTATAATACAAAAACTGAATACATCTGCCATGACTTAAACCCTTTAAAAGTGCATATACATGTATTTTCAAATAAAATTTAACTTGAATTTGAGGTAAACAAAAAATGTGATTATTAACATCACATTAACATTTAAAATAACTGACATAATAAATTGCATTGTCAACTCCCAGTTAAACAGAAATGTGTTTTTATGACATTTTTGTGTTATTTTATTTATGTAAATCAATAGTGTCCAAAAAATATGAGGTAACAGACCAACATTTTAGTTATTATTTATTATAAATATTGACATCTAACCCAATTGGAACACAATGTAGGCTTCAAGATGGAAATGATGAGGTTGCATGTAGTTGCAAGGAGTTTTTCAGTCCCAGTATCATTGTATCTCAATTACCACATTTACATGCACTTAAGAAAACTGCCCCACCCCCCAGGCTTTTTGCAGTAAGTGGCATTCTGAAATGCGATGCAAACAAGAACGCTGATTTCCTTGTACAGTAAACTATACTTTTACATTTAAACAAACCAATATAAAATATTGACGTCCCCCACGTTCAAGTATATGCACTTGTACATTTTAAATGTTTTATGTACAGTATGAGGGAAACCCCACAATTGGAGCACAATTCTGCTGCATATTGTGATGGAAAGTTATGGAAACAAACACAGCAACAACTCAGGAATATCTCAAATAAAACGGAAGCAATAGAGTATAAAACAGTGAAGTCTTCCTCGGATACCATGTTTGTTATTTACACAAGCGTTGTGGGAAAATTACCTTGCTGTGGAGAAAGCGGATTACTGACAGTAATGCCAGTTATATAGTGCATGTAAACGGGAATGCTGCTTTCTCGCAACAACCTGCTTTCTCATAGTAAGCCACTTTCTGGTGTTTATGTAAACATAGTCAATAAGACATCACATTTTTATTTTATAGTGTTTACCATCAACCTTCTGGCATCTGCATTACATTTTAAAAGTATACCCCCAAAAATTTTTACCTGCGAATCTGCATTTTCAAAATAAAAAAAACTTGACGTGAAAACTGCAAACCTGGCAATCCTGTACAGCGCTCTGCATATGCATAAGCATGAGGAAGTGTGAGAACATGCTTCTCTCATGAACACGCCTAAAAAACAGGCAAAGCTATCGAATCAGTTCAGAAGACATGGTTTAAATCACTCGATTCGTATGGATTACTTTTATAATGACTTTGTCAATTTGAGCTTAAAAGTTTGGACCTCATTGACTTTGACTCGTATGCACACAAACAGCTAAAATATTCTTTAAAATATTTGTATTTTGTATTCTGTTGAAGACATTAGGGTGTATAAATTATTACATACTTTTCATGTCTTTGGTGAACTACTACTTGAAATATTCTGATGAAACTTTTTGAGGTAACACCAATTCAGGTTACAAATCTCAGAGAGTCCAATTTCGGTTTTAATATTCAGATTTGGGTAAATTCAACAAAGACAGCCGTGGGAGTCAGACAAAGACATCCGGCGTACTCAGAGCCAATATCTAATCTAATGTGTTGACCAATCACAACGCAGAATGCACATTGCAAATTCAGCTTCTAGTGGAACACATATAATCCAATTATATTTATTTAAACAAAACAGTGAACAAACAAATTACAATAATAAAACAAGTGGTAGACCAATATGGGCTTGTAATTGGGTAAAGCTGATATAGATGGCCAAACACTTATTTAATAAAATATTTACGCAATTCACAAACAATTTTGAAAAAAGAAAGATGTATTAATTGACAGGGCTGTGGGTAGGTTTTTAAAATTGACACAAGGCAAAACAACCTCTTCTGTTAATCAGTCAAGTGAGCACTGTTACTGCCCCAAGCCAATAATATAAAAATGTCCATATATATCTATAACTTGTAAAAAAATAAATAAAAAAACATTGAGCCATAAACTCAATAAATAATAATGTTGACATCAATTAGATATGTGATTACTTAGCAATTTGAATAAAAAATCTGTTCCATTGACAATAAATTTACATAAATGCTTAATCTGTATCAGTACACACTACACACTATATCTCTTTATGAATACCGTCCATGACCACTTTTAGCCCCTTAATAACCAAACTAAGTTAAGAGCTGTCTTCAATGTGCTCAGATTATTTCCTAATTTAGTGGCCCTTCATGTCTGATGTGGCAAGAACAAGTCCATGTGATTCTACTCCATGGCTAATAGAGTGATGGCAGATATTTGACGTATCGCCGTGTGGCAGAGATAAGATGCGCGTACCCACTGCAGTATCAACCCTGTCAGACTCGCATTCACACTCTCTCCCTGTGTCTATCAGAGCAGGCGTTCATTAGCACAGTGGTCTCTGTGAGTTAAGAGGGTGGCTCAAGGGGGATTATTGGAAAGAGGTCTCCTTATTTCCCCCTTTATGGACTTAGGAAAGCATACAGTCCGGCAGAGCGGTTTTTAAGACCTCTTTATGGTGACCTAAGCCTCTCTCTCTCTCTCTTTCCTCTGCATGCTCTCTCTCACAGTAACGCCGTCTTTATTAGCTCAGGCTCAGAGCTTGTCCAAACGGTCTGGCTCCAAAAGGATTGGGAGATGAACAGAGCGGATTAACAGTGAAAAGGGAAAGAGAGAAGCAGAGAATGAGAGGAAAGGAGATCAAGTGAATGGAAGTTGCGGGAGTTTGTTTGTGGCGGAAGAATTCCTAACCAAAAGAAACACAAAGGAAAAATTCCCCCAAAAATGTATATTCTGCCATTATTTAGGCAACTCGCCAAAATCATACAGTTCCAAAACAGTTTCTTTCCATATAGAAGGTATGGAGATATCTTATTTATTAATACGTTCCTCAGACTGGTTTTGTGAGCCAGATCAACAGTTCGTTCACAAATAAGACTTGCTACTTTTCTCATGAACATGCCAAAAGCTAGGGAGACTGTCAAGGTTTTCAGTGAATAACAACAAAATAGCTGTTTCTCATCAGCTATCTTATTGCTTCAAAATACTTCATTCAAACTACTTTTATGGTGCTTTAGTGTCCTTTGTAAACATGAAAGCTCCAGTCCCCATTCACTGCATAGAAAATAATGACCAATAAGGGATGTGCAAGGGTGGTCTACTAATCAACAGACTAGTTGATAAGTGGGGTAGACCATTAACATTAATATTTTAGTGGTGGTGGTTTTAATGGGAGACCAAATTCTCAAATTCATTGAGACGCAACTTCTTGAGCTTTTTTGCGTGACTATAGCTTGCTGCACTTAACATTGAATAACAGTCAGCACAGTAAAACCCTCTGCAAGTCTATTTAATGCTTTTGGTTTAGTCTTTTTATGCACTGTTGTAACAGTTAAGAGCTGCATTAACAATACATTTAAAGATGATCACTGTTGGACATGAAATCCCCTGCTGTGAGTAATATTCCCGGATTTGTGAGGTGCTGGGAAGAGATTAAATTATTTCGCTGATTCTGACTGGCACGGAGTAAATAAAAAGTTGCAGTAAAAGAGGTTTAAACTGCTTGATGTCATGAACTAAATGTGCTCCCGCAATATTATCTTGCAGTTATGCACCTTTGAATGCGCAGCGAGGCTCGCCCTGAAGCACTCCGTTTACATTGAAGTGTGTCATTCTGTGTTCAGGATGCGCACAAGCGGTTTTGTGCTGTTCTGTATTGGAGCCTTTTATTTCTTACTTTGATAGTTTTGTGCAAGAAGTTATCGTTTTTAGCCTATTTAGTTGCTGAATATCTGTTAGTCACCATGTTAAAGTGCTGCACTTAGCACCCGTATATGCCTCTAAAAGGTTTCTGATCAGGGTCACGTATAGGGATGCCGCGATTATACGGTTTTAATATTAACCATGATTAAAACTGTCACGGCTCATTTAACCACACAAATTGTTAATCCACGGTTAAATAACGTGACATGCTTTAATTATACGTGGCAAAAATATTATTTAGAATGTATAAATATATAATACAAAGACAATTCGTAAGATATTTTAAGCCTAAATGTTAAAACTCTTGCGCCTCTGTGGGTACTGGAGCTGTTGCTATGGTTACGGACAGTGGCTTAAACACACAAATTCCAAACTAAAACAGAGGAATTTGATATAACAGACTCATATCCATAAAAAAGCAGCTTAAATTGGCTGTTTGGGAGCATTTAAATGACTGACTGAAGACATGGATGTGAAACAAGCAGACAGAAGTCATAGAAACATACAATACAAATTCTACAAATGGGATAGGATGCTCCACTAATCGTCCAACAACAAACTAGTAAGTTTAATATTTTTAGCTGTGGTGATTTAAAAATTATGAATTAAAAGATTCAACTTTTTGTAATGTTTAAACGTACTGACAACACATGGTGCATTGTGTGTAGTTATCAGTGAGTAAACTTGAAGTTGCATCATAAATCACCCTTATTATTTTAAGTATTGCTTGTATATATTCACTGTATTCAACAATAAATGTCCATTTTAGTCATGATCGGACTTTAAATCGCATGCTGTAAGCAATGCTATCGTTATTCTGCATAGTCTAAATGTTTTTGTGAGATGCTGTGGACTGTATTTTTATGGCGTCTGTAGCAGATTCTTTATCGTGTCTGACAGACAATGGATTGCTTATATAAACTGTTGAAGAATAAAAAAACTGTTTGATGCTGTGAACTACATGTTGTGCACTCACAATAATCTAACAGTAAAGCACATTTGAAGCACTCTTGTTACACTGAAGCACATGTATTGAAGCAGTATTGTGCCGCTAGATTACAGAGACTCTACTTCTAAACCTCCTATTTATTTTTTCTTATTGTATGGCTGCCCTTAGCGTCCACATTTCCCCCAGAAATATGTCCACTAAGACATTCAATTGTGATATGATATGCATTTTTTGCATCAGTGCTGAAGTATAGTACGTATTATCAACCGCAATTTTTCTCAGACAGTAATCCAATCATCAGAATCTCACACAGTGGCATCCCCCTAGTCATGTGAACGTAACAGAGCATAATTGTACATTTTTATCCTTAACACCGACATGTCATTTAAACAACTGACTGGTTACTCGATTAAGAAAATTGCTAGTTTTGCACATCCCAACAACCAATATGTCCTTTAAAAATGCATCTTGTGTTCCACAGAATAATGAAAGCTAAAATGGGTTAGGGACAAGATGAGGGTGAGCAAATGATGAAAGAATTTTCAGTTTTTTTGGTGTGCTTTTCTTTTAAGCATTGAAAATACAAAGATCCAAGTGATGCAATCTGTATATAAGTGGTATACAATGAGATGCAAAAGTGAATGAAATGAGATTGGATGACTCCAATCGACTGCAGAGGGTTAGAGCTATACTGACGCATTGCAAGGGTACAGATATAGTATAACGTTATTTAAGAGGAATTTTATTTATTTATTACTGTGGGGACAGCCGTGAAGGTCGAGAGAAACTGAATTTCAAAATCCTCTTGTTTTTCTGCTTAAGGGAAGAACACACCACAGGCACGAGAAAGACTATAAGCTTGCTCCCTACAGATGAAGTGGGGGGAAAATATGGCTTCATCTGTATTCTCCTTCACAAATACAGCTTTCACATCTATGAGGTTTGCACAATTTAACGTGGATGATTTACTGGTAATGACATGAAAAAATTAAACTGTCAAAGCAGCACTAAATAACGTTACACTGAAGTTGTTAACTCTACTAAAAAAAGTACCATAGCATACCATGGTAAAGTAATGCTATGAGGTTGTAAAATTATGTTTTTTGATACAGCGGCAAGAAAAAGTATGTGAACCCTTAGGAATTACCTGTATTGATGTCATAATATGTCTAAAAATCTGGTTTATTCTTCATCCAAATTACAATAATGAACAAACACAATCTGTTTTAAATAATAACAGACAAATTATTGTGACGTTCTTGTACATATTAAAATAAATATTTGAATATTCACAGTGTAGGTTGGAAAAAGTGTGTGAACCACTAGGCTAATAACGTCAACAGAAGCTCAGGTCAGGAATTGGCAAACCTGGCATCCAATTAATGAAATGAGATTGGAGGTGTGGGTTAGAGATCTTTTGACTTATAAAAAGCACTGAAACATTTTGAGTTTGCCATTCACAAGAAGCATCTGCTGATCTGGACCATGTCTTGCAAAAAAGAGATCTCGGAAGACCTACGATGAAGAATTGCTGAGCTGGAGAGGGTTAAAATGTTATCTCAAAAAGCTTAGATATTCATCTGTCCACACTGTGGACAGATGAATATCCATGGCAGGACACAACAAAGGAAGCTGCTGCTTTCCAACATAAAAACATTGCTGCACGCCTGAAGTTTGCCAAAGACCACCTTGACATTTCACAACGCTTCTGGGAAAATGTTTTGTGGACTAATGAAACTAAGGTTGAATTGTTTGGGAAGAAAATGCAGCACTTCAGATGGTGTAAAAAAGGGCACCACATACCAACAAGAAAGCATCATCCAAACGGTGAAGTACAGTGGAGGGAGCATCATGATTTGGGGCCGCTTTGCTGCTTCGGGGCCTGAATCACTTACCATCATTGAAGGAAAAATTTATTCCAAAATTTATCAAGTTATCCTACAGTATAACATAACTGGTGGCTGTGCACCAGTTGAAGATCTGTAGAAGTTTGGTGATGTAGCAGGTAAAAAGTAAATCCACTACAGAATGACTTAAAGGAATGTATTAAATAAAGACATGAAAGATGATAACTGTTTATAATTATAATTGTTAGCTTAAGCACATTGTGTTATACTTGTGACTTTGATGAAGATGAGATCACATTTTATGACCAATTAATAAAAAAAAAAATTCTTTCCACTGTATATCCAGTAAATGAAATACCTTTTACAATTATTGTGCAGCTTAATTAGTTCATATTAACTGAGAGACTATATTAAATATTTGTATCTTAAATATTCATATGTCACAAAGCAGGACCATTCAGAATATACTAGTCATGCAGGATATTAAAAAGGGTGAAATAGTTACAAGTTAGAGCAGCTAAAACATAAACTTTTCCTAATACATATCATTTTTAACCAAAAAAATTATTTGGACATTATGTTGACTACTCATATACTATGACACTCAATGATTACCATATTCATGTATCATAGTATTTACATGATATACCAAGTTACTTCAAAGAATACCATGGCAAGACCATGGTACATGTCTAATCAATTATGATAGGTCCTTTTTTGTTAATGACCCTATCCTTATCACAGAAGACTCAACACGCACACACATCAGCATTATAGATTCTGCAGACCATCCTTTGGGCAATGCATAAATGTAGTTTAACACTCCACCGACACCTAATACCACAAAGCAGAGAGGGGGATTCACGCGTCCAGCGTGAGGGGCTATTTCTAGACAGTTTCATCACTAGTGAAGTGTAGTAGGACACAGAGAGGGTGAGTGATGATTTAAGCATTCTGCCATGGCAGAGATCAGCACTCGTGGGACAACAGACACTGCCGGGATGTATGATGCGGATGTGACATCGATATGGTGTGAAACATTTGATCTTTCGGCTGAGCCAGCTGAACTGGGGTCTTATAGAGGACATAATGCCAGGGCCGATGTCATAAATAAATGTACCGTCTCTTTAAAAATTGTCTGAAAGTTTGATCTATTCTTAAATTTATGTACAATGTTATCAGTTACATTAATAAATAGCAATGTCATTAATTGGGGGATAGCTGGCAACCCTAATGCAGCATCAAGCAAAAGTTCTCAGTTACCTATGCCATTGCAAAAATAACCTTTTCGCATCAACTTGGCAGCCACCATGAAGGTAGACCCCGCTAATGTAGAATAAAAAAAAAGTTTTTCCGCAGTCAATGATTTGACTAGAGCTTTCATCTAGGCCTAATGTCAGTTTATGTGAATGGTAACTGTACCAATATTTGTTGAAAGTACTATTGATTTTTTTAGTGCGGCTTTAACAAACAGCTTTAAAAATATCCATTCCATTATTTAACATGCTGTCCACAAAACCCACAAACAGGATGTAACACGGTAATATCAAGATAGCATACAGTGAATTCCATTGTTGCCAAAAACCTGAAGAGGCAGTTTAGATAAAGATCAAAGGAGCAGATTGGGCAAGTGCATACTTGTGTTATCCCAATAATGTGCCATTCATAAAAAAAAACATTCAAGTGTTGTCTCACATAGTAAGGCAGTTCATTGTCAGTTCTTTTTTGCTTATAAATCAAGTCTCAAAGCTTTGACTTCCATACTGGACACTGGAAGACACTAATTCGTAGACACTAACTAGATAGTTCACCCAAAAATGAAAATTCTCTGATCATTTACTCACCCTCACCCCATCCCAAATGTGTATGACTTTCATTCTTCTGCAGAACAGATTTTAGATGAATATTTCAGCTCAGTAGGTCCATGCAATGCATGTGAATTGTGACCAGAAATTTGAAGGTCCAAAAATCACATAAAGGCTGCATAAAAGTAATCCATATAACTCCAGTGGTTAAATCCATGTCTTCAGAAGCAGTATGACAAGTGTGGGTGGGAAACAGATCAATATTTAAGTCCTTGTTCACTATAAATATCCACTTTCACATTCTTTCCACATTTTGAAAGTGAAAGTGGAGATTTATAGTAAAAATTGATTTAAATATTGATTGGTTTCTCACACATAATTATATCACTTCTGAAGACATTGATTTAATCACTGAAATCTTATGGATTACTTTTTTGTTGCCTTTATATCATTGTTGGAGCATCAAAGGTCTGGTTGCCATTAACTTGCATTGTAAGAACCAACAGAGCGAAAATATTCTTCTAAAAATCTTAGTTTTTGTTCTGCGGAATAAAGAAAGTTATACACATCTAAGATGGCATGAGGGTGAGTAAATGATCTTAGAATTTTCATTTCTGGGTGAGCAATCATTTTAAGCTTTTCTATAGTTTTGCAGGGATCAAACACTGTGTCTGTAAAAGGGCTATAATTATTTTCCCCATGACACATCATAAAATATGTTTGTGTTTCTCTGCTTTTGGGGACAGAAGACATTCTTCAAAACAGTCATGTAACAACTGCAGATTTTGGCAAAGCAAACTCAGATTCAGAAATTTCAAAACTCTTCGAGGTTAGAGTTGCTCAACATCTAAAATTGTATCAAACAGTGATAAGGTCTTCATTTTTTACTCATTCAGCTCTCTATCATCTAATACAATCAGTAGCTAAACATATGGAAACCTCTGACAGAGCTGAGGAATACTAAACAGATTCACAGAGTGCTAGAGAAAAGAAGAATCATAGTCTTTTTGAGGGCTTCTGGGGGATACACATATTTCATTTGTAATAACCACCAGAACTCTTAAAATGGCAGATGATAGTGTGGGGATGCAGACAAGAAAAAAATATGAAATGATAAAGAATGAAAGAAAAGTGCAGAGGAGGTCACTGAATGGTGGTGAATGTTCTGCAAATAGACAAAGGGTGGCAGAGAGGATAACATTCAGAAAATTAGAAAAACATTTGTGACTGTATGTGTGAGAGAGTCAGACAAAACTGGCAGAAAAAAGAGATTATGGTAAAAAGAGCAGTCTGACAGTTCAGCTGAACTTATCTCCATCTTCAGTGCTTTCACAGAGTTTTAAACACAATGCTTGTGGTATTAAAAAATAGATTCCTCATCCATACTGACATGTGCTTGGTCGCAGTCATTAATCATACCAACTGTACAACACACAGGTAATCCACAAGAAATCAAAACCCAAAACCGCAGGTAATTTACAACTGTGCTGAAGATTTTTCAAATTTTTTCTTGTGTATTCCACAGAAGAAAGAAATTTATACATATTTTGAGAGACATGAAGGTGAGTAAACAATAACAGAAATGCTATTTTTCAGTTAACTATTTCTTTAATAACAAATTCCTGCAAAGGATAAAACCTTTTCTAATAACAGTTATAAGGAGTTGTTAAAAGTGTATTCTGGTTTCAACACAAGTTAAGCTCAATTGACAGCATTGGTGGCATAATATTGATTACCACAATAATAATTTTTGACTCTTTGACTTTTTTTTTAACAGCACAAATCTGGGTTCCAGTGAGGTACTTATAATGGAAGAAAACAGGGGCCCATTTTTGAATGTTAAAATACACAGTGTTTCAAAGGTTTAGCCGCGAGACATAAACAGTAAAAATAAGCTTCACATCTCTGTATTTATAGCCTCAAAATATTGGCCACATTTACTTACATTGTAAGTGTCTCAACTTTTTCCTTTTTTATAGGAAAGGACCGACAAATCTAAATAATTTTTTTTGGTAATCAACATTATGCAAACCAATGCTGTCGATTGAGCTTAACTTCCATTGAACCCAGAATACTCCTTTAACCCTCTGGGGTCGACGGACGTGCCGGCGAGTCCTGCTGGATTTTCTCGTCATTACAGCAGAAACAACAAAAAATACTCCGTAATTTTGGGGCGTACAGATAAGTGTAAGACATCATTAGAGACTATAAAGGGTCTACTTATTTTTGTGTACACTCACAATAACAACAAAACCTTGTGTTTTGTAAAATAAAGAAAATAAAAAGGGTGAGCTGTAAGCAGTCTCTGTGTTCACGAGCACACTTCTGAAACACGTCACAAAAATTAAACTCTGCTAATACTTGTCACAGAAACATGAAACATGTGTATAAAGAAAGCTTAAAATGTCTACTTTTAAATAAAACAATTCAAATTTAAAACAAATTTTCTCCTGCAATGTAATCTGTATGAAACATACAGCGACATACAGTTTCTCCTGGCTCAGCTAATTATCCCTAATGTGATCACACCCACGGTCAGAGGACGCTATTCATACGTTAATGTGCTGAGACGATCAATGCAAATGGTGAACGCCCCCGACTGTGCCTTAAAAAGTATCTAGTTCATTCACTTTTCTGCGTGTTTGAAAGATCGCAAGATACAGAGGCGAGGAAACTCCTGGATAGTAACGAAGTGATCGCATTTTCCTCAGAAGAAGAGCGGGACTCCGATGAACGTTTGCATTTTGAAGAGTGACTTGATCCAGCCGAGGATACAATTTCGGACGAGTAAGTAATTTAGTTTTACTTACATTAGTTGACATGCTATTTTATATAAATATGTACATATTTCACTAGTGGGACTGTTTCCAGACTTGCCAGCCAGGATTCAGAGTATTGAAATTTGTAATAATATGCAGGTTTTAGTTACATTTAAATGCTGTTTTGGCTAAAGCAGGTATTTAAAATGTATGCTGTATGATATACAAATAATATGAATGTTTAGATTATATTTTATCTAGTGTTTATGCTGCCTCGTTATCATCAACAAAGCTTGTGCTTGCAAATATGTGTTCAGGTTAAATTAGTACAATGCACTTTAATATGCCCATATTAGAAAATCAGCACATTATAATGATTTCTCAAGGATCATGTGACACTGAATACTGCAGTAATGATGCTGAAAATTCAGCTTTGATCATAAATTGCATTTTGCAATATATTCATATAGAAAACTGTTCTTTTAAATTGTAAAAAGAGTTCACAATATCAATGTTTTTACTGTATTTTGGATCAAATAACTGCAGTCTTGGTGAGCAGAAGAGACTTATTTTAAATGGTAGTGTAGGTCTAACATTAAGTAAAGTCTTTACATAAAGAAAATGTATAGACATATTACTTCTTTTAACTTAAAACTTGATTTTGATCAAGTCTTTCTGTCACATTCCTCATTGATACGCCCAGGGGAGGGGTCTTTGTCTCCTCAGGTGTGAATCACATTCATATTCATGATAGTTCATGCCTCCTCGCATATGACCTTTCTAACACTAAAAGTGTCTCACAAAAGTTAAATGACTAAATTGTTTTGTATGAATGAGTGATCAGGATGGTTTTCAAACCACATAGCAAAAACTCTAGGCTACAATATCCAGTTCTCAAAAGTCTTGTGGACAAATGTTTAGTATGCGTTATATGTGTATATTTTTATAAATTTTAGACTTACAATTTTTGTTTTTTCAAAAAACATGCATAAACGTAAATTTTCTCAAATATACAAACATGTATACACATGTTGCTCACATATTATTTTAGCCCAGTTTGTGCTGAATATAGTGTTATCAGACTTTAGCCATTAATATGTTTTTAAGCAACTGAAAAAAGCACAAATGCCAAGGCATGTCAAAACTTCTCCAGGGCCCAAAACACCCTCAGACCCCAGAGGATCAAGGAGCTTGTAAAACAAGTGAAATTTGGGAAACAAGAGGAGTAAGTAATGAGTACTCACTCCATCATGGAAGGAGGGATAGTGCAGCAGTCCTGAATGGCTGTCAGAGGGGAGGTGAGGTGGGCAGTGTAAGAAGCTTCCACCACCTGCTTGTTCCTGTTAACCACATCCAGATACCGGTTAAACTTCTCCCGGATCTTTTTCGCCAGCTGCAAACAAAGACAGATATACTTAACAACAAATGTCAAATTTCTGATGTACTCTCTACATCAAAGAGAGCTTGAACTAACCTTGAAGACTAGAAATCGATCACCATTAGACATTGCATTGTCAGCTTCTGCCATGCCGCAGGCAAGGGGGAAATGGTTGAGTGCTATGGGGGACAATAGAGTTCCTAAACCAAAGAAGGTTACAAAGAACTGGGATGTTGTTTTAGCTTTTAGCAGTTTGTCATTAAATAATATCTCTTTAAATACCCAGAACAATTGTTATGCAAAATGACTTGAACCAGGAAAACCCAATCTTATACCATGGAATTCCCCAAAGCCATAAAACTAAGAGACTGCCAAAATGGCACCCAAAAGTCTGGCATGGCCCAGCTAATGAGATGAACCACATCTGGCCAATGAAGCAAACAAAGGAGACTTGTCCAAGATCACATTCCCCTCAGGGAGTCCCCTCTTGGTAGACTGAAGCTCCCTTTAGGTTGTTGATTTGAGAAAATTAACGACATCCAAATGGATGGTCAAGGAAACTAACCATTCTGCTAAAACAGCAAAACAGCATGATTTAAAACAAAAGGGACATTGGTCAGATAGGCCCCTCAACCCATGGGACACTGACATGGGGCAAACTCAGCATGACCTTCTGAACTTCCACACAGAGCTAAAGCAGTATTCCTTGTGAGACCTTCATGTTAGTACAATTCTAATATGAAATAATGGATCTTAATCCATTAACTTCTCACACAAAGTCACCGTACTTCAATGAATTAACACTCTAAAATGCATAGAATCTCCCTGTTTGGACCAAAAATGTACACAATACCTAGCCTTGCTAGATAACTCTGAAATGATGTGTTATGGCCTGTGATCACTTTAATAACTGACAAATGAATGATTATAGCCGGATGTCCATTTTAAAATATGTGTAGTGCTTTTCAAATCACTTATAACTGAAAAATCGATGATTTTAATCCCTAATATTCTATTATCCATGTTGTAAAACCATTGAATTAACCATTATGATTTGTAATCAGGTATTTTCACGGTTTGTTACTTACACGTCAGATATTCATGAAAGTATGTCATATTTAGTATGTATGTGCTTGCTTACATAGAGAATGTTGATGTGAACGAATGTCATATCTCTTGCACCATTTTCAAGATATAAAATGTAAGCTTAAAATATATACTTTGAGCGGAAATTTTTAAGAATCCTTTACACAAATGATTGTAAATCAACTTTGAAAAGGAAGGAGTTGACCATGTGACTCTGAAAAGCTGCCTTGGATTGGCTTAGCGCCTGTTTGGGGTGTGAACAAACCAAATGGGTAAAAAGACCAGCCTGGACAACCCCGTCGAGTTCTGTTCTTCTCTTAATCCACACTTCCTCTTCAGCTCTGCAACCTCTGGGGGTTGTGTGACGTTGACACAAGGTCAACGTATTAAGGGTGGGTTCTATTCTATTTTATTTGCAAAAGCAATGTTTGGAAATCTAAAACTTATATTTCTCATTGACACAATAAAGCAGAAGATATAAAATAACCATATTACGTTGTTTTTTTTTGTAAAACAACTAATGCGTTTAAGACTTTTGCACAGTACTGTCTTAAAATATGTCAATAAAATATTTTGTACGATGGGGCAGTGAAAATGTTGGCAGGGCAGGTTAAATATAAACTACTAGTCCAAGCGGGCCAGCAGAAAAATTAATTGCTGTTGAGCTCTGCTGGGTCCTGGAATAGAGTAATGTACCATGGCCATTCAAAGAGCTGCTTGGTACCTCCAGTACTGCTTAACTTGGATTGTAAACATGAAATAATAACATATGAGGGAAACACACTCACTCCAGATAGGTCAGTACAGAAAATAACACTATTATCCAGAACTGCAGTACATCTAATTTTGGAGAATCAAATCAACCTTCCAATTGTGGAAAGAGACGGAAGTAAATTTGTGGTTATTGCGCACACATTCCTGGCTGCTTTTAAAAATATTATTACTAAAAGAAAGAAGGCAGGCAGAGAATTTCTGAAACAGGATAAGCTATAAATAATTTATATTAAAAAAAATAACAAAATATATTACGGCACCACTTAAGCTGGAAACAAAAAAGGCTTTAAATGTTGTCATTTTAGTGTTGATTTTGTAACTACTGCAATTTTCTGTTTTCTCCAAGTCTCAACACAAAGTTGAGACAAACCCATCTGTCACAGGATAGATCATAGTCTAAGACCCAATTTCTTCCATATCTTAAATTTAACAAAATGTGCAGTTACTATATTTTGCCTTTGCACGACAGTACCATAAATATAAGACTTACATGCTACACAGAAATGATCTAATACATACATTTCTTTCATGACACGGTATGTAAAAATTAAGCTGGGATACTTTTACGAGGTCTGTGTCCTATCTCATTAAAACGGTGCCCATAACAGGACACATGCTTTGCTTTGTCTTTGTGCATCTCAAAGTCATGGAGATGATCCTAATTGGGGCAGTGTTTTCTACTGGGTGCCTTTCAACTAACATGAGCACCAGTGCCAGGCCTTCATTACCTTGTGGGCCACAAAGAGAGGGCACAAGACTGGCAGATGCTGCATTGCAAACCAAGCAGCTGATGAAAGTAAATGTTCTTCTTAAAACCCATTATAATGAGATTTGCAGACACAGATCTAAATGTGTTTTATAATGCTAAAGAAAAAAACAGAACTACACTTTCAACAAGAAACAATTAGAATGCAACATTGCACTAAACAAAGCAATTTGAAAGTAACATTAAAAAAACAGGTCTTGACACTATAGGGGTATTTATGGGTTTAATATTTTTTCACAAAACATTGCAGTCACCCGAAGTCCTGTTAAACAGAAAATGAAACTAGGTCAATTCAATGCAGCTTTAGGAGCCAGGAATAAAATGTATTTAGGCTGTATCACCATGGCACAATGTTACCAAAAACATAACACTAAAACATTTCGTTTCTTTAATTCTGTATATTCCCCAGGCCTTAAGATGATAATTTTGAGTCCAAAGTAGTTTTCTTAAAAGCAGAAATGACTAGATAAATTTGACCCAATGATAATATAATAATGACTCAATAATCTCCAATACTTTCAGGTCTCTATTGCCTCAGCAGGCAGAACGGTTTATCAACATCTAGCTCCCAAAACCCTGCTCTCCAATTAGCTGTCGATGTGTCACTAGAAAAACCTGCCAGAAATCGTCTATTTACCGGCTGCTGGTGAGATAGAGAGACTGCAAACAGGAATAATTCACACAAAAGCTTCTCTTGGCATGGAAACCCAAGTGAAGAGTAACAGCCTGTCCGTTCTTGCTACAGGCCTGTGTGTGTCGCTGAAAAACACACTCAAAGGATGCACATGCAGTTGCTGCCACTCACGGTGATTCGTTTTGAGGCTGGTCAGAACAGGGTGTATTAACATTGAAAGCTCTTTATGCCTTACAGCAAAAACAGAAGCAAGAAGTTGGCATGTGGGAGAAGCCTGTGGCAAGAATAAATTAGTCTAGCACATGACAGACGTATTGTCTCCTAACTGGCTGAGGAAAAATGCATTACCATAGCTTCAAACTGAATAGTACTGAAATTAAATTCCATTGTTAATGTTGCCTACTTTCATTTCATTCCTTCTTATGTTTTTAAACCAAGTGGTATTTATTGTAGGGATGGGCATTTTTAAAAATATTGCATTCGAATATTCGAGCTCACAGAAAACGAATATTCGAATATTCGTTTATTTAAATAAGTTTATTGAGAAAGACGTTACTTCAAACAAACGTTAGTTTTGTCACCTATGAACATCTCTGAACAAGCCTATATGACTATATTAACAAGCTTATACATTTCATCCTTTGTATAATTGTTGAAAACATTGTGTGCACAAAAAAGACACATAAGAATAAGAAATACATAAGATAAAAACCATTTAAGCACTAAACGCAGAGCGCACAAAAAAACGCCAATAAAGCAGGCTGCCCCAATTATTGTACAGAACGTTTAGCCTACACTCAAGTCTGGATGTTATTGCGTTGTTTTACATATTCTTGTTGAGAAAAACAAGCATATCAACATGCTCGGGTGAAAGTCGGCATCTTAGTCTGTTAACAATAAGGCCGGCTGCAGAGAAAACGCGCTCGCCGGAACAGACGTTGCAGGGACACATAAATAACGGTGTGCTAAGCGGCCAAGTTTCTTGAAGCGCTTTGTGTTGTCTCTCCACCAATTCATGGGATCTTCATCTGGTGGAATACACGGTTCCATCAAGAACTGTTCCCACTCGTCTCGGCTTGACTCTCTGTAATCTTCGCCGAAGAACAGGCTCAGCCTTCTCCGATGACTGGGCACTGGCTCATCCTCTCTATCATTGGCGGGCGGCGGCGCAGCAACGGCTGCACCCGCACCACTCACATCAAAAGAAATGCTCTGATATTGTTCAAAAGTTTTTCTCTTACGGCTTCTCTCATGTTTTCGTCGAGGAACCTGAGGTGTTTGTGCCGAGGATCTAGAGCGGACGCGAGAAGAGGCGTTTCCCTGCGTTCTGCAAGTTAGCGATGTTTATTCGTTGCTTGAGAGATGCTGCAACTGTGTTTTTGAACTCATTCACTTTCTGTGATTCTCCACCGCTCATCTGAAGGTGTCTGTAGATACAGATTAAATAACTGAATATGAAAACTGAATTGTAGTCTTATTCCGTATTGCCTATTTATATTTAATTTGTAAGTCATTTAAATAAATGATAAAACAGTTGACTGAATTTCTTAAATTAACATTTTATTCGTTTTTATAAATGCATATATTTAAATGGAAAGAACCCGATAGAATAATTAAAAATAGACCATAATCAAATTAACTAGAACTGAGTAATATGCTACATTTATTCGTTCATTTGAATTATAGACGAACCTGGATAGAAGGCTTTGCACAAGTGGATACACCATGGAGACAGACACGTAGTTTTCGCCACCCAGTGCTTCACTTGCTATTTTCAGGGACTGGAGAACAGGTAATATTTCCTCAATTGTCTGCCAATGATCATCGATTAATTCCAGAGTCTTGGCATCCGCCAGCTTGGTTGTGGTCCTGTCAGACAGGACAGCGGTGATCGCCCAGCGTTGTTCGTGCAAACGTGCAAGCATTTCAGCAGCCGAATTCCAGCGTATTTTGCAGTATTGCACGAGCTTGTGCGAAGGCAATTCCAGCTGTCTTTGTTTCTGTTTTAGTGCATTTGAGGCAATCGTGCTATGATGGAAATGTCCAACAAGTTTACTACATGCACCAATGAGTCTATTCATGCTTGCAGCTTTAAATCCATCATTAATGGCCAACTGAAGTGTGTGTGCGAAGCAAGGTAGAGATTCCCAGTCCACGTCTCTGTTTGCAGCTACTATATTGCTAGCATTGTCATGCACGCACGCGACCACTTTGCCGTCCAGGCCCCATTGTTCCACAGACGTTTTCAAATAATCCGCCAGGTTGGCAGCGGAGTGTCGCTCTTCCATTGCTCGGGTTTGCAGAACATAACTGTTCACCTTACTATCAGCAATAAAATGACACGTTATAGTGACATATGACTCTGTAGTTAATGCTGTCCAACTGTCAGTTGTAATGGCCACAAACTCTACTGTCCCTAAAGTAGATTTGAGTTCGGAAACCATGCATTCATATTGAAGCTCGATTCTCGCTGTTATGGTTTTCCGTGAGGGAGTGTTGTAATCTGGTTCAAGAAACTGTAAGACTTCCTTAAATCCGTCTCCTTCAACGAAACTTAATGGAAGCATATCTCTTGCGATCATTTTTGCTATTAGATGAGTGGTCTTCTCGGCTCGCTCGGGGGTACATCTGGGCCTAACGTTACCTGCAGTCGTGAAAGCAGTGATGGGTAGCTGTCTTTCTTCGCTTGGCTGGTCAATAATAACGTTTCGGTGTTTGGATTTCATATGACTCCTCATTGTGCTGGTACTGTTATGATAACTCAATTTCATTTGACAAATTTTGAACACGACATGTTGGTCATTTTGATCAAATTAATTCCAGACTCCACTGCGTCTAGATTTAGACGACGCCATTCTTCAAACACCAGTCATCAAATGCACATCATCAAATGCACAGGTGCCACAGCGCCACCCAATGCATTTAGTTATAACTGTGAGATTTAGTTTGTGTGACCATGATTTATGAGGGAATTTTTTTACAGCCATCAAAGCAACCTTTTGCGAAATTCGAATAGTGTTTTTATTTTTCGAATAATTATTGCAGATCGAATTTTCGAATATTCGAATATTCGTGCACATCTCTAATTTATTGTAATGAAAGATTTTGTGCAGAACTACTAAATCTGTATCCAACCACGTAATGGGACACTTATTTGTGATATTTAAGATTGTAATTGTAACTTGTGATCTTTATCAAACAGGAAGCATTGACACAATCTCTGGTCATCAAAATATAATTTTACAAAAATATTAAAATATAAATAAATATCTTCAAATTAACCACATTTTTGTAAAGCATTTCCCCTTATACATTTCCCTGAACAAAAATCTTACATTGTAAATGTTTTATCTTTTTATATGAAAAAATATGGTGGCCTTATAAAGGTTTTTAGGTAACATTTTAATAATAACCAAACTAATATTGTACATTATTATTCTGTAGTATGATGCACAATATGTAGCATATGCATGTATGTATGTCTGTCCATACGTACAGTTGAAGTCAGAAGTTTACATACACTCAGGCTGAAGTCATTAAACGTCATTCTTTTACTCCTTTACTTCTTTTTGCAAGTTGTTTAGGACATCTACTTTGTGAATGACATCAGTAATTTTTCCAACAATTGTTTACAGACAGATTGTTTCACTTTTAATTGACTATATCACAATTCCAATGGGTCAGAAGTTTACATACACCAAGTTAACTGTTCATTTAAGCAGCTTGGACAATTCCAGAAAATTATGTCAAGCCTTTAGGCAATTAGCTTCTGACAGGCTAATTGGAGTCAATTGGATGTGTACCTGTAGATGTATTTTAAGGCCTACTTTCAAAGTCAGTGCCTCTTTACTTGACATCATGGGAAAATAAAAATAAATCATCCAAGAACTCAGAAAAAATGTGTGGACCTCCACAAGTCTGGTTCATCCTTGGGAGCAATTATCAAATGCCTGAGGGTACCACGTTCATCTATACAAACAATTGTATGCAAGTATCAGGAAGGAGACACATTCTATCTCCTAGAGATGAACGTAGTTTGGTACAAAAAGTGCAAATCAATCCCAGAACACTAAAGGACCTTGTGAAGATGCTGGAGGAAACAAGCAGGCAAGTATCTATATGCACAGTAAAACAAGTCCTATATTGACATAACCTTAAAGTCAGCTCAGCAAGGAAGAAGCCACTGCTCCAAAAACCACCATAAAAAAGCCAGACTACAGAAGGAAAATCATGTGGATTTAAGCAACATCTCAAGATATCAGCCAGGAAGTTAAAGCTTGGTTGAAAATAGGTCTTCCAAATGGACAATGACCCCAAGCACACCTACAAAGTTGTGGCAAAATGGCTTAAGGACAACAAAGTCAAGGTTTTGAAGTACCCAACACAAAGCCCTGACCTCAATCCGATATGTAATTTGTGGGCAGAACTGAAAAAATATGTGCGAGCAAGGAGGCTTACAAACCTGACTCAGTTAATCCAGTTCTGTCTGGAGGAAAGGACCAAAATTCCAGCGACTTATTGTGAAAGTTTGTGGAAGGCTACCTAAGACTTTTGACCCAAGTTAAACAATTTAAAGGCAATGCTAACAAATACTGACATAGTGTATGTAAAATGATCAACTGGGAATGTGATGAAAGAAATAAAAGCTGAAATAAATCTACTATTATTCTGACATTTCACATTCTTAAAATAATGATCCTAACTGACCTAAGACAGGGAATGTTTTCTACGATTAAATGTCAGGAATTGTGAAAAACTGAGTTTAAATGTATTTGCCTAAGGTGTATATAAACTTCTGACTTCAAATGTATATACAGTATCTCACAAAAGTGAGTACACCCCTCACATTTTTGTAAATATTTGATTATATCTTTTCATGTGACAACACTGAAGAAATGCCACTTTGCTGCAATGTAAAGTAGTGAGTGTACAGCTTGTATAACAGTGTAAATTTGCTGTCCCCTCAAAATATCTCAACATACAGCCATTAATGTCTAAACCGCTGGCAACAAAAGTGAGTACACTCCTAAGTGAAAATGTCCAAATTCAGCCCAAAATGTCAATATTTTGTGTGGCCACCATTATTTTCCAGCACTTCTTTAAACCTCTTGGTCATGGAGTTCACCAGAGCTTCACAGGTTGCCACTGGAGTCCTCTTCCACTCCTCCATGACAACATCACGGAGCTGGTGGATTTTAGAGACCTCGTGCTCCTCCACTTGAGGATGCCCCACAGATGCTCAATAGGGTTTAGGTCTGGAGACATGCTTGGCCAGTCCATCACCTTCAGCCTCAGCGTCTTTAGCAAGGCAGTGGTCCTCTTGGAGGTGTGTTTGTGGTCGTTATCATGCTGGAATACTGCCCTGCGGTCCAGTCTCCGAAGGGAGGGGATCATGTTCTGCTTCAGTATGTCACAGAACATGTTGGCATTCATGGTTCCCTCAATGAACTGTAGCTCCCCAGTGCCGGCAGCACTCATGCAGCCCCAGACCATGACACTCCCACCACCATGCATGACTGTAGGCAAGACACACTTGTCTTTGTACTTCTCACCTGGTTGCCGCCACACACGCTTGACACCATCTGAACCAAATAAGTTTATCTTGGTCCCACAGGACATGGTTCCAGTAATCATGTACTTAGTCTGCTTGTTTGTGGGCTTTCTTGTGCACAATCTTTAGAAGAGGCTTCCTTCTGGGACGACAGCCATGCAGACCAATTTGATGCAGTGTGCGGCGTATGGTCTGAGCACTGACAGGCTGACCCCCCACCCCTTCAAGCTCTGCAGCAATGCAGGCAGCACTCATACGTCTATTTCCCAAAGACAACTTCTGGATATGACGCTGAGCACGTGCACTCAACTTCTTTGGTCGACCATAGCGAGGCCTGTTCTGAGTGGAACCTGTCCTGTTAAACCGCTGTATAGTCTTGGCCACCGTGCTGCAGCTCAGTGTCGGGGTCTTGGCGATCTTCTTATAGCCTAGGTCATCTTTTTTCAGATCTTCAGGGAGTTGCTATGCCATGAGGTGCCATGTTGAACTTCCAGTGACCAGAATGAGGGAGTGTGAGAGTGATGACACCAAATTTAACACACCTGCTCCCCATTCACACCTGAGACCTTTTAACACTAACGAGTCACATGACACCGGGGACGGAAAATGGCTAATTGGGCCCAATCTGTACATTTTCACTTGGGGGGTGTACTCACTTTTGTTGCCAGCGGTTTAGACATTAATGGTTGTGTGTTGAGTTATTTTGAGGTGCAGCAAATTTGCACTGTTATACAAGCTGTACACTCACTACTTTACATAGCAGCAAAGTGTAATTTCTTCAGTGTTGTCACATGAAAAGATATAATGAAATATTTACAAAAATGTGAGGAGTGTACTCAATTTTGTGAGATACTGTATATACATATATACATATATATACACATACACTCACTGAGCACATTATCAGGAACACTATGGTCCTAATAAAGTGCCCTACGTAGTATTCTGCTGTTGTAGCCCATCTGTCTCAAGGTTCGTAATTTTGTGCAGTCTGAAATACTATCTATCTGAGTTACTGTAGCCTTTCCATCAGCTGACTGTTTTCCGTTGACTTCTCGCATCAACAAGGCATTTCCATCCACAGACCAGCTGCTCACTTGATGTTTTTTTATTTTGGCCACAATTCTGAGACTGTGCATGAAAATCCCAGGAGATCAGCAGTCACAGAAATACTCAAACCAGCCCATCTGGCACCAACCATCATGCCACGGTCGAAATCAAGATCATCACATTTTTCCCCATTCTGATGATTTGATTTAACCTACTGGTCAAAAGTTTCATTCTTTATTTTATATATATATATATATATATATATATATATATATATATATATATATATATATATATATATATATATATATATATATATATAGCTGACCGTAGCTGACTCAGGAGGAGACGGTCATGGCACTTGCTGGACTTTCTGGGATGTCCTGAAGCCTTCTTCACTGCAGTTGAACCTCTCTCCTTGAAATTATTCATTATCCGGTAAATGGTTCTTTCAGGTGCAATATTCTTTGCAGCAATTTCCTTGCATGTGAGGCCATTTTGATGCAAAGCGATGATGGCTGCATGTCTTTCTTTAGAGGTAACCATTGCGAAGAAGAACACAATGATTGGAAGCACTTCTTCCCTGCTTTTATAGCAATCAGTCTGCTTTTATAATCCAATCAGAATGAGAGTGATTTCACCTGACTAGTACTCGTCACACTTTCCCAGGTGTTGCTGGTATGATTAGTGAAATTATGTTAGCTGGTCATTTTGTGCCAGGGCCAAAAAAAACAGTGAAATTTTGATTTTTGTGATAAAGTAAAAAATTTTGGCCCATGAAGCTTTTTGCAATTATTTGAAATGCATCTGATCACTCTGCACAATAATCTAGAAACAATGTGAATCAACACCACAACAACTGAAGCAGAAAACTTTGCAAAACACATGTATGTCTCTGCCAATACTTTTGGCCACGGCTGTACTCTTGACGTTTTCTCAACCAACTTCTTAAGGTATCACCCTGGGATGCTTTTTAAACAGTATTGAAGGAGTTCCCAACTATGTTGGACACTTATTGGCTGCTTTCTTTATTATTTGGTCCAAGTCATTAATTTCAAAAACGTTGAATACGGGTCCTGACCAGTATCTACCTGATTTAATGCATTGCTGCCACACGATTGGCTGATTAGATAATTGCATGAACAGAAGATAGATAGATAGACAGATAGACAGATAGACAGATAGATAGATAGATAGATAGATAGATAGATAGATAATGTGAGATAGACAGACAGACAACAGTGTGAAAGACAGACAGATAGACATATAGGTAGATAGATTGGGGATTACGCTTGAAAACCACAATGTGTATATATATATATATATATATATATATATATATATATATATATATATATATATATATATATATATACACAGTATATGAAATATATACAGTATTTTTCGGTGTTGTGTTATTTGTCAACTATCCATATTGACGGCCAGACAGACATGTTTTTAATTATAAACTCTGTTACAAATGGCTCATTAAAAAGAGTTTTAAAATCGCTTATAATCTGGTGTGTTGATCATCGGCCAAATCTATTGAGGTTAAGAAGGAAATAAATGGTGAGCAACCATCTCATTTCTCCAGTTATTGTTAGGGAAGGATGCAGTGCAGTCAATACAGGCTGGAATTAGTGTTTCAGCAGGAGAGAGCTCAAAGAGAGCTTCAAAGCCAACCAGACAGTGACTGTAGAATTTTAATGGGTGTCCTTTGCTCCCCCAGACCACACACACACACACACACACACACACAGAGAATTAAGTCACATAAGGGATGAAGTGTTTCTCACCTGCTGTACCTCCGTTTCACCATTTGAAGTCTTCTCTGTGTACACAAAGGAATTGAAGATTCTCTGTGTGGGAAAGAGGAGAGAACAGTTGATAAAAATTATAAATAAAAGTAAGGTTCTGCTGAATTGGAATGAAACACATGGGAGAAAATTACAATGACAGGTAGAATGTCTGACAGAATTTATTTGTATGCAACTGTAATTTTTCTTTTTGTTAAATACACTTCATCATTCATCCAAGTAACTTCATATTTTGGCAAACAGTAAAGCCTCTGTTAAATATCTCAAGAGAACATTAAAGCCTAAAATAACCTGGATCAGGGATATGCAATACTACATACTTTCAAAATCGACTATGTGGTGGGTTGTTTGAACAACTAATCGACTAGTTGGTGTAAAGTAGTTGCGATTTCTCAGGCCCGCAAATCCTTCTCTGCTGGAGTAACATGCCTAATAAATATTTTTTCATCCTTTCATTCTCAATGACCTTTTTTGCCTATGTATTTTCAATTGATTTCCACTCCTAATTAATCTACAAATGAATAGCAAAAACAAAAAGTTTATCCAATCAGAATTTATTCTTCGATGCTTACAAGTTTATTTGATCTTGCTGATGAGTCGGCTATAAACACTGCTGTTATTGCCATTGAGAAAAAGATCCTTATGGATTTAAAAACATGAGATGTTCTGCATGATGCAATTGATTAATTAAACAGGAAAGGAGGACTGATTTTCACTTCAAGTAAATTGGTAAGTGCTTTTTGCATTGTTATAGCACCATCAGGAGTTTTCGAAGTGTAAATTAGGCTGCTTGAGCACTCAGTGTCAGATCAAGTTTTGAACAGTAACCGTGTACCCTGATGAAACAAAATGTATTGCAAATATTTACAAATATTGTGTCATTCCTTTGGTGGTAAAATATCAAGTGATCTGTATTTCACAAGTCGTAGAGGAAGTTTGCAGGATTCAACATTTTCTGGTGGACAACAGTTTTAAAAAATTACAGCTAGTACCTTTTACCTAATCATATAGCTAGTTGTACCACATGTTTCACCAACATGACACTGATCATGGAAAAAACATTAGATAAACATCTGGAGCCAACAATTACAGCATTACATGGTGTACAAAAAAGCTCAGCAAACATTAGCAGATGTTGTTATAAGCTTGCAGATTTTTGACTAAATGAGCCATGGAAGATTATACGCTTTCTTTTTCACACCTTACCATTGTACACCAAAAATGGCCAACGAGCCAAACATTTCCTCGCAATGAGTGCGTTTATCATATCGCTGTGGAATGTGTCATAACAATGTGAATGAATTCCAAACCACATCTACACTCATGTACAGACTTCATAGGAGCCATCAGAAGGACTGATGATCTTCAGCTCTTTAGAGGAGATGAACCTCTTTCAGTCACTGTGTAATATTTCTTTTGGGGTAGACTGAGGCCATGGTAGTCACCCACATTAACGATGATGAAACAGGCACATGTCCGCATTTACCGAAGGCCTGGACTGTCATCACGAGCACATGTTTATAAAAAGTAAGACAAACTGTGGGTGATGTATGGATGAGCCCCACCTTTGTGAATAAAGCTGTAGACACAGAAGCTGTGGAAAACTAAATGAAAGAAACTTGTCATTTCAGAGACCTCTTGTAAAATAAACATCGGCACAAGCACAAATAGCACACAAGGTACCAGTGCAGGTCTTTTCCCAGTGTGGTGGGTTTGTTTTTCGAACTGCTCTGATGGCTTTCACAGCTTTGCCCAGGCAGAAGAGGAATTTCGCAGCTTGTAACTTAAGAGCCCATTCCAGAAATGTGAAACTTTTAAGAGGAAGGTCTTTGTGGTAAGAAATACGGATGTGCAGAACTTGACTAGTCAGTAGGTTGCCCAAACGATTAGTTATATAGGTCACAGCTCCGGTGAGTTTGCCGGTTTATTCTGATATTTTGTTTTTCTCTCTCCCTCATGAGACATGAGCAGGTGGGGCCGGAACACATGATCAGTGTTTCCTTGGGAAAATGTATCGCCGATCATGCCACTGATTATTGTCTAGCTACACATGTTCCACTCTGATTGCACTCCCTACTTAATCCTTGTGTTCCCTCACTAACTTTGCTAGAATATTGTTTGTGCTGTCAAGTGGCTAACCTTGCTCTCTTTATCTAGTTGGTGCAGTCTTGTGTGTCTGTTAGTTGACTGTCTCTGCCTGTGTGTCAGGAAGTGAGGTTGTCTTCCAGTTTGCTGTTTGCCTGTCCTTTCCGGCAGCAAATCGACAGTGCAGGATTCCTCGTCTCTGCCCATGTGTCGGGAATATGACTGCCCTCCTTCGTCCAGGCTTTTTTTTCTCCACCACACCACGCTTCTACAGAGACTTCCTGCGGATCTGCTCCTTCCACAGCGCATACACCTGTCTACGAACACACTCCTCCTTTGCCCACTGCATGGCCACTATGTGCACACAGATTCGTTCTTCACCTCCTGTTACTGCAGCCACTACTGGGATTCTAATACTTCGCCAGCACAGTTTATGTTGACAATTTTTGTTAATAAATCCTTTGAACTGTTCTTCTGCTATTGGGTCTCTGTCTAACTCTCACTCTGACAATATAGTACATGTATAATTTGGCGCAAATGCATTTATTAGGTTCTATTCACACAGAGTTCCGTTCTACAGTTTACTCAGAATAGTACCAAAAACAAAAAACATCCAACATTAGTTGATGGAAATGTCTTGTTGATGAGAGAGGTCAACAGAGAATGGCCAAAGTGGTTTGAGCTGACAGAAAGACTTGCAGTCTCAGCTTTTTGTTCTTGGGTGACATAAGTGGAACCCCAACATGTTCTTCAGCTTTTGTAGCCCATCAGCCTCAAGATTCAACGGGTTTTGCATTCTGAAATACTATTCTGCTCACTACTTGTTGTTATCTGAGTTACCGTAGCCTTTCTGTCAGCTCAACAACAAGGTGTTTCTATCTGCAGAACTGCAGCTCACTGAATGTTTTTTCTGAGTATACACTAGAGACTGTTGTGCATGAAAATCCCAGGGTTACAGAAATCAGAAATCAGTACAGATACAGGGTATCAGAAGTTACAGAAATACTCAAACCAGCCTGTCTGGCACCACAAATTATGCTGTAGTCAAAGTCACTGTGATCAAATTTTTTCCCAATTCTGATCCCGGTCCTGACCCATATCTGCGTGATTTTATGCATTGCACTGCTGCCACATGATTGGCTGATTAGATAATTGCATAAAATGTAGGTGGGCAGGTGTACCTAATAAATTGGTCAGTGAGTGTACATAAGAAAATCTAGATAAACTATTCAACCTCACTAATCGACAATTCGACTAGCTGACCATCGTGACCCATCCCTAGTAAAAGAAACCGATACAATCGGAAAAAAAACAACAGTATATGTTTTTCCAACAACAGTCTAGAAACTATCCATGCCAGCAACAATAATCAGTAATTGAACTTAACAAATCAACAGACCCTCACTAACAGGACTCTTCAAGCCCTCTCCCAGTTTTGACTATCCACCATCTAATCCTCCCAGAGAAGTTGACATTAAAATGAATGACAAGCTATAGGATTGTAAGAAATAACATACCGGCATTAAACAGAGAGGACAAAGAGGCCTATGTGCAGCTGCTTTGCTCAGAATTTGGTGTCCAGGGTGATTATTAATCTTGTCAACCCCAGGGTTAATCTTGACTGCAGTTGAATAGATGTCTGGAATGAGTGAACCTCATGCTGTCTCTGATCCAGGCTTGTCAAAGCTCTGGCACTCCCTATAGCAGAGGCACGGCGAAGGAGATTGACTAAAACTAAGCTCACCACAGAGTGGTTTATTATATCAAGATTGCCATCTCCCTCATCTCTAAAAGCCGCCACTTAAGAATTATTGAACTTATCCAAATATTGCAAAACTCATAAGTCACATCCATATTTCAATACACAAACAACATAAGAGCTCTATCATTCTTTGCATACTTTATAATAGTTGTGCGAAGCTGATGGGCACAGGTCAGTTTATCAGATTTTAAATGGACACTGTCTTCTGTAAAGTTTCCAGCCATCGGCAGTAGAAACAGCTGACGCAAGGTGGGGCAGAATAACATTGGAGCATTTCCATTAAAATGGTGCGATGAGGGGCATAAACCTATTACCAATTCAGTCATCTTCAAAGGCCAGAGCCCATCCAGATAATCCTCATTAATTTTGAATTGTATGTGGGAGTGAAAGGGTGTGTTCACACAACGCAATGAGCAGAAAAGGTGCCCTAATCCTCTCTTTAGGCCTACAAGGTATAAATCACTGGACTGGCCCACCCATAACCACTTCCGTGACTGCAGTAAAGGTTTAGGTTAAAGAATGGCTTAGTGTTTTTTCATTCTATTTATATAGCATTTGAAATTGCATACTATTCATCAAGGATATTATGAGGTAATGTTAGTGATGAAATTATATTTCTTTCATTATCACAATTAAGACTAGGGCTGCATGATTTGGACAAGAATTGTTATTACGATTGTTCTGGAAAATAAATATTGAGAAAAAAATATTTATTATAAACAAATAACTAGGAAGTGATTTCTTTTGACTAAAATTTGGTAATATTTTGCCCATGTTCTCAGACTAAGGCCACTCTTTGAGGGTTCATACTTGAGTCTCCTTAAAAAAAACTTCTCACTACAGCCACAAACAAACTAATAATAAATCTGTCTTCTTCATATTCACATTGTACCAGTCCTCTGTGTGCCTGTATTTGTCATCTTTCGTGGAATAGGGTCTCAGCCCACTAACATTATTTTTGGAACCGAGTTAACTTGAATATTATATTATTGTATTATAATATTGAATTGATGATTCTTATTATTCTTATCATAACTATACAATAGTAATTTTTCCTTCTCTTTCCACAAACATCCAGTGCAATGAGATCTATTATTTGTGTATGAACTTGTAGTAGACAAGCATATTTGTAAATTTGGAAAGTGAAATTACAATTAATCTGGAGCATTTTAACATGATGTGCTCCGCGCATGCAAGCAAACGGATCCGAACTCAGAGCACATCTGTTAAGCCCTGTTCATACCGGCAGCGACAACGTGAGACAAAGTGATTTTCAATGAGAGCAGAGCGACTTCCAGCGATGCGAACAAAGTTCAGAAAAGTTGAACTCTATGCAAATGACGAGCGACATTCTAGAAGGACTACCAATGAGAGTGAAGACAGTGGAGCTCACGTCACCTGTCTGCTGCGAGTGTGATTTTGGAGACAAATGCAGGCAAGACAGAGAAGTTAAAAGTTTATGAGAGAGATTTCAATGTTCTATATAATTTGTATGTAACCACATACATGGATATGAGCTAATAAATTGATGCGTGGAGAACAGTGTTGGCATTCTGAGTAAGTTTGATTCATATATTGATATCGTTCATCTTGTTTAATGATAAGATTAAGCACCGCTGCAGGTTACATAAAATGCTATCCCCTGCAGAACGTAAATTTTAGAGGCAAGATAAATAATTCCTTGTCAAATTAGAATGATATATTTTATCAGTAGTATCATCTGTAATCAGCATTTCAAAAGCTATGGCCAGTTGTGCACTACACCAATAACAGTGACGGCAGTAGGAACGGGCACTAGCGACACCAATTGAAGAGTCTAATGACACCAAGCGACATCAAACGAAAATGACGCCAGCAGTGTGAGCAGAGCTTTACTCTGAGTACAAGACTTGTTGTGAAACACAGAGCTCTACCCACTGAGAAAACTGTAATAATGCACTAACACAATTCAGACACTACAGCCGTGTGCATAAACTTTAAAGCAAGCAGCGCAACTATTGTTATGGACTATTATTATAATTAAATCACAGCCATTTGCGGTTTGATAATCGCAAAAGGTCATAGTGCAATTTGCTAATTTCGATTAATTATGCAGGCCTAATTATGACAAATGATCCCAAATGATAATGAAAGAAGCTGTACTTTGGCCAAATATCAGGTAGTTTATCAGCAATACAGCCAATATATCGGTCTATTACTAGCCTTAATAAATTCACTAAACACATAAAAAAAATACACACAATAAATACATTGTTTATAACTTTATTTTCTATTATTCTTTCTATAATTAGAAACTTGACTGTTTTTATTTTCTTCCTAAATGTATCTAAAATGTCAGATAAATGTGTGTGTTTTATGAGATTAACTGGCAGCTTGTGAGCAATCTGATTTGAAATCCAATATTTCCGCAATGCTGCTGACAACACCTAGTTGCTGTGGCAAACTGACAGACAGGGAAGATGAAAGCCCAGACAACAGAAGCCAGTCTGGGATGCTATTGCGATTTCCTGCTGCAGGTACCCCGTTCCCCCCTCCGCCACACTCAAACTCTCAGAAGCAGCGTTCTCATTGCACTACAAAGGATTCGGCTCTAGAATGAGGCATCCTTGCCTGCCCTCTGATGTTTTTTTCAATCTCACCTCTCCCAGTTTCTAAGGATGAGCCAGAGACAAGGCAGCCCTCTGCACCTGCATCTTAATATAGGGTTGCTGGGCAAACACTTAATGTATAAGTTAAAATAAACAATCTAAATATGCAATTTAAAAAGGATATATGTCAGTATACATAAAACACAGAGCCCATATTTTAGGACGGTTTTGGACATGGTTCAGAGAGCCACAAAAAGTATTGTGGTATTACCATTTTTTTTATTTGGTACCATGGTAATTCCAAAGGATTTTGGACATGATAACACTGTAAAACCATAATATTCTTTAACATATTCTTTGGAGTAAATATGGTATATGAATACAGTGAGTGCCTTGGTATTTCCATCTGATACGGTCACTGTACCATGGTACCACCCAGGGGGTTAGGAATTTGATGGTTAGCAGGTCCCTGTTAGCACCTGCTGGTAGATGCTGGAACTACACCACCCGATGGCAAAAAGCATGATTCTCCATAGACAGCCATTGAAAAGTAGCCGTGTTTTATGACGAAATTTTTTTTTCCAAGAACCATTTCAATGTAAATTATTTAATTACATTTTAGCACATCGTCATCCGGTGACAGATTGTTTTTGAAGGGCTCCTAAAAGCGTGAAATTGATTTGACGAGTGATTGGTCACATGACTCAAGATCCCAGAACTGAGCGCCCATGAGGAAAAATGGCAGCATCCATTTAGCTAGGTTTTTGGAAACCCTGCACTAGCTGAGCACATTCATAGAGATGAATGGGGATGCTAAAGGATAGCTCCCTCCAAGTATTTTATAGCTCCATTATACCACCCCAGCAGTCTTTTTTTTTTATGGACAAAGCAAATATTTGTAATTTTTTTACAATAATCTTAGAGCTACAGACAGCATGTCTTTGCACTGAAAAATAACACCAGTCTTGGAGGCCATTTGTTTGCTCTGTGTCCTGGTGATGCACCATTCCCTTATTTAAACCAATGGATTTGCAGCATTCTATGATGCAACGTAAACTGTAGTTTGTAGGCAACCTTTTTCCTTCCCACCATATCAAATGACATATCAGAGCAAGAAACTTGTGTTTCCACTGCAGTATCTGTATGCTATAAAATGAGCAAGTAACATGAGCAGCAATCAGAAAAAAGTCTGAACAGTTTAAAGGCAGGAAGGATAATATTTTAGATCAAAAGTTTAATATCTTTCCTAAAATGTTTTTTTGTTGCAGCCATCTATTACGGAATATTTTTCAATCATAACCTTGTCTACTAGTTAAAAAAAGGTCGTAATAGATACTATATAGTGCAGCTGACATGCTCCACATTAGCAGAGAATAAGCTAAAGTGTGTGTGCATATGTTTGTGAGGGGGTTGGGTGGACGAGAAGAGTGTGTCTAAAATGAGTTCCACATGCGAGCGTAAGGGTGGACTACATTTATAATTGGGCCGAGTTATCAGTTTAATGGAACATAAGTTGTTTTAATGGTTTTTTAATATCAAAACTTCTCAAACTTATCTGATGATCAGAAGAAAAGTAATGACAACGTGCAAAGCTGGAGCAAAAATTATGAAAATTAAAGCTATGCATTACTAGCACAAACAAAACATTTATACACCGTCAAGATCTTGCACCAAGTGCATTTCAGCCTAATTAAATCTGAGGACTGTCTGGAATGACTTCCCTTCTGAATGAAAACAGCTATGATGGTTTTCTGGTATTAGCTGGTTTAAGCTGGTCTCCAAGCCTGGCCATGCTGGTCTTCAGCTGGTCTATCTAGTCTACGAGCTGACAAAACTGGTGGACAACTGGTTTAGCAAGGTGGCCAGCTGGTCACCTAGCCTGACCAACTTAAAAGTGACCCAAAAAACCCCTCCAAAACCAGCCAACTGCTGGGTGACCACCAGCTGAGACCAGCAAACCAACTTTTGCTGGTTTAATCTTTTTTCACTGGTATTTTGCAAAAAGTGTGGAAATGCTTCGTATTATTAATATAAAAGAAACTCTTAACACATCCAGAAATAATATACAATCTAAACGGTGATATACAGAAAACCATACTCAATTTACAAGGTGTAGATAAATCACCTACAGAGATAATACACCCTCGTGTCTGTGTGCTCTTGATCTGCTCTGGGTTAAACTCGTGTTTTCGGCCGCCCCTCCATGGAGTGAGAGACTGAGTGTCGGTGGAGGGGCCGACAGAGCCTGGGGTCCTACAATAACAAAACCTCTTTGTGCAAATGCTAAGGGGCCCGTTGAGAGACTGGGTCACGGAGCGGATTCTCTCGCAGATCTCCAACTTGCAGCAGCCCTGTTTTCTTTCAGTCCGCCAGAGGGAATTTAATGGTTTCCACATGTGAAGGGGCCCAAAAAACAATGACAACAGTTGAGAGGCTGAGTGTTTTATTACCTTGACTTTCTACATTCAGCCATGGCCGCAGACTTACAACATCCAATATTCAACGAATAAAACTGTAGTACTGGTGAAACGTAAAATATGTGTGGTAAGCAAAAGATAAGAAAGACAATGTATTTCCTTAAAATACTTACAGTTTTAATAAACCTTACTGAAAAACTAAAAACAACCAAAGCCTTTAGGTTGGAGCAGAGTTTGGTGGATTCATGAGGCTACACTTAAGGGCTGGATCACAATTGTCGACTATTGACTAGCCGTCAACCACCGACAAATCGATTAATGAGTTAAACTATAGGGGTGGGCATTTTTGAGTTATTTTTAGTCGAGCACTCTAACACAAAAATGAGTGCCAGGTTACATTTACTCATAAATTCAAATGTACATTAAAAATAATACATATGAAATGTTTATGAAATGTATAATTTGTTTTATTCATGTTAACAAGAATGGTTTCAAAATAAGATAACATCAACAAACTTTTCTTTTCTTTTGGGAAAATTAAATGAACAATATGCATTAATAAATATGGAAAACAAAAAAGATAATAGAATATATTTTTAGGCTAGTTTTGATAATTTAGCAGAAATACTTTAAATAGTGTGCTGACAGCATGCTGTGCTATTGCTGTTATGCAGTTTGCACTTTTTGCAATGTTGAGTTTAAAGCACCTCGCTAAAGCCCATTCAGACAGACGAATGTGTCGCACAGCAACTTGCGCTGTTTTCAGAGTGCCATGCCATGTTAAAAGCAGTAAAAAAAAAATTAAACCCTGTTTAGCACCCCCTAAGAAATGCATCCAATCGGGGTCAGATGAACCCAAACACAGCCAAATTATTAAAGAGATGGCTTAAGTTTTCATTTGAAATTTGGTCAACATTTTTTTCAGGCATCCAATGGACAATTCTAAAAATATTTAGTTTTGCACATCCCCACTAGACACATCATCAGTCCACTTTTACAGATTTATATGGAGGAGAGAAAAGGAAAGTACTTTTAAATCCTCAAGTCTTTTTAAGCTCTCTGAGGTTTCAAATGTAGTTAAAAATGAATCTATTTGCACCATGGCAACATTTGAAGAGAGATGAGGGAGACTTTGACTCTACTGCCTTAAATAGGGCAGCAAGCACTGCCGCCTTTGAGACCTGTGGACAAACATGACAGAGACTGTAATCTTTTCTCTCTAGTGGTGTTACAATTTGGGAGATGAGCGATGTGTGTTTGTCAGTGGAGAAGTCTGAGCTTCAAAAGCGAAGCACAGTTCACAACTAGCTGAAAAAAAACATGGAGGAGGAATTAGGAGAGAAGAACAGAAAATAAGAAGGTCTCTGAGTCTAAAGCCCTGCCTGACATTCCCGGAGCTCATCCATCTATGAGGGACGATGGAGACACCGCTTAATTTCCTGCAACACTGGCAGGGTCTGTCTAGAACAGATACTCCCCTTCAGATGAAGTTTCCATTGCAGCTGGGAGACCAGCATAAGTTCAAAGGGTGGACAGATACCTCTTACAATGCTGTCATACAAAGATAAAACAAAGTAGCTACACCAACACTGAAACTTTTAATATGCCTTAAAAGTTCCATTGTATTGTGGAATTTATAAAATTTCTCTACATCTGATCAAACCTGCTCGTCACAGGACAGATCATTGGCTTGAAGCCAAAGTACGTTTTATTTTTCCGCATGCCACAACATCTTGCGCACAATGCGTATGCCGCAAATTAGCCATCAGCGCAGTGCGCACATACAATCCCCTTGCAGGCCAGTTTTTCTAGATGCAACATCGGCACATGTGCCTGCTGGCGGTACAAAAGAATTTCATAAAGCAGTCATAGAATGCATGTGGAGAACATGTCCATATAGGCTTGTGGTTATAAGAATATACCCTAGCCATTAGAGACCAAATTTCAGAACAGTCAACGGATTTTTGTCTAAATGTTTTGTTACTGCATACTGCCTTTGCATGGCAGAATGCATGGTACTGTGGTAAAGTGATTAAAAGATGGTAACACCATGGTACTTCAATAGTTTATTGAAAGCACTACAACTCAATATTATATGATGTTTTACCTTGTGATTTCATAGTTTTTTACTGTACAGTAATCAAAGCTCCAACAAAGTTGAGACGGGGCAATTGAAGACTAATAACAATTTGACGAGTTAAAATAACAAGGCAATGTGAAACAGATGTTAAACAGGTGACACAATCGTGTGATAGCATATAAGGAGCCTCCAAAAACAGCCTAGTCCTTCAAGAGCAAGGATCATTTGAGACGTCAACTTGCCAACAGATGCTTCAGCAAATAATCCAGCACTTTCAGAACAATGTTCCCCAAAGATAAATTATAAGGATTTGGGCCATTTCACCATCTACAGTGCACAATATAGTTAAAAGATTCAACATCATTCATCTGTATTGGATATCATGAACATGGGCTTGGGATTACTTCAGTAAACCTTTGTTGGTCAACACCATTCACCGCCTTTACTATGCAAAGTAGAAGCTATACATCAACAATGTCCAGAAGCGCTGCTGACTTCTCTGGGCTCATTCTCATCTTAGATGGAAAATAGAAGAAAAAAAAATAGTACCATAGTAGTGTGAGATTTGGACAAACTTGCACTAAGCTTCTACACTAAAGTAGTATTACTAAACAGTTTAAGCAGACTCCTCATAGAATGTAACAATTCACAGACCCACTTTATATTAGGTGTCTTTAACACTATGCATTAAAGCATTTGATACAGTATACACATACGCTTTGTTGCATTGTACTAACATTTAAAGTAACTGCATCTATCTACACCCAACCCTTCCCCTAAACCCTAGACAGATCCATACCTCAACCTCAGTAGCAGCAAATGTGAATCTTTTGAGAATTTCCAGAACAACATGTAGTTAAACAAATAAGTAAATACACTGTATTGTATGTATTTTAATGTTAGTACATAGTAGATAAAGACATAAAGAGGGACCCAATTTACAAACATTTAATGTAATAAATTGATATACTGTAATGGTGTCAACTTTTTCTTTCCAAAATAGTTATGTCCACATGTTTAGAATCAATCCTTAAAAGGCTAAAGTAAAATGTGTAACTTCAAACCTGAGAATCGTTAAACAGAAATACCATTCAAAACGTATAAACCTGCTTTATTAGCGGACCAGAATTAAGCATCAAAGCAATACATGATTAGCAAAGTGTTTCTTTGCACAGCAAACCTGTACCAAGAAACAAAGCCTCCCATTTTAAATCTTTTAAAAGTGTTAATCCAAAAATGTATATGGACTACACCTTTATACACGTTCTTTTTGGATGCAGGCAGCATTCTGTAATCACACACAGGTGTGTTTAAATGGCAACATGACTGAATGTGAATGCAGTGTTTCCAATGATTGAGCTACATGTGGGTTATATTGCAAACCCTGGACCGAGTACTGGCTAACCTGGCACTCACGGTGGTGTAACTTTCCAACTTCCCAACCACCTCAACGCCCACATATGGTCTGAGCTACGTCTGGCTTAGATGCCCTCTGTGCCCATTCTACTTTCCCACTGCCAACATCTCAGCCAACACAGCCAGACACACAACAACAGATCTGGCACCTGCAGCAATAATTATATTCTTCATTTTAAGGCTTTGAACTAAGCAAGGCTAAATATCCAGGTAATCAGGAGAGAAGTAATTGTTGGACAAAATCTTGAGGAACAAGAGGCAAACTACTGTGGTCATGGTACCAAAATTTAAATTTGATATGCAAAATGTTCAATACTAATATAAATATTAACACATTGAATAAAAGCAATATGATGTAGCCTTCAAGCATTACATAATTAGCTAAACATTGTCTAGACTAGTTAAGTAATTATGCAAGTAAACATTCAGTAATAAATAAAATAAATTAAGAGCAGTGAGTGATTGTCTTTATCCTGTTAACATTGTTGTTTGATTAATATTAACAACATAATAAACCACTACAGGTTTATTATGCTGAGGAATTAATGAAAAGATAGTCAGTATCGCCCCAAGAAAATTATTTTGTCCAAAAACTGTAGTTATTTCATGGTTTAGTGTGCAGCCGCATTACTGCAAATGTGCTTTTCAGCACACATACTGTTGTTAAATACCAACCTAGTCTCAAAGAAAGAACATTACTACATTTTTGCAAATTGACCTTTAAGTGCCCGTTCTACATGTCACTGCAATTTCCTGGTGAAATTAACACTAGCGGTGCTACAACAACAGTGTGTTTTATTCACTTTCAAACAAATACAACAATGATTATGACATTATAGGGGTGTAACGGTTCACTCATACGATTCTGTTCACGATACTGAACTCATGGTTCGATTTGTTTCGTGATTCTTTAAACTAAGCCTGAATCAAGAAAAGTGAAGATTGAAATTTGTATTACTTTATAGACACATACAACAGTTTGTTCCTTAACTATGTAGCTAAAAGTTATATTATTAAAAGTGCTAAATGATCCATCAAAGATGTACTGGGACTATAAACAGTTAGGAACAGGGCTATGGTGACACCGAATGGATATATTAACGAATAATTTAATGAAAATACAGAATTATGTTAGATATATATGCTGCTTACACACTGTCACTGATTACATATTAGGGATGTACTGAATGACTAATTTCACTGATGTTAAAATGGAAATTTTGAAGTCGACTAGTCTAAAAAGAAAACAACCTTCAGAAAACTAGTTTATGCAACCCATTTAAAATACTTAATCTATTCCAAATCTGATGCTAAATTCCACTTTAAAAGGGGCATTTAGCTGCGACGTGCTTGCCTTGCATTATGATCATTGTACATTAAATATAGAGCATGACATGCATTCACTGGATTAACATTAGCAAATATTTAACAGGCATATTTATTAAAATAATTGAATGAATAGTGCATTACCAAGAGCAACCCAGCCTGTTCTAAATGGAATTCAAAATGTAAACTTACTTTACATATAAAAACAGTCGAACCATTGTTGAAATTAATTAACATGTAGACTAAGCCAAATCTACGAGAAAGAAAAAAATGCTCTGAAAAGATGCACGTATTTCATGATGTGGAGTCGTGCATTAGCCATTGATCTAATATGACAGCTGTTCGGTAAAGAACATTAACCAATAAGTTACAATGCAACAAAAAAAATAATGTATAAAAAAAAGTAGCCATAGGATAGAAAAAATAAGCCATTGATGTAGCCTGTATTCTAGGTATTCGTATTCTAAACAAGATGTGCACATAGAATAAAAGATAGTTAAACCCGTCAAGCAATCAGCACCTCATTGAAAATAAACAATCATGTTCTAAGCTAATTACTATAAACCATTACTTTTTTGATGAGCAAATTTAACATGTCGACATGGTCCGGGCAGCACTTGACTCTCCTGAGGCTGCAATCCCACGCTTGAAAAAACCTGCACAGTGGAAAAATAACACACAAGCATGCACACATTTAAAGAAGACTCCATACACAAATCTGATTCCCGCACCACAACCAAAGTGATTTCAAAACTACTCTGCGGAGTTTGCTTGTCTAGCGAGAGGACATTTTTCTGCGTGTGCAGCGAGCAAGAGAGGGAAGCATGTGCACCCTGAGGTGAAATGAAACTTTGAATCTGTTCCAGACAAAAATATTTGTATTATTAATTCCATTTAAAATATGTAACTTTAATATGACAATAACTTAAGCGCAGCCTCTAAAATATTAACCGACTAGTAATTCCAGTGTCGACTAGCAGCATAAGAACCATTTAATGGACTAGTCTTGCACTTCCCAATTACATACATTTAAAATACTTTAAATTAAAATCGTATTTTTCTAAAATAGTATTGTCTCTGATTACATCTAAATATTCTTTTCAAAATGCATATTTAATGGAAGTACATGCTTATCTAGTTCAATAATAATTTACTGATGCAATCAAATCAGACATGACATTTGATATTAGGAATATATTCCCCCATAGCATTATTATACAGTATTATACAGAAGTTTACATACACTTTAACCAAATACATTTAAACTCAGTTTTTTCACAATTCCTGACATTTAATTGTAGAAAACATTCCCTGTCTTGGTCAGTTGGGATCACTATTTAAAAAATGCAAAATGTCAGGATAATAGTAAAGAGAATTATTTATTTCATATTTCTTTCTTTCATCACATTCCCAGTGCGTCAGAAGTTTACATACACTTTGTAATTATTTGTTAGCATTGCCTTTAAATTGTTAAACTTGGGTCAAACATTTTGGGTAGCCTTCCACAAGCTTCTCACAATAAGTTGCTGGAATTTTGTCCCATTCCTCTAGACAGAACTGGTGTAAATGAGGCAAGTTTGTAGGTCACCTTACTCACACACGCTTTTTCAGTTCTGGCCACAAATTTTCTATCGAACTGAGGTCAGGGCCACTCCAATTACCTTGATTTAGCCATTTACCACAACTTTGGAGGTATTCTTGAGGTCATTGTCTATTTGGAAGACCCATTTGCGACCAAGCTTTAACTTCCTGGCTGATGTCTTGAGCTGTTGCTTCAATATATCCACATCATTTTCCTTCCTCATGATGCCATCTATTTTGCGAAATAGGTTATGTCGATATGGGACTCGTTTTACAGTGGCTATAGATACTTGTCTACTGGTTTCCTCCAGCATCTTCACAAGGTCCTTTGTTGTTGTTCTGGGATTGATTTGCACTTTTCGCACCAAACTACTTTCATCTCTAGATAGAATGCGTCTCCTTCCAGAGCGGTATGATGGCTGCATTGTCCCATGGTATTTATACTGGAGTACTATTTTTTATACAGATGAATGTGGTACTTTCAGGTGTTTGGAAATTGCTCTCAAGGATGAACCAGACTTGTGGAGGTCCACAATTTTCTTGGCTGATATCTTTTGATTTTCCCCATGATATCAGCGAAGAGGCGCTGAGTTTGAAAGTAGGCCTTAAAATACATCCACAGGTACACCTCCAATTCAGTACACCTCCTGTCAGAAGCTAATTAGCTAATTGTCTAAAGGCTTGACATCATTTTCTGGAATTGTCCAAGCTGCTTAAAGGAACAGTTAACTTAAGTGTATGTAAACTTCTGGCCCACTGAAATTGTGATTTTCAATTAAAAGTGAAAAAAATCTGTCTGTAAACAATTGATGGAAAAATCACCTGTATCATTCATTTACATTTACATTTACATTTACGGTATGCATTTGGCAGACGCTTTTATCCAAAGCGACTTACAGTGCACTTATTACAGGGACAGTCCCCCCGGAGCAACCTGGAGTTAAGTGCCTTGCTCAAGGGCCAAACAGTGGCATCTTAGTGGTGCTGGGGCTTGAACCCCCAACCTTCTGGTCAGTAACCCTGAGCCTCAACCACTGAGCCACCACTGCCCCATTCACAAAGTAGATGTCCTAAACAACATGCCAAAACTATAGTTTGCTAATATGACATCTGTGGAGTAGTTAAAACATTAGTTTTAATGACTTCAACCTAAGTGTATGAAAACTTTTGACTTCAACTGTACATAATATTCAGCATTATATATAGTAGATTAATATGGCACTTTCATTAAAACTCTATAAACTTTAATTTTATCTCACGCTGTCAGAGCATATCACTCTCGTGTTTCAAACAGACATTCAATCCCTCATGGTAAAAAAGGTGGGTCTTTCTCCCACTGCTGGTTTCACTTTCACACAAACTCATCGTACAACACCTGTGGCTGCTAGTGTGCAATCGTATTTTAGAACTCCAATGAAGCTATATCTATTTGTATTATTTAACTGCGATGCATCATGTCACAATAAACTGTAACACCCTATGATTTTATATGTACTTTCCACACTATTACTCAAACACTTCTTTATGATATAGAAACAGTTTTACTATAATGCATAATTTAAAAAACTATACATTTTAACATGTCTATTACAAACCTACCTACATTTACACACGTATTCCAATGTCATTAGCTCCCACGGTAGCTCACTTAACAGAGTGCTGGAATTTGGACTTGGAAGACCGTGGTTCGAGCCCAGTCAAACAGCAAAAGTGTCATAGAAGCAACATAACATGACATGGTTGCTTCAGAAAATGTGCTTCTCATTTTGCATTTTTGTTTTTGGACACTATTGGTTAGGTTTATGTGTTGGTTTAGTGTAAGGATGTTTGTTTTGTTTACCTCTCATTTGCTATTTTAGAACACTATTGGTTAGGTTTAAGTTAATGTTTTAGGTTAAGGAGGTATGTTTTACTAATTAAAACCTTATTCTAATATTCACCTTAATAAAAACGACAACATTTCACTTTTGGCACCCCACTGCACATTTCACTAGGAAACTGCAGAAAACGTGTATTTTCACGTTTGCAAAAATGTTCCCACAGTCATGTAATGTTCATGAGATCAGGCTTTAAGTAATGTAGATAGACCGGTACAGTTAATTTTTTTTTATTATTTTAGTAACAACTTTGTACAATGTACCAGAACTTTTGACACCCCTAGAGCAAATAGTGACCAGAAGACAAACAGCATGGTAGAAGACAGGATTTCTGCCTGGATTGAGAGACAAATCTCTTTTTCACATAAAAGGCATCATTCAGATCAAACATCCCACTGAGTTTGTTTGAGTTTAAAGGAACAAGACAATCAAACCGTGTCTGCAGGCCTGTTAAAGCCAACATTTCAGCACCATCCAGCTTAAGCAAACAGGCCTCTCCTTATAAACTAGTGATCTGCTTTTTAATTCAGGAAACGTAATTCTCAAGTTGCTTTGATTGCATTAATTCAACCACATCAACTGAGAGAGCCAAAGTGAAAGAAAATATGACCAGTAGATGTAGGATGGTCCCCTGACTCTCTGTTTTTGTGTTATATGAATATGCAAGGCCACGTTTACATCGTACATCCTCTAGAGCATGAATAAGGGGGATAAAACTCAACTCAACCTAACTGTATGCTGCTTATACAATCAGAATTGAGAGACGGAACAAAAAAATATATATATATTTTGTTTGACAACTTTTGAGCCTCTTCTGCACTGATGACCTAGAGTCACTTGATATGTGGTGGTGACAGGGCAAGCAGACGGTGGCAGTGGCTCACAGGAGAAGCTTTGTGGGGCTATCATTGAGGAATGCAGCTTCTTCACCTGGAAAACTGCCCGAGCCTTGACCAACACAAACTAGAACTACTATACCCATGTGATCTGTGTGTTGTAAGACTTCATGTGTTCAAGAAAAGGCTGACCCACGGGGAGCATTTAAGGTGTATTACAAACAGCTCTGTAATACATCACCAAAGTTTCAGTCCCATGCTTCAGACCACAGCTTTTTTTAATTAGCCATTAGGCTTCAGTTACATCATAGCTATAAGCCCACATGCTTGTTGGTTACAGGTGGTGTAAGGGGGGATGGACATTCTCATTCTAGAAAACATGTGATAGGACAAAAATCTATGTAGTGCAAGATGAGCCATCAAAATGTATTATCCGTATTCCTGGAAGAGAAAGTCATTTTAAATGCTAACTGGTAAAAATAAATTTTGTCAACTTTTAGCAGTACACTAGAATATAGATAACTCCAAAGCTAACAGACATGGACTTTAAAAGGGATTCATTTTTGGACCAAAAAATGTAATTTCTCTAATAAATTACTAACATTTATGCCATTCCAGATGTGTTTGACTTTCTTCTGCAGAACAAATGGAGATTTTTAGAAGAATATCTCAGCTCTGTTGGTACTTACAATACAAGTGATTGGTGGCCAGAACTTTGAAGTTCCAAAAGACAGAGCAGGATCCTGCCACTCGCTTTAGTCTAGAGGACAAAGGCTCTGTTGGCTGCCTGCCGGATGTGAACTCAAGGTGTGTGGTTAACATGCTCAGATGGACACAGGGGCTTGGTTACAGACAGGCATCATTGAGCTGGACGGAGACGGATGTCGGAAGAGGGGCCTCTGATATCAACAGGCCTGCCAAGCCCTCTTAGGGGTCGTTTACACTACAACGTTTTCAACTAGAAACAGAAAACATTTTATGCGTTTTGGCTGTCTGTTTACACTACAACTGCATTGTGGAGCCTGAAAATGTCCTTACCTCCAGGGTGAACAGACCAACATGAGATTACCAGTTGAAGTCCTTAAAAAGTTGGCGTGCTTTATAGCCCAGGGTCACTTGTAGTAATGAAGCAACCTCATCGTCCGTCCAGACAAAATTGCTCGATGCTTTCGCCATCTTCATTGCTTGTATTCAGCGCTTTGTGGAAGAATGCTTATGTGCGCAGGCACGTAGTGTATCTTCACAAAGTGATATCACCAACTACTGGCCTGGCATGCAAAATACAGTGTTTTAGTCGTTTTCGCGGATCCGTGTGAACGGGGATCATTTTGACAATGCAAAGGAAAAACATTTTCGTTTTTAGTACATCGTTGTCATGTAAATGTAAACGTACCCTAAACTACTATTGGGTGATTGATCTGTAAAATCTATCAAATAAAATAAAAAGCTTTGCACTTCTTATTATAAACCTATGCACACAGAAAAACTTTCCATGCAGATGGCTGACTCCAAAATATGTAGGGAAAAAGACAAAGATTTATTGAGTCAAAATAAAATGAATAATCAACGTTTCCACTGGAGCCACATGTCCACTGATTTATTTATTTTTTATGGTATGAAAATTTAAATAATCTTGTTTGAAAATAAAAAGTACAGATTAATTCACAAATGGACAGTATCCACAAACAGTCCATCAACAAGACAGAATATAACAGTAATGTACGGCTGCTAGATAACATTGTGTATAATTACTTATTATTATTTCTTACTGAAAATTAATTATATTTCAATTATTTTATAACGATTGCTAATGAATAGGCAATATGAATAAAATGTTTGTATTAAACGCAATTTTATGATCACACTTTACATTAGGTGGCCTTAACTACCATGTACTAACATTAAATACATAAAAGACTATGTTCTGCAAAATTCCCACCTTTGCTGCTACTGTGGTTAAGGTGCTGGTTGGTTTAGGAGTAATTGTAGGGTTAGGATTAAGAGTTAGAATTGTGGGGAAAGGATTGGTTTAGGGTTGGGGGTAAACTTAACAGTGTAACTACAAATGTAATTACATGCAAGTACTTTTAATGCAACTGCAACATGTATATACATAATAAGTAAATTTTATCAACTGCCCAAGTACATAGTAGTTAAGGCCACCTTATAAAGTGGGTCCAATTTTATTTGAAATTACATATGGCATACTTTCTAGCCTAACCTTTTAAATACTTGTTATTCTCCTATTCAATACAAGTTAAGCTCAATCAACAGAATTTATGGCAGAATATTTATAACCACAAAAACTAATTTTGACTTGCCCTTCCTTTTCTTTAAAAAATAAATAATAATAATAAAAAAGAAAATCTGGGTTACAGAGAGGCATTTACAATTGAATTAAAGTACAATAAAACTTTTCATTCTAAATGGAAAACCTGCTTGACAGGGCAAAGACTGTGGTGGAGCCACATATATAATCAAACGAAAATATTTGTACACTTCTCATAATAACATAAAAAATCTGTAACGTTGTGTTTTGCGCTGTTGCTTCACCAAAGCATCTCTCACTCCCAGTCAGTCAGTCAAGCACATGCCAATGCATAATGTCCAGCACCAGTTCAAATTTATGCTCTAGTTTAGTCTGTGTTTTGACCATTTTAGAACTGCGTTAAACTCCATCTCGTTTACCATGCCTTGTGGGTGTGACTTTTTTGCCATGTCATCATTTCTGATTAAATTAATAGTAGAGCATAAATTTGTTTACAAGAGCACAAAGTTCCTCATAGATCTAGCTAAATTGGGGAGAAAAAAATAAAATAATAATAATATTATAATAATAATAATACATTAATGCCAGTTACAATACGTTTCAGTAAGGTTTATATGCACACGTTCCTAGGAAACCATCGCAGAAAAGCATAAAAATAAAAATAATGTCTTTAAATTCCTTTCCAACAACAAGCATTCAGCACTAGACAGAAACACATTTTAATCAATAATTAAGAAAAGTCAATGGTTACTCTCAGATAGTACACAGTAGCCCTTTCACACAGAGATCCCAGAATTAATCCCAGGAAAAGTCGTTCCGGCAACTGTTCCGGGACTGCGAAATTTGTTCATTCACACTGCAAGAGCTTTCCAGTAATCAGTGCTTGCATTCACACACATCCCAGGAAAATCGTAAAGAACAAAGTGACATCATGATGCAATGTGTAATGTAAAGCATCTTGAGTTTACTGATAACGGTGTCTTTTCTCCCGAGAAGCCAATTCTTTCATCATCTTGTAAACAAATAAATTGCGTACGGTAAAACGAAACTGACGGTTAATTTAATCATCTGTGCACATGGCGAGTAGCCCCTGGTCCCTGTATGTGATTTACATGAAGCCAATTTTATTGATTTTATTCCGGCAGCTAAGCCTACTTTTATAAATGGTTCATAAGTTTGGATTGAACCCGGCAATGTTACTATGGTCTTATCCCAGGAACTTTTTTTCATGTATTCCGGCACCGGCATGCGTTCACAAAGAAAGCTCTCCTAAATTGATCCCGCCAATATCCTGGGATCAGAGCCCAGTGTGAATGAGGTTATAGAACCCATTGCACTCTGGAGTTTGGCTCAAAGCACTTGGTGAAAATGGCAAATTTTTTCCTTACGCATAAATGCATGTGCACAAATCTAATAAACTAACACTAAAGAAAAACATAGCCTACAATGTCTTACAGCAATGATAGTAAACACCCCTGGCAACCAAAAATATTTCTGCTATAAGATCACTCCTCGTGTACATTTCTCTGCAACTGCTCTTCAAATGAAGGCATTTCCACTGAGAAAGCTACCAGGGTTAATTCAAATCGTAAAAATTTTTTACCAGTTTCAGGTAAATACAGGAATATAGAACTTCGTTTTGGCACCGTTCATAATGGTATGTGAAGAGAAGACATTGCAAGCAAACAAACAAACTCATCTAATCCTCTGTGAGGAACCAATCAGAGCTGAAAATCAGATGAAAGACTTGGCAAATCCTTACCCCAATGGCTGCCTTCTGGTTGCGTCGTAGTAAACTCATTGAAACAAACAAATCAAGAAGAAATAACTTAACTATATTTCAACAGCAGCAAACTCCAAAGACATTATCATGGTGAAAACACAAATAATTTGCCTTATACTGTTTACAGAAATAAATACATAAGAATGCATTAAAGGCATTCTTCATTTTAAAATAAAATATGTTGGACGGAGTGAACTGAATGCAAGGCACACAGAGGCTGGCACTGACTTGTCACACCAGCAGCAAATATAACAATCAAATTACAAATATTATGAACTAACCAGATTTTTCTTAGATATTTCACTAGGTCTTTCAGCTCAAGCAAGCATAGCAATCATCTATAACCATCTGTAACCAAATTAACAAAAAAGCATCTATAATTTCAATCTTTGTGCAGATGTCTCCTTTAGGTATTACAAATCAACACAAGTATGTCTATGTGATTAGTAATCTGCATCAGTATGATTAGGCCATTCTTGGAAGCAGATTAAATTTTTCCCCCATTTCAAACAGTACACGGACATCATTTACATCTAATAAATGACTTGCTTCTGTCACACACAACAGCTTCCTATCATTTTTACACACTCTACTGATCGGTTAGGTTTAGATAAAGGGTTTGGATAAGGGCATAATATTAATCAGCATGTCCTTAATGCCTCATGGGCGGAACTCAGGCTTACTTCCGCAATAGATATCCGGGCATTTGCACATGATGGATCGTATGAATTTATACAAACGATATCATATGAAATAGCCAACTTATAAAATATGAAAGAGATCGCTTTGTAACACCGAAGACACGTAAACTAGTAATGACCATTTTTCTTCTGACAAGGTTGGAACACGCGATTCAATATAAACAACAACGACGGAATCAACAACACCGAAATCAACAACACCGACCGAGGATGCCGGGATCGGAGTTACACTTTAGTTAGGGCTGTTTTAGATGAGCTTAGGCTGCATCCGAAAACGTAGGCAGCTGCCTAGTCAGTTAATGGTTTAAACGACAGCGTTTTTGGATGAAAGGAACTCTAAAGGAAACTGGTCTCTGAACAGTTTAAAAGCACCTTTTTTAATACTACCTCAACCACCGAAGTCAGCATTTCGGTGGCTGAAAAATGCCTGTAACATGTCTTCATGTTACAGTTTAAACTGGGTGCGATAGCTTTTCGTGCTGCAGCAGGAATGTGAGATGAGACGGGCAGTCAAACTACCACACAGCACACGCTGAATTTAGTAGACAACATGTTGAAAGCACTATAAACCTATTTATCAACAATCTTTTACGATAAATGCTTTTATGACTCAAAATTACATTACTGTATTGAAATACTGGCTCATTGACTTAAAAAAATACATTTCGATGCAAGTTACCACAGGCATGCAATACGTCCCTCATGTAAACTATATTTCATTGACAGTTTAGTGCATAATAGAGTTTATTTACCCACTCTTGATAAACATCTGATTATTTATAGCAGTCATCCCAGGAAAATGTTTTATGTAGTAATCAAGAAATCACTTTATTGAGTACCATGCTAGCAGCTAGTTGTTTACAATGGTGGCTGTGGACTCCTCTCCTTTCTCAATACTTTGTGTGTCATAGGTTTTTGACCAATCACAGACTGCAGCATTTCCAACAGCTAGGGTTGCAACGGTATGAGATTTTCACGGTATGATAACCGTCTCAGAAAATATCACGGTTTCATGGTATACGGTATTATACAATTACTATTATCAGTGAAAACAGAAGGGTTATTTATTTATTTATGAGCAAAGACTTTATTATAATTAAAACTTGAAACCATTTATTCTATTGATGTATATGTAAAAAAAAAAAGTCTCCCTTTTTAAAATAAACTAAATAGAAAAAATAAGAAAGCTAACAGAATTGTAATAAACAGAATTATAAACATGATATATATAAAAATAGCATGTAACTATAACATGTTATATAACTAAAGCATGTTAGTTTACATGTTAAATTAACTACTAAATGAAAAATAACATCTGCTGTGTGAGCTTTTAAAGTAATTTCCTCTGATTATTTACAGTTAACATATACTGTAGATGCGCGACAGCACAGCCAGACTGCTCCTGTCTGTACCTTCATCTCAGTGGTTCTCAACTAGTTTTGCTTCAGGACAGATTTTACATTGGAAATCAAGTCTCGACCTGCCATAGATTAAACATAACCTGTATTTAATGTATCCTGGGTTGCATTTCCTTTTACTGGGTTGCATTGTTTTGTTCATAGTTTTCCAGTACAAGGACATGCATCAAGTGACATTATTTTTGTTGTTGATGTCAAAATCTTCAGGAAGTTTTCTCTCCCCCTTTTAAAAATATTTACTTATATGAGCACATTATTATACCTTTTGATACCTAATATTACATATTTATACACATATTACACAGAAGGAAAGGCTACTCATTACCATGGTTAGGTCAGTGTGCTAGTCTTAAATAATAGTAATACCCAATAATAATAAATGTATGTATTTATGAAAAATAAATTCCAGCTGAAACACATCTTGAAACTTTAACTACAACTGCCACTGTTGATATAAAATGAGGTCTAATAGATTCTACATTTAGATTATTTCATATGAAACTATACAATTTTGTCAAAATATAACAGTTACTTTTACTCATGTAAAATCCTGAAACAAATTTGTAAAGGGGATGAGTGTAATTATTAATATTTTTAACTATTATGGTAAAGGGGCCACATCGGGTTTAAGTAGTGCAAAGGGGGCCACGTTGTATTACTTTTGAGATACAATGTTCTTGTTTTTGTATCTTTTAAGCCCAGAAATAAAACAAATCAGGTGAACGGTGTATGAATTGCAACAGTTTGTATATATGCCTCCTACTTTTTAAGGGACCAAAAGTAATGGGACAGATTAACAATCATAAATCAAACTTTCACTTTTTAATACTTGGTTGCAAATCCTTTGCAGTCAATTACAGCCTGAAGTCTGGAACGCATAGACATCACCAGACGCTGGGTTTCATCCCTGGTGATGCTCTGCCAGGCCTCTACTCCACCTGTCATCAGTTCCTGCTTGTTCTTGGGGCATTTTCCCTTCAGTTTTGTCTTCAGCAAGTGAAATGCATGCTCAATCGGATTCAGGTCAGGTGACTGACTTGGCCATTGCATAACATTCCACTTCTTTCCCTTAAAAAATCTCTTTGGTTGCTTTCGCAGTATGATTCGGGTCATTGTCCATCTGTACTGTGAAGCGCCGTCCAATGAGTTCTGAAGCATTTGGCTGAATATGAGCAGATAATATTGCCCGAAACACTTCAGAATTCATCCTGCTGCTTTTGTCAGCAGTCATATCATCAATAAATACAAGAGAACCAGTTCCATTGGCAGCCATACATGCCCATGCCATGACACTACCACCACCATGCTTCACTGATGAGGTGGTATGCTTTGGATCATGAGCAGTTCCTTTCCTTCTCCATACTCTTCTCTTCCCATCACTCTGGTACAAGTTGATCTTTGTCTCATCTGTCCATAGGATGTTGTTCCAGAACTGTGAAGGCTTTTTTAGATGTTGTTTGGCAAACTCTAATCTGGCCTTCCTGTTTTTGAGGCTCACCAATGGTTTACATCTTGTGGTGAACCCTCTGTATTCACTCTGGTGAAGTCTTCTCTTGATTGTTGACTTTGACACACATACTCCTACCTCCTGGAGAGCGTTCTTGATCTGGCCAACTGTTGTGAAGGGTGTTTTCTTCACCAGGGAAAGAATTCTTCGGTCATCCACCACAGTTGTTTTCCGTGGTCTTCCGGGTCTTTTGGTGTGGCTGAGCTCACCGGTGCGTTCTTTCTTTTTACGAATGTTCCAAACAGTTGATTTGGCCACACCTAATGTTTTTGCTATCTCTCTGATGGGTTTGTTTTGATTTTTCAGCCTAATGATGGCTTGCTTCACTGATAGTGGCAGCTCTTTGGATCTCATATTGAGAGTTGACAGCAACAGATTCCAAATGCAAATAGCACACTTGAAATGAACTCTGGACCTTTTATCTGCTCCTTGTAAATGGGATAATGAGGGAATAACACACACCTGGCCATGGAACAGCTGAGCAGCCAATTGTCCCATTACTTTTGGTGCCTTAAAAAGTGGGAGGCACATCTACAAACTGTTGTAATTCCTACACCGTTCACCTGATTTGGATGTAAATACCCTCAAATTAAAGCTGAAAGTCTGCAGTTAAAGAACATCTTGTTCATTTAATTTCAAATCCATTGTGGTTGTGTACAGAGCCAAAAAGATTAGAATTGTGTCGACGTCCCAATATTTATGGACCTGACTGTATTAATTAAACCTGGAAATATAGTTTTAGGATTCTGCAGGCGCGATTCACCGAAAAGGACTAAATAGTGGATTAGCTTGTGACGCGTGAATGGCTTGCAAGCGCAGCGCGAGTCTCATCACACTTTAATAGTGTTTAGCCTCCCATTCAGCTGATGAAAACATGCTGCGTGATCATGAGGAAGGATTACGCCAAGACGAAGATTGGAATGCAGGTGCGAAAATAAAACAGAACACATCACCATCAATGTAGCACCAGTGGAAAGAGTTAACAGTTTCAAGTTCCTTGTCTGTCCACACTGAGGCCATTGTGAAGAAGGCTCACCATTGCCTCTTCTTCCTGACAAAGGTGAGGAAGTTTGGAATGAACCACCACATCCTGACACGGCTCTACAACATTGTAGAGAGCATCCTGACTGGCTGCATAACTGCCTGGTATGGCAACAGCACCGCCCTCAACTGCAAAGCCCTGCAAAGGGTGGTGCGAACTGCCAGACAAATCATCGGAGGTGAGCTTCCCTCCCTCCAGGACATCTATACTATATAAATCTGATGTGTGTGAATAAAGCTCGGAGGATCATCAGAGACCCCAGCCACCAGGAGCCATGGGCTGCACTCACTGCTACCATCAGGCAGGCGGTATTGCTGCATCGGGACTCACACAAGCCAACTTCATGACAGCTTCTTCCCCCAAACAATCAGACTTTTGAACTCTTGATTGCTCATGATCAATCTATATCAGCTCTGCACTTTATTAATCTCACACAGGACTTTCATAATAATATTTCTCTAAACAACACACTGGCAATTGACAATCAACCACCAGCCTGAATATCAATATAACACTATACAACCTTACTGCACATTTATAAATATATATATATTTTTATTGTATACTGTGTATTCTATATTATGTATTGTATAATGTACATTGCATATTATTATTTGTATATTGTGTTAACTAATTGTGTACATTAGTTTTGTAAATTGTGTTGTGTAAATCTGATGTTTATTGTAGATTGGTATATGTCTCATCACTGTCATGACTGCTATGTTGCTTGGAACTGCACCCAAGACTTCCACCCACTGTTGCACTTGTGTATATGGTTGAGTGACAATAAAGTGGTTTGATTTTGAAAAACATCATATAATGCTCATTGGCACAGCCATTGAACGGGGAAATAGAAAATGGCACTCAGGTTGCAAAAAATACGTCGATGCAAAATATGCGCGTCGATTCGTCGGACCCAAAACAAAGATGGCGGCGCCGGCGAGTAGTAGTAACACGAGTGGCTCCTCAGACTATCAGAAGTGCAAGGCGGCATGCACTCGTTCCTCTAAAGTATGAGAATTCTTTAATTTAAAAGGAAACAATTCCGTGATATGTCGTCTTTGCAAAATGGAGATGGCCTTCCATTCTAGCACCACGGCAATGCACCAGCAGCTGCAGATGACAGAGCACCGTAAGTTTTTTTTCAACTCCCCACTTTGCACTCGATGTTGGAGTAGGCTATAATACGTTAGTCGACACCTAAAGTTTTCGACTATAGCTATTAATAATGCGCTTATAGCTATGAATGTCGTGAAAAATACATAGAGGACACTGACAACGCACTGACAGACAGGACCAAGCAGGTAACATTTAATAAAGTCTCAACTTTCAAATTTGGTCATTCAAAGAAAATTAAACCATAAATAGGCCTACTATTTTGTGGCTCTTTAATGTGTCGTGACAGATTGCCTCAGTTAAAGCTGCTCGTGAACCGATCATCTTTTCCTTGGTTAATTTATAGCATCAAATAGGCTAAACATGAATGTAGCCTACATCAGAAGGACAGTTGTTTTAACCGCGGAAAGATGTCAGTACAGTAGCCTACAATCCGTTATTCAAATCCACCGACGTTAATCTTCTCTCTCCTGATTTCTTTGGCGGACAAAAATGGCATATTATGATTGATTGATCAGATCGCCAGTCAATCAAACTCCCGGCAAAATTGTTTTTTTAACATTTTATACACCCCCACCCCCGATGGAACCGGTATTACCGGTGTTGTCACAAGTCGATTAATCGAATCGAAATCGAATTGGACTGAAAAAAATGTGATTAATTAATCGTTAGATTAATCGATGCATCAAAAAAATAAATCACTAGATTAATCGTTTAAAAAATAATCGTTTATCCCAGCCCTACTTTAGATAAAATGTTTTTTAAGATCAGAAAAATAAATTCATCCAATTGTCATCATACTTTGGACTTGTCTTCTAATTGCGCATAAACTGTCGAAATAGCCTAAATATGAATGAAGTAACCCATCAAACATTTAAATAGAGTCGACATGCACACACAGAGTGCAGTGACAATTATTGTGAGTGCCTTTTCCAGCCACCTGCATTCCCACAGAGCTCTGCTGCAAGCTGTTCATTACACACAGTCCTTCTTTCAGCAGACACCAAAGACCCAGAACACTGTCCCCAAGACTCCTGTAAAAGCTGGCACTAGACCAGATTACACACACTCAGTATCATGAGTGCCAAGCAGACCGCTGCCGGGCACTATTTGAGAAGTACACATGCTTGGATTGAGCACAAACATCTTCTCTCCCACAACCAGCTTACTTTATTTCTCTCTTTCTCAGAGGCAAAGACACCTAGTAAATCAGGCAATAAATTGGTCCACACTGTTAAAGCAATCTTAAGACAAGCCCAGACCACACTGAAATATCTTTATAGGAACTTAAGGGAGCATGCATAAATAAACATAAATTACTATGGAAATTACCATAAATGGTCCACACAAACAAACAGGAACTGCCATATCATGTACAATAAAAATTATTTCAGATTATCTTTTCATGTTTACATATCAGAGAGGGGAAATGTACTCCTGTACGTAACTCTCAAGTTCATCTGCTGAGCTAACGCAGGTGTTGCGTTACCAGTCAGTCTGGGTAGATAAAATAACTGTCCTTGGCAAGCAACGGCCCGGCTCGAGACAGTCATAGCAAAACACAGCTGCTGCTTGTTGCTCTAACAGCTTTTCTCCTTTCCATATCACACATTCAAAGTGGTAAGGCTTCTTTATGTCAGCAAATTAGTAGCCTCAGAGTCAAGGTTCTTTTTATCTTTCAAAGAACAAACTGTGAGTGAGAGATTGAGTCAAAGTTCAGACATTATCCGAGGTCATTTCCTGCTTTGTCTTGGGTAGTGAGAGAGGGCTGTTCTCTTCAGGTCTTAGAGTGACAATATTACTTTCAATTATTTGAAGTAGGGATTCACCAACATGAATATTTAGGCTGTTACCGATTCTGATTTTAACAAAAAAATATAGGCAGATACCAATATTTTGCCACTTACCTTATTTTGTCATCTGTTCACTGTTTTACTTAGGAATGCATAAAAATGTATGAAGAGATACTAAAGCTATAATTTTCAATATACAGTATATCATTTTTCAGTGTCTCATAAGTGAAATTCTGCTGGCTTCAAAGCATTTTGGATGGTCCCCTCATCATCTAGCCTATAGGAAACTGCCACTTTAAAAGCTGTCATGTCTGTTTATAGTTTCTTTTACTTGACAACGAGAAAGAATAAATATTAAATGGCATGTTCTTAGGAGTGCCAAACCTTTGACATATTGTGTCTATTATTATTTCTGGATTGTGCATTTGAAGTGTGTTTCTAAGTAATTTTAAATAAACCATCAGTTCTTCATATAGGCATTTTCATGCTTATTACCGACAAGCCGATGACTTTAATATGGTCAATAATTGGCCGATAAATATCAGCAGCCGATACATTGGTGCATCCATAATTTCAAGTTACAGTAACTACAGTACACACAGGACATTGTGTGATGCAGCAAATTACATTCACCATATACTAGGGCTGGGCAATTAATACAATTTTATTTTCAATTACGATTATGAAAACAAGAATTTTACTTGCTCGACCAGACAAGCAGACAGATTAAAATGTCAATAATGAAAAAATAACCAATATAGCCAAGGCCTGTGTCACTTATTAGAAAGTTCATATTCTTATTCTGCTGTTGGAAGTAATCCAGAGCACATGAGTCAAAACAGATTTTCTAGTAACAGCTGCTGACAGGTGGCATATGTGTGCGTGATGAACATTAAGATTAAGATTCAACTTTATTGTCATTGTGCAGTGTACAGGTACAGAGCCAATGAAATGCAGTTTTTCGCATATCCCAACTAAGCTGGGGTCAGAGCGCAGGGTCAGCCATGAAACAGCGCCCCTGGAGCAGATAGGGTCAAGGGCCTTGCTCAAGGGCCCAACAGTGGTATCTTGACAGTGCTGGGGCTTGAACAACCGACTTTCGGTCAGTAACCCAGAGCCTTAACCGCTGAGTTACCACTGGCCCACTGGCCCAACATGCGCATGTTCCGAAAATGCTTGCGTTAATCTGCATCTGAACTGTCAAATACATTTCAAAATTCCACCAAAATTTCCATCTTGGTGAGGTATTCACATAAACACAGAGAGTGATGTCTAAAGTGAACATAAACAACGGAGAAAAAAGCGAATTTGTATTAAAATACCGGACTTGTAAGTATAAATGTAAGCTAAATAGACCTGCTGCTGTCTATTATAATGTCATTATAATAATCAACAAACCATAACAAGAAAACACTCACTGCTCTTGACTGGGTAACTTTAGTAGCTTTAAAAAGTATTAATGTATGATAGTCAGACAGCAAAGACCAGTTGTAGTTTTATGATGCATTTCATTCTGAATGTTTACTTGAATACTTGATAGCCTACTGTTGTTAAAAACTTTTAAAGCTGTTAAAAAAAGTACAGAATTGTATACATTTTTATTTTTTGTTCTTTAATTCTTAATCTATTTTTATTAATTGAGGTTTTTATTATTACTGACTGTTTACTAGTCTTGAATAATTACTTAAGAACTTGAAATCATTCTTCCATAATTCATATATCAGTTAGTGTTATTATTTGTTGTGGTTTTGAAGCTGGTATTGAGAATATTCCAGTTTCACTACAGACTACTGAAATTTTGGTATTGTGATAATGTATAGACTGTATTGTACATGGTAGATCTTGCTGCAATAACATGATGAAATCATATATATCGTTCCATAGAAGTGTGAGCTCTCCTGCTGAAAATGTTGGCGATGGTGGCTTTCCTTTATTTGACTTCCATACGTAACATAATATAATTCCCATATGACAATAGCCTCCTTCCATACCCAGTGCAGATTATATTTCAAGTTCAAGGAAATCCACTTCTTTTTTCCAAATCCAATTTTTTTGAAAGTTTAATAAATGCATGATGTTTCCAAAGTCAATGAGTATTTGTGGTAAATAATTGTGATCTCAATATTGACCAAAATATTAATGATTATGATTTTTGCCATAATCGAGTAGCCCTGCAGTATCAGTACATGCATAACAGCAACAATTGGCCGTTATGACAGTTATGAGTCAAAACAGACAGTATAAACACAGCATACATACACACACAAGACAATATGGGACATATTTTATCCCCAGCGACACATTCCAACTCCAACACAAACACATATAAATCGTGAATGATTATAGTAATCATTAATTACCATATCACATTAAAATGCCATGGTATTGACATCTGATGTAAATTTTTCTGAGCAAATTTCATCAGCAGCATTAGTGTTCACTAACAAGCACACTGTCTGTGTCACTGCGCGTTGTCTGCACTATAGTATTATAAAGCAGTTGTAATGTGCATGGGATGAATGCATCCATACAGGTTTGCAGTCAAAAGAGTATACTTTGGAAGGCTAGAGCACTACACGTAACAGAACGCAGAAAAACAAAGTATACCCAAGAGTATATTTTAAGGGTAGACAGAAAATTGCAGAGATAACCCATTCCATCACAAGAAAGAAAATGAATCGGTATAGATATTGATTTTTACATTACAAGATACAAATGAAATCAGTAAATTATTTAGGTTCAACCAAGATACTTTTAGCTATCCAAAGAGGGGGACCCATTTATATGAGTTAATTTGCTTTATGCACCGTAAATTAGATTGCAAACATGTAATAATAAATAAACTATTTGTGATGTTTTAATTTTAGCAAAAGTACACTTATAAGAACGGTCAAGCACAGAGATCAAAGACACAGATCTAGCCCATTTTATACAGCCGTGGCAAAAAGTATTAGCAGAGACATACATTTTGTGTTTTGCAAAGTTTTCTGCTTCAGTATTTGTAGATAATTTTTTTCACATGCTTCTATGGTATACTGGAAAACAATGATAAGTGTTTCATATGTTTTAAAGGCTTAGTCTTTAAAGGTTAAGAGTCAATATTTACAGTGTTGACCCCTGTTCTTCATAACCTCTGCAATTCACACTGGCATGCTGGTATCAGCTTCTGGGCCAAATCCTGACTGATGGCGATCCATTCTTGCCTTATTAGTGCTCTGATTTGATCACAATTTGTGGGCTTCTGTTTGTCCACTCGCCTTTTGAGGATTGAACACAGGTTCTCTATGGGATTAAGATCCGGGGAGTTGCCTGGCCACGGATCCAAAATTTAAATGTAATGATCTCCGAGCCACTTCATTATCACTCTTTCCTTGTGACATGACGCTCCATCATGCTGGAAAATGCACGGATCATCAGCAATTGCTCCTGGATCGTTGGGAGAAGTTGCTCTTGCAGGATGTTTTGATACCACTCTTTATTCAAGGCAGTGTTTTTGGGCAGAATTGTGAGACAGCCCACTCCCTTGGATGAAAAGCAACCCCACACATGGATGGTCTCAGGATGCTTCACTGTTGGCATGACACAGGACTCATGGTAGCGTTCAACAGTCGGAAGGGGGCTTCATCAGAGAAAATATCTTTGCACCAGTCTTCTGCTGTCCAATCCTTGTACTTCCTGCAGAATTTCAGTCTGTCCATGATGTTTTTCTTGGAGAGAAGTGGCTTCTTTGCTGCCCTTCTTGACACCAGGCCATTGCCCAAAAGTCTTCGCCTCATTGTCCGTGCAGATGCACTCACACCAACCTGCTGCCAATATTGAGCAAGCTCTGCACTGGTGGTAACACGTTTCCATAGCTAACTCTTCAGGAGGAGACGGTCCTGGCACTTGCTGGACACTCTGGGACGTCCTGAAGCCTACTTCACTGCAGTTGAACCTCTCTCCTTGAAGTTCTTGATGATCCGGTAAATGGTTCTTTCAGGTGCATTATTCTTTGCAGCAATTTCCTTGCACGTGAGGCCATTTTGATGTGAAGCGATGATGTCTGCACATCTTACTTTAGAGGTAACATTGCTAACAATAACACAATGAATGGAAGCACTCCATCCCTCATTTTATAGAAAACAGTCTGCTCTTATAATCCAATCAGAATGATAGAGTGATTTCACCTGACTAATACTCATTCACACTTTCCCAGGTGCTGCTGATATGATTAGTGAAATTATGTTGGCTGGTCATTTTGTGCCAGGACCAAAAAACTGTGAAATTTGGGTTTTGTGATAAAGTTAATTTGTTTTTTAAATTATTTAAAATGCATCTGATCACTCTGCACAATAATCTAGAAACAATGTGAATCAACAACACAACAACTGAAGAAGAAAAATTACAAAATGTATGTCACTGCCAATACTTTTGGCCATGGCTGTACCTCTCACGAGCAAAAGAAAATGTGTCTCAAGTAACAAAGAAAGACCTTTCCACCTACCCTCTTATCTCAAAGGTTATTGGATAAAAGAGTTTGGATGGGATGCAAACCACTGAGCTCTGCATTTATGAATCCTCTTTAATCTCCCTCTCAGGCAGTGACCCCCCCACCCCCCCTGACCAAGCCCAGTGGATTCTCTCACCCTCCCTCTCTACATCTGAAATGTATACATATTCTATCTCAGCTCCTCTTTCTATGACAGAGAAATGTTTCCCATATGCAGCAATTATCCAAGTATACATTAAAGTTGCTTCCATGAAAAACGAATAAAATGAGGCCTGGTCTAGTTGTCCATTTCAAAAGCAAGGAAAAGGTCCATTAATAGTGTGTTCTCACTTGTAGTTCATTTCTCTTGGTCCAGACCAAAAAAGAAAATAATATATTTAGTCCTGGTTTGATTAGCGTTCACACTGGTATTTTTAACACCGAACCTAAAGATACAAAACAAAAGGCATAAGGATAAGGTCACAAACTGATTGGACAGCTTTTATGACGTATATTTTGCGACGGAACTTTGGATAATCCAAAACAATGCTGGCTAAATGAGCTCGTTGGACCCACTTTCCCTTAAACTATCATTGAACATTTGGAACAATTGAGCATTTTTGTGCATTTTTCCAGTATGCTGGAAATATGCTCGTTGGACCAAATGTTAATAAAGAACTTTACCTCCTAACTGCACCATGTCTGTCCTCTGCTCATTTTGTTTTGCATACACCGCTCTATGTTATCAAATCACTTTATTTAAGGTCGCATCTTGTGACATGACATCCTGTTATTGGTCTGTTTAGACGTCTTTGGTCCATGCTGCATTCATATATCAATCGAACCACACCAGAGTTCATTTGGAAGTGGACCGAGACCCACTATTCAGGGGGTCTCGGTCCGCTTGTTTGGTGCGCACCAAGGTTCCGATGGCAGCGTTCACACTTGTTCAAATGAACCGCATTAACAGAGCAATCGTACCAAAGTTTGTTTTAATATAACCAAACCTGCCAAGTGTGAACACACCCTAAGAGCAAAATCCAGAATGTCTGCTATAAAGTTGGGCTATGGAAGTAAAAATTCCAATAATGATATCAATAAAGAAATGTTTTTATACCAAAAAATTAAAAACCTTGAGCTATAGAGCTACCATGAGCTGTTTGTAATTGTTATTCAATGGTTAAATACTTCTATGGAAGCCACAAGTCATTGTGATTTTAACTTAATTTAATAAATCGTGTTTAACAAACAAATTCCAGGTGAAGAACTACAAGACCCATTAATTAGCATTAGCTTAGCAGTGACCACCTACTCCCATGAAGCAATGCGAACAACATAATCGAGTCGGTTTTTGTACATCTTGTACAAATGTTGTGCAATAAACTTGGGTTTGGTTCATGGTTTAGAACGTTCTATTGAAAAACTTTTTTAAACACCTACAAAAAAAATGATCTGAAAAAAATCTTGGGTGGTCACAGTGGCACTCTTTACTCTTGTGAATACTTGTGAAAAAAAAGTAAAGTTAAGCAGATGGCAAAATGACTGTGGCTCAGAAAGCCATTTACACAGAGTTCAGGATTAATGAACTGGAGTTATTTATTCATTCATTCAATGTAAATGGGTCTGGCTGTATAGACAGTGTTCTCATTCTGTTATTCAACATTTCAGGACTGTTTAGACCTCCATTTGCTCCTCCCACACACACACATTCCTGCCTCAGATACTTCAATGCCCAGTAAATCTAGCCCCTTTATACACAATAGATGCATCTCTGGAAACTAAGGAAGAAAATGTCAATTTAAAATGTACATTCTCTCTAAACAATCAATAACGACCAGGAACCGAGAAAGCTACATCAAGATCACATCAACAACATTTAAAGCAGCGATAAAAGCTGTAATGGAACAAAACATTAAAAAACTTCATGCTACAACTTTGAATGGTTCTTAAAGTAAATAATCACGAACAGCCCCACAACATATTGATTTCTAACTTGAGCCCAACTGACAATGTTGAAAAACTTTTTTTAGTCTAACACATTTAATATGAATTAAGGCTACATATTAAAAGTTTTTCTAAAAATAAAAGGTTCACCTAAAAATAAAAACAATTTACTCACCCCTTTGTCATTAATGAATAATTGATTATTTGTCTGTAATACTTTATTGATTCAGCTTATCGATCGCCAATTATTTGCATGTGAAATGATGAATGACAAATCTGCAGCAAATTTGTGGCAAGTTTTTTGTAAGGGCAGTCACCTGAATTCTCAACAACACCAGTGTAGAGGTATGCTATTAACTGTATTCACACAGCTATATGTTATTATTTGACTTCATTTAAAATAAAAAAAGAAATATCCCACAATCTACAGCATGAAGTTTTAATAATCGGTTAATTAATTAACAGTAATTTAATGTAAATTATTTACAACACAGCCTGAATGTATTAAAACACACTAACACCAATACTCCCATTTCTTAAGCGTATTTAAATTATATTTAAACAGAAGGCAAAATGCACATACTTCAGTGGCCCTTCTACAGAAAGGACTTTTTCTCAGATGTTGTTAAACTATTACTTTAAAATGCTAAATTATTGCATTACAAGGGCTGGGTATTGACACAGAATTACAGATTTGATTTGATTCAGATTCACAAGCTCTAAATTTGATTCTATTTTGATTCGATATCGATTCATATGAGTATATTTCAGTTATAATATTCCTTTTGCTTACATATGAAATAAATTGTCTCCTACATTTTAGCTTTTTAAAAATTAACAAATCAATGTATTCAATCAATAAAAATGATATATATATATGTAGTTACATGTTTATTGTTTAAATGAATAATTTGTACTATTTGCATGTACTTACATTGATTTGTTGAACACGTGCAAAAGAACAGTACTGTCTCTAAGGAAACTCAGCATATCTATAAACAGCGTCTGTAAATGGGTACATTTTAATGAGAAAATTAAATGGCTTTATCTCATCTGTGCTATGCTTGAGTAGAATTAAATGTTTCTTATTTTTAATCAACAAATGACTAAAGAACAGAAATGGTATTAAAAGAGACATTTTTAGTCTTTGAAAACACACAGAACAACTTTTACTCTACACCTGTATCATACTCAAGGCCCGCCACCTTATTTCATGTGGCCTGCGAGCTGATTTCTAAAATGTATGATGGAAGGTAAATGAATGTCTCACTTACCAATCAGTTAGCTCTTATACCATGAATATTAACAAGCCTTCCCATGGAGCACATTTTACTCTTCCCAAAAGCTAAAAACAGCGCTACTCAGAACAACTATCAGCTCTGTTCAATCGGCACGAACTCAGAGAAGGTGCGTTCATTCGCCTACCACTCTAAACCATATAGTGCATATTATTATCAACAGCGCTAACTGCTGCCTGGATCAATGGAGAAAAATGCAGAGGAGCACGAGCACAGGGAAGATGCATTTTCCCAGACTGCAACATGCCGTGCAGAGTATGTGTCAAGCGTGGTAAGGAAAACAAACCACATTTGAATTCTAATGCAAAACTTCAAATGTATCATTGATTAAACTACTTTAAAACCATGTTAAACAGTCCAGTCATTAAAAACAGCACTGACAGAAAAATCATAGATTTACTTTAAAACACTAACTGTACTAATGATGGTATTTTTCCATGAATAATTACTAAATGTATTTAGATTACTGTTCTTCTTTACTGTTCTCCCATAATTTTCATAATTATTATGAACCAAGTTATCAGATTTCCTTCTGTCTCTTATAATGCTGTATGATTGTAGGAAAATGTAACTGGGTTTGTTTGCTTTCATAAATTATCTTTATGAGATGACTGTACTTGAAGTAGGAGCCTGATGAAAGACATCTATAGGAGACCCATTTTAGTGGTCAAAAAGTCAAAATATTTGAATTGGCCCTAGACAGATTAGGCATTACTTTTCTCACAGATGTTACTGTAAATATAATAATTGACATAGGCATCCAAACCTCAAAATTGATGCTTTATTCTCACAAAATATGCAATATTATTGGATATTGCATGGTTGCTACCAAATCAGATTTTCAACCAGCCCTTTGAGGCATATATAATGCTGAAGTGGCCCAGGCTGCAATTGAGTTTGGCACCCCTGCTCTACATGGAGTGAAAGGATCTCATTAATGAATACTCTTTATGCTACACAAATAATTCACTGGTGAATGAAATTTAAACATTTACCAGCCAGTTACCAAATATATACATTTTTAGTCGCATGAAATTTGGTTGCAAATGCAAGTGATTTTCTCTCATTATAGTGGGGGGTTGTGCATAGAGTAACGCATCGATCTTGGGATTTAATAATCAATGCATTTCTAGGCCAATGTGTCTAAAAATCTGATCCTTAATTCACACCAAACCCTTCAATCTTATCAGTTTCTGTTACTCTTTTCACAAAGATAAACAAAAGCATAAGAGGGTTATCAGGACGGTCTGGACTATGGAGAGAGTGAGCTGTTGATTTGAAAAGACAGAAAAAGTTAAATGGAAATAAGTCTGGTCTAAATGCAGTAAGGGCCCTTCTCACCTCTCACTCTGAATGTGAGGCCTGCTGTATCAGAGGAGAAATGGGGAGGGAGATCCCTGTCCCAAAAAACAGAAAGGTTGAAGAGGGAACAAGCACCAAGCCATCCTGCATAGTCATCCCACAAACACCAACACAGACACACTTCTAAGAGCACGGTGGGGCCCTAGTCTCCCATCCCCATCCTTGGGATAAAGCAGTGTGTGTGAAGACCTCCTTATTGAAGACTCTGTGATAAGGCCCAATGTCCCATCCCAGGTCGACTCAGTAGGAACTTACTGAAAGAACCTTTTGAGTGTGGCACAAAGGCCAGTTCCCATGAAGCTTCTATTCTTTGCTACATGTGAGTGAGAGAAAGAGCCCAAACTGATTAAATAAGGCCGGTTAATTACAGCTCCTGGTTAATAAAAGGCACTACAGAAGGCAGGCTCTCCTCCAAGTGAAAGGGTGGGGGGTTTGCCTCTGGGAAATTGTGAATGAAAGACCTCCTCTCAAAAGCTTCTACACAGCAGACTTTCTAACAAGGTCTCTCAATAACAGGCGCATCCTAGCCATGCAATGAGAAGCCCTCTCGGTGATGTTTTGCGTAAATTAAAAATACAGTACTATGGCTTCGCTGAGGTTTACTTTGCTATGGTAATACACAGCAAGCTCAGCCAGGGGGGCCTTTTTTCCCTGACCGAAAGCCCAATCAAAGCATACAAATACTTTGCTGTAGACTCTCCATTTCAATTGTTAACTCAAGTCGGCTATCCCAACAGAGAGGGATTTTAACAGAATACTGAAAATCACTGAGGAGACAAAAGGACAGGTACAATGGGATGAAACATGAAGCAGAAAAGATATGGGGGAAAAAAAACAAGTCAACAAGTGTACGTGGAAAACCGAAAAAGATGACTCTACTGCTGCAGTAGTCATGATTTAAATAAAACAGATGGACTGAGAAGGGGAAAAGGATTCCCTTAGGCCTGCAACTCACTGACTGTGAGGTAATTGAGATTTTGAGCAACTTTATAACTAACAGAACAGAACTAATAGATGCGTCTAAAGACGCTTTTTTTTAAAAGTTTGTTCTTTTTAACTTGATATGGCGTCAGAAAAATGCATCGTTCTGGTACGAGACACTGAAAAAATAGCAAAAATGCAGCCCAATTGTCAAAGATGTCTGTCTATCATAGAAAATAATAGAAAAGTTGGGCAGATGGATGCAAAAACTCCTTCTGTGAGGAGAAAAGCCCCTTATGAGTCCTGCAAGATCATCTATCGTTTCATGCCAAATGTCTGTGTTATGTCACTGGTTTATGTTACATCCTCCCCTTGAATCAGCTATTTTTCCCTTGTGACACTTCTCATTCACACTTTTTCCATTATTATATAATACTGAATAGGTTTTCCAAAGTGATAATTCAAAGTACATAAAAAAAATAAAATTGTATCAACACAAAAGGGTTGCTTTTTTAAAAAGCTGTAACGATGATTACAAGGTCAAAGTTTTATACTTCTTAAAGCATAAATTATAGCTGATTTCTCTGCCAGTAATAACATTTCATCTCCAGCAATTACTGTGCCTTGTTGTACCATTATGCATTTGATAAATAAACTTTTAATGGTTTGCCAAAAGATTTGAACGCTAATTTCACCCAAGGTAAACAGTAAGGAAATTTTTTCACTAACAAAACAAAGTACTATGGTATTAGAGATGGGAATGTTTTTTTATTTTTCCTCCCTTTTTCCTCCCTTTTTCCTCAATCCGGGTGGCGGAGGACGATTCTCAGTTGCCTCCGCATCTGAGACTATCACTCCGCGCATCTTATCACGTGGCTTGTTGAGTGTGTTGAGTGCACCCGGATTGAGTTGAGTCACTACGCCACCACGAGGATTTAGAGCACATTGGGAATTGGGCATTCCAAATTAGGAGAAAAAGGGGAGGAATTTTTTTTTTAAATGGAACCGTTCTGAACAAGGACCTGTTCTTGGTTCCCAAACCCATTTGATATTCGCTAATATGTTTTTAATTTATCTTTTTGCAAAATGCTACCATGGTAATGCCATGGTTTTTCAGAGGTGTACCATGAAAATTCTGCTGTATTCTTTGAAGAACCTTGGGGTACCATGTCAATACCATGGTATATAAAGAAGGTAATCATTCAGTACCATGATATACCAAATTACCATGGTATTGCCATTGTTACACCACAATTCCACCACAGGGGCAATTTGATCAAATATAAATATATAGAAATATACATTTTCCACCTTTTTTGAAAATGCCAAGTTTAAGACATCATAATAATAATCTACAAACAATCTCAAAGAAAAACAATTATACAATCCAGTAAAATTAATGGCAGATCACATTTCATCTGAGCAAGACCAGTGGTTCTTCATACAGAGAGGTGTGTGCACTTAAACATTCAGTAGTTCCAAAGGTTGCGAAATGGACATTCAACACAAAAATACTCTGGAGCTATTTAAGCATGGCCGAAAAAACACTTTTTCAATTATTATTTTACAAGTACTTGCCTAGTAAACTGTAGATGTGTGACTAACACAGCGTGAGAAGGGTTGACCCATCAGACTAGACTTTTCTGAAGGGGCCCCAGTGGCCGTGAGTTGATGGATGGACTGTCGTTAACTGGAGTGGGTCATTTGCAATGGCTCTGTCTCAATGGGCTATTTCATCAGAGATCATCCCACCCAGAGACTGTGAAAAGTCCTTCAGACCAGGACTAATTTCCATTGATAAACCCCACACAATGTCCGCTTACTAAATCACGTTCCTCTCTGGAGGAACGATTGCGAAAAACAAAATGTCTCTTTATTATGTGCGAAGGCAAAGAATAAAGTAAACCCATTAGTCCTGCAGGTGTAAATTTCAAGTGCACATAAAAAGCTTGTCGAATTTCTATGACTACAGCACTATTTTTCATCACAATCATATCACAAATGACATGCAGCTTTTTTAAGATTTTATTCTGATGAAGTTCATTTACACAGGAGAATATTGCAAATAGGAAAGATAGAAAAGCTCTCAAGCACCAAATAAGTCTGTGTCATCAATCAACTACCAGTCTAGGTTTCTTTTTAAACAGGTTGATTCAGAATTACCAGCATTATTCAATTAGGAGACCTCAGCTCAAATAGCCCCAACTTAAGCCACCTTCAAGGGCTTGATGGAGAAACAGTGAGAGCTCAGTGAAGCCCGAAGATTAATAACTCAAACATAAAATCTGAAAAGTTATTTATGACACTCAGTGCTTATGATTTTTAACAGGTGGTTTTCAGTATTTATGTGAGCAACCTATCTTAAATAAGATAGACTATGTTTGGTGTGGAATTGCCAGATTAAATAAGACTGATTTCTATCAAGTCAGATTTCAAGAAAACATCTAAAATAGGGCTATTTTAGGCAGGATAAAACTATATATTTTACCATTTAACCGGGAGCTTCATTTGAACAATCATGATACTGATTCAGAAAATCCAAAGATTGATTATTTACTTTTAAAATTTACTTCAGATTTGGTTGTGTTATACTGTATTAATTGCAATTGAACTGCATAGCTTGGGCCCTGTCATTCATTTTTTTAATTAATATTTTTGTTGTGAAATAATTAGAAGGTTTACTGTATAATTTACAGCATTAGGAGAAAGAAAATTGGGACATAACTAAATATCCCCAAATGAATCAGAATCAAATCGGGAAATCTGTATCGATACCCATCTCTACCTACAATCATTTAAGAACTATTGGATTCATATGTCAAAAATGTCTTTAATTTTTATAAAACTGTTGTTTTAATTGTGGGGATTCATAAATGCAAGAAAGCTAAATGTTTGGGGAAAATAACAGTTTCTTTTTTTTTTTTTTATATTATTTTCTCCCCAATTTGGCATGCCCAATTCCCACTGCTTACTAGGTCCTCGTGGTTGCGCAGTTACCTCAATCTTTGTGGCATAGGACAAGTCTCAGTTGCCTCCACTTCTGAGACAGTCAATCCGTGCATCTTAACATGTGGCTCGCTGTGCATGACACCGCGGAGACTCGCAGCATGTGGAGGCTCCTGCGATCTATGCACAACTTACCAAGCGCCCCACTGAGACCGAGAACCACTAATCGAGACCACAAGGATGGTAACCCATGTGACTCTAACCTCCCTAGCAACGAGGCAAATTTGGTTGCTTAGGACACCTGGCTGGAGTCACTCAGCAAACCCTGGATTCAAACTCGCGACTCCAGGGATGGTAGCCAGTGTCAGTAAACGCTGAGCTATCCAGGCCCACAATAAAATAGTTTCTTAACAAATACAATGGCATTCAGTTTTATCATACACAAAATGAACCTTAATCAGAAAATCAGTTTGAGCCTCAAGCCATCACATTAACAATGACAAATCACTTTTAACAAGCACTGGGGTGGGCCTCATACAAACATCTGATGCTTTGAATTAAAGCTATGAATAGGATGCATGTGTAAAAGGGTTCGGTGCCACAGGAGGCCTGATATGTTTTTATGGGCACAGCAATATTTAAACTGGAAGCAGATAGTCAAGTTTTTTGGGAAATGACTCTTGCTAAATGCACAGCTCAAGTTAAATGAAAGGAAAATGTATCTCAACAACAGATATTTGGTGGAGGTTTCCAATTTGTAAATGTCCCTCAATGAGTAACTCATACATTTGATTTACAACCAAATAAATGTCCAAAGGCAGAACGAAGAGAGGGAAAGAAGAGTATGAATTTGTATGTGTTTGAAAGAGAGGCAGACAGAGATTATTAACATCTGAGTGTGACAAAGAAGAAAGGAGGAGCTAGGAGAGTAGTATAGTGTGGCACAGGTGAAAGGCCATTTGGGGCTCGCCCCCTATTGACCACCTCTGTGCGCGCTCCCTGTGAAGCGCGCGCTTTTCCACCAACACATTGCAGCGCCATGACAAATTCAGACATTTGTTGTGAAAACTCACTTTTAAATGCACTGAGGTGATTCTCACGAACCTGTCAAGACAATTGTCCTATTTATCTGCCAAATCAATAGAAACAAATAGGAAATTACCCTATTTTGGTTTGTTTACATTGTGACATTATTTTACGACAATTAGGCAACACGCATTTTACCCCTTAATTCTTATTACAGCAACCCTTGGTACCGTCTTTTCAATCTGGTGTAAATTAGTTAAGTGAACCTGCACACACTGCGGAGTAAATTAAACATACGTGATTTTTGGCGGCGCCACATCAACGTATCTTTTAACGGGTATTTTCTCGAACAAGACGTGGTCAGATATTACTACAGTAAATATTAATGGTTTATAAAGCAACCAAAACACACAATTGCCTCGCATAAACACGAAAGCTGCATTTCTTAAGAAAATGTGCCATGCGGCTACAGCGTTTAAACTGTATTTCAAACAGGCCTATAAAAAATATTCTAACCTCTCGCCTAAAAGCAACAAGAAATTACGTAAACACGCTATTGTCTATTTGGAACATAAAGACTTGATCACACTGAACAAATGGGCTGCAGTTATTTCCTGACGAATTAAATAATAAAAAGGAAGTAAACAAAGAAGAATCTCTCTAATCCCGTCTTTAGATCTCTGTATTCAATTATCATAAAAAGACTTTGAATTAATGAATGCATACAGGAATGCGGTAAACAGTAACCTACAATTGTGATGACTGTCATTATGTCAACGTGTTTTTAAAAGTCCCAATAACTTAAAAAGGTCCGTCCTTCACACAACTCTTAGCTTAATGGCAATTATACAAAGGCACAATAGCATAATAGGCTATATTATTACAAAACTTACTATATTGCAACATACCACTATCAACTACAACACAACTTGCACTTTATTTCACACTTCCAAAGTTACCCAAGATCAACAGAGCAAGGCAACCCCACAACAACGCATCATCTGTGGGGAAAAACCCAAAACAGTATTAATTGCCGAACTGCATAAAATACACAAAGCTTAAGTATGAAAAATTCGTTGTTTTGTTACCTGCATTGTGAGAACGCCGAGCTCCTGAGTAGACAGCTTCTTAATTTGCACAGCCAAAACTTGAGCCTCTTCCAGGATAGAAAACTCACTATCTGCACCACAAAATCCACCACAAGCAAACACAAACAGGGCAACTAGGATCCACCTCGAAATCTTTAAGTTATTCCAGTACGTTCGGGAATATGTGTTCCAAGATGCGAAGGAGAATCGAGGTAAAATCACGGATCCTGTCCGCGCGCGGCTCGCCATTATGGCTCGATGCGATCCTGCACGGGAACACCGAAAACTTCACCAATTACTTCTCAACTTTCCCTTCTCACTTTTCCCACTTTTCGAACTCCAGCGGCCTTAGTAAGTTGCATCTAAGCATAGTTTTAAAAACTCAAACGCTTGTAAAGAAGACCGCATTAGTTTCTTTGGCTGTTGGTGCTGGGTAAAGAGTGTGCTTGAGTGTGTGTGAACCGGAGCATCACAATAGGAGTGAAAAGTAGGAGGCGCGCCATCCAAACACCGTCATGGATTCTCCAGAGCAGCTGGATTTGGATTTAACCGTCATGTCATTTAGAACCGTAAACTAATTTAGACTGACGTTACTTGCTTACCCGTTTAGTGTCCCATGCGTTCCTGTGCAGTACGTGCAAAATTAATCTTCTATTTTCCCTTTAGATTTTGTTTTATATTTTCATCTGACCTAATTAAAACTGAGTAGACAGATATTATTGAACATTTAGTTTAAAAGGATAGTTGTCTCATTAGGCTATTTACTCACCCAAATGGCATTCCAGATGTGTATGACTTTCTTTATTCTGCTGAACACAAACAAAGACTTTTAGAAGAATATTTCAGCTCTTTTGGTCCTCACAATGCAAATGAATGGTGACCAACATTTTGAAGCTCCAAAAAGCACATAAACGCCGCATAAAAGTAATCAATAAGTCTTCAGCGGTTAAATTCATATCTTCAGAAGTGATATAATAGTTGTGGGTGAGAAACAGAACAATATTTAAGTCCTTTTTCACCATCAAGCTCTTTTGTTTATTGGTGATTTGTATTCTTCATGCATATCGCCACCTATGCGGCAGGGAGGAGAATTTATGGTAAAAAACTGACTCTATCTCACCCACACTAAACGTATCGCTTCTGAATATATAGATATAACCACTGGATGCCTTTTATGCTGCCTTTATTTGCATTTTGGTGAACCTTAAGTGCCGTATCTGTCCTTAAAGGGTACATATTAGTAAGGTGTAAAGAAGGTACAGTGATAAAAATATTTTAAGCGGAAAGGACATGTAACTGTATGTAATGCATACTTATGACAGTTATTCAACAGGCAAATCTGCCCTGCAGAGTACACCCATGCAACAAGTTACTAAAAGGAGGGCGTTGGACCACTAAAATCTAGTGGCACAGGGTGGTTAGCAGGCCAGGAGTATAACAGAGTATGTGGTTTGTGGGAACATTACTAAGACTTACATCCTCAGAAAAGCATTGGTCTCTCCACCAACTATAATGGCCTATATGTCATCTAGACTGTGTGGTTTAGATGAGCCTATATTGAGAATGGTGAGGTATGCTCTAAGTGTGAGAGAATGTATGGTTTCTTGCATTCAGTGATTTTTTGTGTGAAATGGACTCATGAAACACTCTATTTTATATAATTAAAAGCTAAGATGCATAATAACGTGGTCTGACCTGTGGTTTAGAAAGTTTAAAGCAGAAAACATTCATTTTGGGCAACTGAAGATACCTTTGGTTCTTCTAGACCAAAAGCTGCCAACAGGCTCTTCTTACTATTCAGTTGGACGACAACATACCAGAGTGGGAATTTAGCTTTTCCAATTGCTTTATCATCCATAAGTGGGACAGTCTTATTGTTTCTTTCACAAGAATACTATTTAGGATTTATGTCCAAAAAAGTTACTCTTCCCTAGAAATAATCTGAGCCATTTTGTCTTATATCTTATCTGAAGCAGTCTTAAATTAAAAAGCTTATGTCAATAAGATTTTGAAGGCATGCAGTATTAAATCAGTTCAAATACATCCTAACACTAAACACAACCTGCAAAAGCAGAAAATGTGCATCTGAACAAAGCTACTCTGCATGTATCATAAAAAGTCCATATGTTCTTTAAGTGCTTAAAATGATAGAAAATCAAATTCTGTATTTATTTATTTATTTAGAAATCATTTGTCAGGATGTGTGCTTAAATGGGGGGTTTGGCCACAGGTTTAGCTTTGTCATGTCATGCAAAAATGTTCCATAGTTTGTGTATGTTTGTCTCTAGATAGAGAGAATTTATTAAAATATGTGTTAATAAATTTATTTCCACAGCTTGTTTTCACATAAGCATAGACTAATTTGAAAAAACCTGGAAAACTGGGGTGGATTTTTAAGGAATGGATCAATCTCAACCAGCTGCGGGGGTTAGGCAGTTGCCAATTAATCCATATAGCTTATATAAATGTAGTCAATAAAAATAGTTGGAATGTTAATGTAAAGACTCAAATGCCACTTTCCTCGATGCTTATTTTCATGATAAGTTACTATGCATGTCTATGGAGGAATCCGTGATTTAAATTGGCACTTTCCATTCCTTAAAATTGTTTTTATTTATGAAGGTATTCACTAAAAGGTTTAATTGAGGAAGGCATCTGGTCACCACACAGATATGTTAATATATAATAAAATATATAAACATAATTTATATAATTATTTTTAAATAAAGTAATCAATAAATTCACATTTAAACAAAACTTTAAGAATAATTGATAATATTTGACAGTGAACATCAGTTAAACAATAATAATCATGAACTAACAATAAACAATAACTTTACAGCATTTATTATTCTTGATTAATGCGCATATACTAATGAATTTTTTTACATTACAAGTTGTGTACATTAACATTAGTCAATTATGCATTACAAACTAGCTTGAACGAATTTTGAGCAATAGTGTTTTGATAAATTAACATTATCCAAGATACCTTGAATAACTAAGCCATAACCAAGAATAAAAGCTGAATGTTTTATTATTAATATTATTGTTAGTTCATAATACCTAATGCTTTAACTAATGTTAGAAAATAGAACCGTATTGGAAAGTTTCACAGAATAATTCAACAACAGAATTTTATTTGGATTCTATTGATATGCCTAAGTGTACTAAACAAACCAACCACTGTAAAATTGGTTTCACGTGTTTAATATCCTCTCGTCCTGTTGGCTTCTTTACAGATTTGTTATGAGACTGAGTCTTAGATTAATTGCCCTGAATTAAGAACCCCTTAATTGCCATCTAAAAAGTCCTTCAGCAGAGTCAAATTAAAAGCTGTCCTGTTTAATCTTGACAAGTATGTGTCTAAATATAAGATTTTCCCCAGTTACCACTAGAAAGTTACAAGCCTTCATTGAATTGAAGTTAATTTGCTGCAGAGCCTCACTGAGATAATGAATAAGATCAACTAGTTGCTTCTAATTCTGATGTGGTTCAGAGTATATTCACTTAATGGCCACTTCATTCATGTTTTTTATGCAACAATTAGTTCTGGTCCTTTAATCTGATTGGCAAAGCTATAAATAGGCATCCGAATTACCGAAATACCCCCAGTGGCCGAAGCTGGAACTATAGATGAACATATGCGCACCATCACGTGACGCACTCCATGACGCTGCGTTCACACTGCCAGCGACATACAGCGACAAAACGATCTCATCTCATTAATTTTCAATGAGAGCTGGCAACTTCCGGCAACCCCAGTGAAGGTGACCGGATGTGGGTGTGTCCAGCAAAGCGACAAAGTTGAGAAATGTTTAACTTTATGCAAATGAAGAGCGACTTTCGGGAGCGAGAGCCAATACGAGAGATGATGGTAGAGCTCACGTGATCATAATATTTTAATAATAATATTAATTGTAAAGAAACAGTGCTGTTTAGACTCTCCATACACACCACTAGTGGCCTAACCACCAGCCACTGGCAACATGCAGCGACAAAGAAGCTGGCAGTGTGAACGCAGCTTGAGACGTGAGACTGTTGAGAATTTTTTAATAAAACATTTGAGTAGTAATTACACTTATATCGGCTCCAAACCCAAATCCTAAACAAACCTAACAGTACTGAGACCAAAACTGTGTTCTTTCATTTACTTCCTTTGCAAATTTAATGTCTCTATGGCAGATTCAAAGGGGGAATATGATTGAGCTGCTGATTTCTGGGATATGAACATTCGCCACATGGTGAATTTGGCACATCAAGTCCAAATTTGGGAGTAGAGTGGGTCTAGTACAAGACATGCCCACTACAAGTTCCCTTAAAATAACCAGCAAAATGCTTAAGTCTTGCAACAGTTGGATGTCACATTCATACACTGTGTTTTTTGTTTATTTGGAGTCCTGCAGCAACCCTACACCTACACCTATCCCTACCCTATACCTAGTCTTACACAAAGATTTAAAAAATTTTAAGTTTGTAAAATTATTAAATATACCGCAACTTAAAAGTTATATTGAAAATAATCATACTGCTGTATCACTAGGTGATGACAGTGAGGAGAAATGTGATGAAAATGAAGAGGAGAAGCTAGCGGTATGCTAAGCTAATAGGCTAACTGGTTAGCTTGTGAGCTAACTGGAGAATACAGAACAGAGAAATGTTTAATTTCACCATTTATATATTCGTTAAATAATATATGTCAAATATAAATTAAAAGTTATATGTGTACATTTAGCACAGCATGAATCATACAGCGACTGCACAGGATTTTAACAGTTCTTTTAGCCAACTGAATCGCGTTATGGTCTGAGGAGGGCATTACTTGTAGTGTCATATTTTACTGACAAGCTATCAGTATGTTGCTCAGCAACATACACTGGTAGTTGGCTTGGTTTTGGAACTATTTTGTTAGCAGAGCAAAAACAGACAAAATTACAGGCCATGTTGTGTCCGAAATGTGAGTTAATCGATATTAATTTCTTGTTTATAACACTTTTGTACAAAGGAATTAAAATACTCACAATCAGCACGATTATTATTTTTTATTTTTGCAAAATTCTGGCAAACATTTGCATCGAATCAAAAACTCATTTGCATGTTAAAATAATGAGCTGTAAATTTGCGTCAAGTTTAGATTTTATGTAAGGGTGGTTGTTCCTGCTTGGCTTGGTTTTGGAACAATTTTGTTGACAGAGCAAAAATAGACAAAATAATTACCCATTTGTGTCCAAAATGTGAGTTGCTTGATATTAACTCTTTGTTTATAGTACTGTTGTACAAAAGAAATATCACACTCACAATCGTGCTGATTATTTGCAACCTCATGCTGATGGCCGAACCACTGCCATGCTAATATTTGGAAAAACAACAGGTGATCTAGGGTGCTAAATCTCTTGCGGGCGCGGACAGGATCCGTGAGTTTACCTCGATTCTCCTTCGCATCTTGGAACACATATTCCCGTACGTACTGGAATAACTTAAAGATTTCGAGGTGGATCCTAGTTGCCCTGTTTGTGTTTGCTTGTGATGGATTTTGTGGTGCAGATAGTGAGTTTTCTATCCTGGAAGAGGCTCAAGTTTTGGCTGTGCAAATGAAGAAGCTGTCTACTCAGGAGCTCGGCGTTCTCACAATGCACCAAATCTCTTGAATTTAGATTTTTAGTCACTCCATATTAACAAAGCTTTGTCTAACCTTATTCACCTTTAATAATCCAATGCAGTGTTCTATGTATTTAAACACAGTATTTATGCTGATGTTGAATTAAATCCACTGGGATGCAGCATCGGTGCCTTTTCCAGACAGGAGTTGGGTGGAGGATGAAGGGAGGAAAGGGGGAGAGTAGGAGTGAGGGTGGGGGTGCAGCACACACTACTTGATCAACAGCCAGAGGAGATGAAAGGAGCATCACCACAGCCCGCAGCTTCTCCTCCTGCTGCTGCCGATGCCTGCAGAGCACAGAACTGGAAGAGATGAGCTACATGCTTTGCATTTGAACTGCATTTTGGAATAATGTAGAAGCTATAGCAATTGCTTATGTTGGAAATAAGCGATATACATGCATGTTTTACATGTGCTGTATTCTTCTCAGTTATGTCTGGTTTGGATTTATGTGCTAGTTTATCATCTTGCCAGGTCCATGTGTGCACCAGCCCAAGCTGTAATTTAATATGTGGTCAGGGTTAGGCCAAAGAACGTGCTCAAGCACTGTATTTTCTTAGCCTCATTAAACAGTGGGAGAGATTCCAGTCTCATTAGCAGTAACAAAAAGCTGTGGTGTAATGGTCAGTATTTTTAAGCTCAAAATATAGGGGTCATTATCTGCTTTGTACTGTCAAATTACTTTAGAGTCAGTCTCATGAACATTTATCTTTCTTCCTTTCTTTCTTTCTTTCTTTCTTTCTTTCTTTCTTTCTTTCTTTCTTTCTTTCTTTCTTTATCATGCACACTCAAAATAATGATTGAGATGTTATTTAAAGGTGCACTCAGTAATTTTTGTCCTCCTGAAAAACTCCTAAAGACACTGAATTGATGAATTGTAATTTTGCAATATATGTAGGAAATCATGACCACTCAAAATGAAGACTAGTCATATCAGTAACCTTACAAAAGCTGTTTTATTCTACATGGAGAGGGTCCACACATGGGGGCTGCCATTTCAGAATCACATGACCAGCCGAATACTAGTTGCTTAATCTCAGTAACCATCCTGTTATTTGACACTTTCACTCAGTGATGAAAGTAATCATGGCTGACTACATTTCTACAATGGCATTTGAAATAGAAAACTATTGATTTTAAATGATGCCACATCTAAGCCGCTAGGTGTCAGTGGAAGTCCAAGATGACACAAAGACAAAAGTTACTGAGTGCACTTTTAAAGAAACAGTTCACCAAAATATGACAATTCTGCCATCATTTACTCAATTACTCATTTAAAACGCATACAACTATCTTTCTTCTATGGATCACAAAAAAAGTTATTTATAGCAGAATGTCCAAGCTGCTCTTTTTCATTCAATGACAGTGAATAGTGACCAAGTCTGTCAAGATTTTTAGGCACAGTGAATAAACCTTTAAATTTCAGTCCATTACTCACAGAAAGCCTTATAAGCTTATAAAGTGCATCATTTATATAATGCAAAGTTCTTTTATGATTCTTTTTGTGATATTTTTAAGGTGCATTTTTGGTCTTTGTGGAGATCGACAGCCCTTGATCCACATCATGTTCATTGTTTGGACAAAAGCAGCTCGGATTTTGTTCAACAGAAAAAAGAATATGGGGTTGGAACAAAATGATGGTGAATGAATTATGACATTGAGAATTCTCATTTTGGGGTGAACTATCCCTTTAAATCCTTAAATATCCTTAAAATCTACATGTTTCATGTCTGCTGCATGTCATTCACCTGTAAAAAACACATAATAACACAACATTCATAGCAATTACTAGTGGCTCAGACTTTGACCTTATTTAATTTACATTTCTAATTAGTCTGCCATTCCACAAAGCCACATGGTTTGAAGTGATAAAGGCAACATGTGAGATTTCAAAAGACTACTGTTGCTTGTTTAATACATAATCACTCTTTCAAGATTAGAGGACATGAAAGGAACCTGCCAGAAACATGATTTTTTCATTAACATGCATTTTTAGGAAATAAGTATAGAGTAATTTAACAATATGAGATATATCATAAATGTACTTCCTTAAAGAAATAGTTCAACCAAAATCCATAGGCGAAAAACATATGCATTTTATTTGGCAAAGTTGCCTATGCATTCTAGGGTTAAAATAATGGATTGAGAAGATTTTTAGTGGTGGGGGGGGGGGTCTATTTCTCAAACAAAGCTATTGCCTGACTTCACAAGACTCAGAAGATGGCACACAAGTCATATGGAACTCTTTTATGCTGGTCCTTTTGAGACTTTTTTAAAGTTTGAAAGCTTTAGTCAACATTTATTGTAATTGCATGGAAAAGAATGACTGTAACATTTATTTTAGGTGCATAAACGACAACAGTATTTACATTTTTTGAGTTAACAATTCCTTTAAACGAAACAGAAATTTGCATGCTTTGGTGAAACTGTCTCAATCGATTATATTGGTCTATTGATCTGGGGCCCATGCTTTGTACAAGTTCCTGCCATATTTTTCTGATCTAATTTTTGAAGCATGGAACAATCAAGCATTAAATGCAGTAGGGTCATAATTTGTGGCTTTGATAGATTGCTCCAGCGTTTGATTGAAGTAAGACCCGAGGGTGAACTGTAAGGGACTGATGATGATAATAAAAATTCTGTAGGCTCTAGGACAGACAGTAAGTCCTCTGCTTCCTAGTCTTGGAGGAGCCACAGACCTCACCTCAAAGAGTGAACTCTGGGAGTAGCCGGTATCAGTTTTTAATTTGAGCCAGCTGCAAAACAAGGCCTAAATAATGAGCAGATGGATGTGATTCCAGCAGACATAATTTAAACACTCTCATAGTCAGAGCTCTAGCTGAGCAGCCAAGGAGAGGAACTAAGCCTTTCCAGAGAGTTTTGCACCCAAAAACTCAATGGTATTATACCATATATGTAATGTTTTAAATTCCTTTTAATGTCCGTTTTTTAAAGGGGATATTTGGGGGAGTTTAAACCTACCTGTGTTACCATGACAACCCTTTTCCTGGCTTTCCACAGATGAGTGAAACTGAATCTAGTTTTCCACTCCCCCTCCCCCCAAACTATTTCAACATCTGAGCAGTATAGCGCGCTTTGAGGACTAAGCCGATTCCCAGCTGAAGCCATGTTCTTTTTCTGGCTGTGCAGATGACTGAAACGTTAGTAAGCAACATGTTTTGACGCAAAACGACATTTCTATTCGAAATTTGGTTTAGCAAGATTTTAACAAGGCAATACTATGAAAGATGTTGGTTGATTATCAATCCAAAACAATGATCCTGAAAGATGGTAGTGTGGTTTTGTATTTTGAAACTGTCCGAAATGTGAACACTGATGAAGTTATGACTAACCAAAGTAGGTGAATCTGATAATGAAATGTTAAAGCCCTTAACTAAACACACAATGCATAGGTAACCAATAACAATAGTTTAATATGTTTCTGAAATGGCTCATGTAATGCTGAAAAGGAATGTTGAAAGGGTAGACTGGCTATGACAATAGATAGGATATACTGAATAGAAAAACTGGAGCGTTGACAATAGGCTATTGAGAGGATATAACCATGCTTAAAGAGACAGTTCATCCAAAAATGAAAATTCTCTTATCATTTGCTCCCTCTTATGACATCCCAGAGGGGTATGACTTTCTTTCTGCAGCTGAACACAAATAAAGATTTTTAGAAGAATAATTCAGCTCTGTAGGTCCATACAATGCAAGTAAACATTTTGAAGCTCCAAAAATCACATAAAGTAGGTCTACATAAAAGTAGTCCATATGATTCCAGTGGTAAAATCAATGTCTTCAGAAGCTTTTTAATAGGTTTGGATGAGAAGCAGATAAATATTTTAGTGAATTGTTACTATAAATTCTTCTATCTGCTCAGTCAATCTTTTTTAACTTTCACTTTCACATTCTTCTTCTTGTGTTTTTGTTGATTCGCATTCTTCTTGCATATTGCCCCCTACTGGGCAGGTAGAAGAATTTCTTGCAAAAATAGACTTAAATATTGATCTATTTCTCACCCACACCTATGATATTGCTTCTGAAGCTATGGATTTAACCACTGGAGTCTTATGGATTATGTTTAAGCTGCATTTTTGTAGCTTCAAAATCTTGGCACCTATTCACTTACATTATATTGAACAACAGAGATGAAATATTCTTAAAATCTTAATTTGTGTTCTTCAGAAGAAAGAAAGACATACACTTCTGGGAAGGCATGAGAGTGAGTAAACGATAAGGGAATTTTCAATTTTGGGAGAACTATTCCTTAAAACCTAAGTTTAGAACTCTATTGGCATTATTTTGTCTTGTTTTCCACTAAACATATCTAAACATCCTAAATGCCTGATAAATTTGCCTGTGAAGTGAATTTATTATAAGTGTGGGGAAGAAATACATCAATATTTAACACATTCTTCATGCCTATCGCCACATTCTGTGCAATGAAGAGCATTTAAAATAAAAAGAAATTACTTAAATATAGATCTGTTTTTCAACCACACCTATCATATCACTTCTGAATATATGAATTTAACCACTGAAGTCATATGGATTCCTTTTACTTCCTTAACATGTTTTTTACCTGCTCACTTGCATTGTGAGGACCTTCAAAGGTGAGATATTCTTCTAAAAATCTTTGTTTGTGTTCAGTATAAGAAAGAAATTCATACACATCTGGGATGGCATGTATGAGTAAATAATGAGAGAATGTTCATTTTTTAAAGGATACTCAGGTTCAATACAAGTTAAGCTCAATCAACAGCATTTGTGGCTTAATACTGATTGTTTATGTTCAACAAAAAAATATTTTGACACATCTTTTTCTTCAAAAAAAGCAAAAATGTAGGTTATAGTGAGGCAATTACAATGGAAGTGAATGGGGCAACTTTTGGAGGGTTGTAAAGTGGCAGTGGTGGATCAGTGGTTGAGGCTCAGGGTTACTGACCAGAAGGTTGGGGGTTCAAGCCCCAGCACCACCAAGATGCCACTGTTGGGCCCTTGAGCAAGGCACTTAACTCCAGTTTGCTCTGGGGCATTGTCCCTGTAATAAGTGCACTGTAAGTCGCTTTGGATAAAAGAGTCTGCCAAATGCATAAATGTAAATGTAAAGCAGAAATAAGCTTATAATTGTATAAAAGTTCTTATAAGTGCTTAATTAACTACATCAATTCTTCTGTTCAAACTTGTGTATTATTTAAGCTGTAACGTTGTTTAAATCATTGTTTTACAGGGTTTACACTGTTTTTAAGGGTTTACACTGTAACATTGTCATGTTAACGGGTTTGTAAAATTGGATATAACTTTATACAGAAAAGGTTAGTAAACGATTATATCACACTAAAATCATGTTAACATGCATGTTGTTTACAGCTTGTGACTATACTTTTGAAACAGTGAGTGTTTTAATGTTTACTATTCACTTCCATTGTAAGTGCCTGACCGCACTTTTTGTTTTTCTTTTGTTTTTAAGAAAAGGAGAGACAAGTCAAAATAATGTTTTTGTGGTAATCAACATGCTGTCGATTGAGCTTAACTTGCATAGGAAACTACTTTTAGAAGTGTGATTTTTAATGTTTATACTATGTATGTATACATATACATATACTATGTAGTTCTTGATATGATACTGAGGTATATAATATTACTGTTTAATATATTTATTAAGCTCAAAAGAGCTTTATCAGCTTTAATGGTAGTGCTCTTCTGTTAAATTAGTGCTCTGAACAGTCAGGCATACCTTAATGTGTTTTTAACATGTAAAGATTCTCCAGTTACTACGGCTACAAATGTACTAGTTCTCTCTAAAAAAATAACTGTTACTGTCAGAAACACAGAAGACACTATACAACACGCCATTCTCCACAGGTGTCCTGTTTTGTGACATCTTTAAGGTGGAAACTTATTTCCATGACAATAATTGAAAGCTAAATAAAACAGCTTGATATACAATGCTTTCCTCATGATTCTGGCTTTTGCACTGGGTAGGCTGCTATAGAAACGTCTGTTGGACATTAAGCCTATTGTGTCAAAGTATTTGATATGTGAGAGGAGATGATTGTTAGTTTGGGAAGTTTCCATAGGTACATGATGTTTGAATTTGATTCTTAGTTTGTTCCCTAACCTCATGATTGAGTCAGTGTATCTGGCACTGAATTGTTTCATAACAAAAATTCTACTTGTTGTTAATTTTCCTTGATAATGTAATTGTGATTAGTTCCGATTAATAGAATTGAGTTTAAAATTCTTATGTTGTGTGGGACAACTGCATACAGTATTCTTTATTTAGCTTGCAGATCCAAAAGAACCTTGTTTCTATGTGTATCTGAATGACTTATTACTATTATTAAAATTTAACATTAAATCAAGATGGTGCCTAAACATTCAACTTCACATTGGCCCTTTTAGCAGCATGGAAAAACTGGTATTTTTTATTTATTATTATTAGAAAAAGAACAAAAGAGTTTTGACAAAACAGGACTTTACTTTAATGGGAATGGAATTAGTTAATTGTTACATATATAATTGTTATCTATATGATTATTTATTTTGTTAATTCAACCCTTAACAGAATAAATAATCTAGATTTTGTGTAATTGCCTACACAAAATCAGAATGATAGATTCAGAAGAAACATTCATCTATGATTGAAAGCCTGAGGGAAGGGGCTTAAGAATTAGCATTTTGGTCTGAGTGGAAACATACGTGGAAATATAGGCAAAACAGAAAGAGAGGTAGTGCAGGAGAGAGAGAGAGAGAGAGAGAGAGAGAGAGAGAGAGAGAGAGAGAGAGAGAGAGAGAATGTACATGGTAAAAAACAGGAATGCAATAAAAATTAATTAGAGAAAAGGGATAGAGTGAGTGCATTCCAGATTACTCATGTACACCAAAGTACATGGAAGATATTAAAAGGCTGTTTTCCCCCCTAGGAGACTGAGAGTTAATTTTTTCAACAATCACCATCGCTGATATCATTAACAAAATAAATGGGCTTGCAGTAAGATCCAAGTAAAAAGCACCCTTGTTAGCTTTGATTGTTCTTAGCATCTTAGCCTGTTTCTACCATATGAATCAGCTCCTGTTATTATACCTTCTTGCTCCATTGTGCTGCCAAATAGCAGAAACTCAAGCTGTATTGTGGTCCTGGAGCTTCGGAAAGCATAAATGTCCAAGGACAAATTCTCATGTAATATCTGTTTCTGTTGTAGGTAAGAGAAAACCACAGATCCACCTCAGTCTGTTCCAGGGGAATTTTGACATTACATTACCACATTATATTACATACTCATTTGTTAATATGCAGGTCAGGTGTCTTCAGATTCCTTGCAACATACAGAGTTGAATGATACCCAATGTTCCAAGATCAGCCATATTGCCTTTCGGACATTATTACATTTTGTCATAAAATTCTGTATTTGTATCTGTATATCCATCTCTGTTGCAGATTTAACCCGCTGCTTCCGACGGGTGAACATCCGTAAAGCCGCGGGTCCAGACGGCATTCTGGGCCGCGTCATCAGAGCATGCATGAACCAATTGGCTGGTGTTTTTATGGGCATTTTCAACCTGTCCCTCTCCCTGTCTGTAGTCCCCACATGCTTCAAAATGTCCACCATTGTGCCTGTACAAAAGCAATCAAAAATAACTTATTTAAATGACTGGCGTCCTGTTACTCTGACCCCCTCATCAGCAAATTCTTTGAGAGGCTAATCAGAGATCACATCTGCTCTGTGCTGCCCACCTCTCTGGACCCATTGCAGTTTGCCTACCGCAACAACTGCTCCACTGATGATGCCATTGCATCTATAATACACACTGCTCTCTCCCACCTGGAAAAAAGGAACACATATGTGAGAATGCTGTTTGTAGACTACAGCTCAGCATTCAACACCATAGTGCCCTCCAAGCTTGATGTGAAACTCCTGGCTCTGGGTTTAAACAGCTCGCTGTGCAGCTGGATCCAGGACTTCCTGTCAGGCAGACGTCAGGTGGTTAGAATGGGCAGCAACATCTCCTCATCACTGACCTTCAACACTGGAGGCCCGCAGGGCTGTTGTCTCAGCCCACTCCTGTATTCCCTATACACACATGACTGTGTGGCAACACATAGCTCCAATGCCATCATTAAGTTTTCTGATGATACGATGGTGGTAGGTCTGATCACTGACAATGATGAAACAGCCTACAGAGAGGAGATGCACATTCTGATACGCTGGTGTCAGGAGCACAACCTCTCCCTCAATGTCAGTAAAACCAAGGAGTTTGTAGTGGACTTCAGGAAGAAAGACAGAGAACACAGCCCCATCACCATTAATGGAGCACTGGTGGAGAGAGTCAGCAGCTTCAAGTTCCTCAGTGTCCACATTACTGAGGAACTCACATGGTCCGTCCACACTGAGGAAGAAGGCTCACCAGTGCCTCTTCTTCCTGAGACGGCTGAGGAAGATCAGAATGACCCACCACATCCTCACACGGTTCTACACCAGTACTGTAGAGAGCATCCTGACTGGCTGCATCACCACCTGGTATGGCAATAGCACCGCCCACAACCACAAAGCCCTGCAAAGGGTGGTGCGAAGCCAGACACATCATCAGAGGTGAGCTTCCCTCCCTCCAGGACATATATAACAGGCGGTGTGTGAAAAAAGCTTGGAGGATCATCAGAGACTCCAGCCACCCGAGTCATGGGTTGCTCTCACTGCTACCATCAGGCAGGCGGTATCGCAGCATCAGGACCCGCACCAGCCGACTACATGACAGTTTCTTCCCCCAAGCAATCAGACTTCTGAACACTTGATCTCTCACGATCAATAATCAGCACTGCACTTTATTAATCTTATTATCTCACACTGGTCTGTCATAATTATATTCTCCACAATTCAACTAATGTATATATATTTTTTATATACTCTTTTTTTTTATTTTTTATTTTTATCGTATGTGTATTCTATATTGTGTGTATTGTTTACTGTACATTGTATATTATTATTGTGTTGTGTATGTTGTTTATTGTAAATTGGTACAGTAAATGTCTCATCACTGTCATGACTGCTATGTTGCTCGAACTGCACACAAGACTTTCACCTACTGTTGCACTTGTGTTTATGGAAGTGTGACAATAAAGTGATTTGATTTGATTAAAATTCTGTATTTGTACCAATGCTTTGCAGTATTGAAACAACACTTACTGTGTGGTTAGTGTGGTTCTGACCAAAAACAATTGTCCATTAATTTAACACTAGAATGCACATGCAACTTGACACCCCTAAGGGTTCCCCTTGATAATTTCGCCGCCTGGTTTACAACTCGACTGCCCCACTGGGAAAAATCCCAGTGCTCCCGATGGCCAGTCCATCCCTGCATATAAGTATGGACTAGAATGGACTAGAATTGTTTATTTATTTTCCTAAAATGTTTTTTTTCTAAACTTATGTATGTATTATGTATTTTTTATATACTTAATATACTTAAGTATTATTCTATGTTGCTATATTTGTTGTTCTGAGAGGTGATGCGTACTGAAGATACACACTATACACACTAAACACACTATATGGTCCTGGTACTATTACCATTGTGCCCTTGCTGTGAACTAAGCATCTAACCTCAGGTTGCTCCACGAGGACTTCCCTGTAATAAGTTTAATGCCATACACATTGTATAAAAGCATCAGCTGACTGAAATCTTGCTATACCTGCTTACTACACATAAATGTGAAGGTAAACATGCATTTAACATATTTCATTATACATAAAAACGAATCAATGTATTACAAGTATAATACCAGTGTTAAATGCATGAACACCATAGTAAACTTAAATAGGTCATATAGGACCCACATGCATTCTAGGAGAAGTTATGCAGATTATCTTATAATTTAAAAAAGGCAGAGGCAATTTGCACTAAGTGTGAAGTCCAAATAGTGTTGGATGCTACACTCCGGTGCAAATAGTGGCATATACAATTTACACCCCTAATTAAATACTAAAGAACAGCATAGAGGCATCACTGCAGTGTGTTTGTGTTTAGGAGAGAGTCCCACAAACAACCGACACCAGTCCTTACCCCTAAACCTAACCCTAACCTTCACTTACAAAAAATTAAACATTTGACTACAGTAACCATAGTATCACCATGGTATTTTGGAGTAAATATATAGTAATCACAAAATTAAACATGGTTACTATAATTAACATCACGGTACTGTAGTAACACCATTTAATTGCATTAAAACTATGGCTTCCACAAAAAAACCTTATTACTACAATATTTCTAGAGTAAAACCATGGTTAATTTGACCTGGATCAAGCCTTTCTCTCAACTTCACAGGGACCAAAGCACTGCGAGGCAATAACCTTTACATTAATTGTATTTATTATTATATAAGTAATATTAAAGGAAATATTTGGAGTGGAGACAGGAAACAGGACAGGGAAAGTTGGACAAAAGGGGGAATCGAACCCAGGTCTTCCGGATGAAAAGAGCATATCTTTGTCATTTTAACACACTACATCACTGCAACAACACATGGTGGTGTGGTTTATTTCATTTCTGTGTTTCCAACAGACTACAGTACAATATTGGAGTGCAAATAGGCGTGCTGTGTGGCAGGTGCTATTTACACCTAGTGCAATTGGTCACTCCATTTAAGAAAAATATTAAACTAGATGTTAAAAAAGTCAGTTCATAATGTCAAAGACACCTTAATTGAGAATTACCAAAATTAAAAGACCATTTAATGTAAATATTATAGACAAATGATGTGTCATGATGTGATGCTCATCAGAGTGGTTCTATTTAAGGCCTCCATTTTATTCATCACTTTATTCTTTGCATTGCATGGATGCAGGCTGCACTTAACACCCTCCTCCATCCCCAGCTTCACATCTTGCATTTCTGCTTTGCCTTTTAGTTTTTCTCTACTTCTGTGTCTGTTGTTCTGACTTCATTTGATTGCCAGTTGAAATTTATGTCTTCAATGTGTTATTGCACCTTGATCTAAATGATGAACTTGATATACAGTATTTGAAGTTCTATTAAGTATTCATTCAATCTATTATGTAATGAAGGATTGTACCATTTTGCACTGTTAGAATGTAAAAAATAAATAAGTAAAAAGTACAATGTTGCAAAATTTCTGCTGGATTCTGTTCTGTTACCCATGGGTTTTTATTTTATTTGCTGCTCTCCCTACATGCATGGATGTGCATGGAGTTTGCCCAGAGCAGAACCATACCCCAACACCAACAGATGCTTAAATTATGTACAGTCAACAATGTATTTATTTAGTACTCACGTTTGTATTAAAGTGGTCCTGACTGAAATGCATTTTAGGGCTAAATAAATAGTTAAGGCAAAAATGAAAATTCGGTTGCAATTCACTTACTTCCACTAATCCATGTGTCTTTTTTTTCTTGTGCAGACCAAACTAGGTGAAATGGTATTTATTTTTTCTTACATTTTTTATACTTTAGTGTGTCTTTCAATTCAAGAAATATCTCGTAACACTTTACATTCCATTTACATTATTTTCCATAGACACTATCATTTAGCATATGTTCTGCTTCCTATTGGTTAATTTCACCCACCCCCATATATTGTTTAGCACTATGTAAAAGATAAATAAATGTTAAATAACTGTATATATATATATATATATATATATATATATATATATATATATATATATATATATATATATATATATTTAAACATATACACATTATATGTATCGCTTCTAAAAATATAGATTTGACCACCGGAGTCATATGGATTATTTTTATGCTGCCTTTATGTGCTCTTTGAAGCTTCAAAATGTTGGTCACCATTCACTTGCATTGTAAGGACCTACAGAGCTGAAATATTCTTCTGAAATTCTTTATTTGTGCTCAGTGGAAGAAAGAAAGTCATACACATCTGGAATGGCACGAGGGTGACTAAATGATAAGATAATTAAAGTTTTTGTGTGAACTATCCCTTTAAGGCTATATGCAGGTAGTACTGCAATATTTCATCCTCAGTGCATTTAAAGGCATAAAACACAGGTGGACATCTGAGTGCTGATGTCATCATCAGGATAAAAGATAGCGTGCAAGGGGAGAGAAAATCACATACTGATGTTAAGTTACTATGTTTTTCCTCCTGGGCCCTCATTCGCTTATCTCATCCCAACATCTCAGTCTCTCACCCTGCCTCAGAGAATTCCTCAATTGTCAGAGTATGTGTGAACTGTTTTTTCAGAGCAGACAACTGCTGATTGACCCCTGGATATATGAGTGCACTGTCCGGAGCATGGTGCTCTGATCTTAAAGGAATATTCCGGTTTCAATACAAGTTTAGCTCAATCGAAAGCATTGTGGCATAATGTTGATTACCACAAAAATAGATTTCTACTCTTTCCTCCTTTTCTTTAAAAATGGCAAAAATCGAGGTTCAAGTGAAGCACTTACAAAGGAAGAGAATGGGGGTACATTTTTTGATAATAAAATACTCACTTTTTCAAAAGTATAGCCACAAGACATAAAGGATATACATGTAAACTTGAATTCAGTGTGTAAAGTTATAGCCAATTTTACAACTTTGTTACCATGACGAGGCTATGCCAACAAACCCTAAAACCCTAAAATGACTGTAAAAATTATGATTTAAAAAACTCAAATAATACACATGTTTTTACAGAAATGCAAGTGCTTTTATAAAATTATAAGCTACACATTTCTGTGTTTAAACCCTCCAAAAATTGGCCACGTTGACTTTTATTGTCCCCATTCACTTCCATTGTAAGGGCCTCACTGTAACCTCGATTATTGCTTCTTCTTTTTTAAAGAAAATATCTAAATATATTTTTGTGGTAATCAACATTATGCCACAAATGCTGTCGATTGATCTTAACTTGTATTGAACCCGGAAAATTCCTTTAAGGAGTATGAACAGTGGGTCTTCTGACTTAATCAAGTGGCCAGTCTTTATATTAAGACCTCAGGGTATATGTCTAGCTATGTTGTTGTGGTTACACAGTTAGCTAAACCTACCGCTTTTCCACAGGGGCTGGAGCAGGAGCTGGAGCCCAATCTCGAACCGGGCTGAGCTTTTCCACACAAAACCCCCCCTGGCATGACAACCAATTCCTAGAGCTGAACCGACCCTGAAACCTTGCTGGTCTCAAACAAGGGCACAAAGCTTTTTTCTGAGTTGCGGTAAACATTAATAAACTAAGAACATAACATAAACAAACCATAACAACTAGAAATTAATGTATTTTCAACAGCGGTCAGCAGAAGAGACCAACGCTCTCCTTGCCTTCTGGTCAACGAGAGAAATTCTTATATGGGGGCAGTGGTGGCTCAGTGGTTGAGGCTCAGGGTTACTGACCAGAAGGTCAGGGGTTCAAGCCCCAGCACCACCAAGATGCCACTGTTGGGCCCTTGAGCAAGGCCCTTCACTCCATGTTGCTCTGGGGGGGATTGTCCCCCGCTTTGGATAAAAGCGTCTGCCAAATGCATAAATATTAAATATATGAGGAGATAGCAAGGGAAATGGCCATATTAGGGTTTATCCGTTCCGCCAATTGATATTTGCTGCGTTCGGCACCATGTTTGTGTATATTCTGTAACTTCTGCACTTCCTGATGACGTAGTCGTAGTGGATTCAGCTTGCTTGTAGGATTCAACTGCTTGTCAGTGGAAATACGAGCTGGCTCTGAGCAAGCACCAACCTCTGGCCGAGCACAAACCCCGGTGGAAAAGCGATACCAGTGGTTCCTGGAGTGCCCCAAACACTGCACAATTTGGATGTCTCCCTTATCTACTCTAACACACAACTGATTCAACTCATCAGCTTGTTAGGAGAGAGGCTCCAAGAGCAGAATTGTGTGTCAAATATGGTAGACATCCAAAATGTGCAGTTCTTGGTGCACTCCAGGACCAGGGTTGGAAATCACTGGGCTAAACAACCTAAGTAAACTAAGAATTATTTTCACATACTTAATCTATTGTTAGAAAAGTATTTTACTGTTGTATCTTTTTACTCTACTTGACTACTCGACTATTTATCACTTTTGAATATCATGAATGAAAAGTAATAATTGAATAAGTTATAATTACAATAATTTAAGACACCAACAAACTTGCGAATGAACACATACAGTATGCCTTGTTACTTTCTCGTGAAGGGCACTTTGAAACACCTTGGTGTAGATTTGTTTCTCCACATTGCATTCCAGATGCAGAGTCTGGATGGCCATTCCTGTGCCTGTTTCAGATAAGAAACCGGAGAGCAGAACTGATCAAAAACATTCCCAACATCAAACCCCTCTCCTCACATTGGCTGCTGACTCAGTCTTCAAGGTCAGAGTTTCCCCCTGCTTAAGATTGAGACTTCAAGGGTTTAATCATCTATCCATGTGTACATAATTTCTTTGTTTTTTCTTTGGCAAACATATTGGAGTTGTTAGCCATTCTTTAAAGATGGGTTTGTTTATCTAATGCCAAGGACAAATTGTTTCAGGTACCTTTGAAGTGAGTGAGGCACTATAATGTTAACCATTCCCATTGCACGCACGCGCGCACGTGCGCACAAATACACTTTCAAACTAAAGTATGTGTCCATTCAGTGAGCACATTCCAGGACATGTTCAGTTGTATATTCAAAGTAACACTATGCTGCCCCCTTCTGGTGCCAGCCCTATAATAACACTGATGTATCTATGTAATGTTAGTTAGACATCTCCACATCTCCTAACCTCATATACTGTACCATACCTAGATGACATTAACATATACTAACTAATACATAGGAAAAAAAGAAAACTTTTCAAATAAAAAATTGTATATGTTAACTTTAATGCACTATGAACTTACATGAACTACCAGTAAAATTAGCAAGAAACATTAAGCAAGATTAATGAATGACAAAAATATTGTTCATTATTAGTGCATGATAATGCATTACATTTACTAATGTTAACAAATATCCCCCTCACCAATTTGGTGATAAATTACACTATGACGAAGTTTGCAAATATTTCTAAAATGATTGATGCATGAAATAAGACTGTTTGCTACAGTTTCTACAGTTTAAGAAGGCATGTCATGGTTCAATAACATTCCCACTTTTTCACAGTTTGTCATGATTCACAACATGGCAGTGCTGTAGCTATGCTTCTTTGAAAGCTTTCATTGTGATTTGTACAAAAACTAAAACAAGAGTTTTATAGGTGCACTAAATTGAAGTTATATAAAGAAATGAGTATAGTAGTACTGGTGACAACATTTTTAAAATCACTCAGTTAAAGAAGATTCCATTCATATCTGAGGCCTATCAAAGCTGTATTGTATTCTAGATTTTATTCTAAATAAGGTGGCCTCTATACTGAGAACACATGACCAGGCAAAAACTTTTCATTTTATTTTGGCCAAATAAAAATTTGGGTTAGTGCTGATAATGTAATAATTTTGTAATATCTGCATTCTGTAGCAACTCTTCACGTATAAACAAGCATAATGTAGCAACTGCACATAATATAATATGTTAAATTGAATAAATGTCCATAATGTAATAATTTTCTCAAAATGTAACAAAATTGTGAGCGCATACGTTTTTTACATAATGTAATAGGTTATTTTATGGGAAATGTTTTAATCATACCGTAATCCCATTACATAATGTAATAACAGTACACAATGTATAAGTCAAACATAATGTTTATAATATAATAATTTTCTCTCAGCATAATAACATTATGAGCACAAAACATAATAATAATAATAATAATAATAATAATAATAATAATAATAATAATAATGGCAAAAATTGAAAAGGTTATTATATTAAGAGAAATGCATGCTTTTTAGGCTACATTGCAAACTCAATTTCTTTTAATACAAATGTAATAATTTTGTGATTGTGAGCAGCTCTATCACTTTGAGTCACATTGACCCAGAAACACAGCTTTTGAGCTTGAATTGTTTTTGCACTGACTTAAAGAAAGTCTCAAGTTTCTGATAATTTTTTTTATTGTTTCTAATCATTGTCTAGATTTAATCATTCAAATAGTGACTGTCATAAAAACTTGTACAACTAAACAAGAGGAAAAGCACATCATAGTCTCTAGTCTGAGAAATAGATGCCTCACACGTCCTCAGCTGACAGCTTCATTGAATTCTACCCGCTCAACACCAGTTTCATGTACAACAGTAAAGAGAAGACTCAGGGGGTGCAGGCCTTATGGGAAGAATTGCAAAGAAAAGGCCACTATTGAAACAGAAAAACAAAAAGAAAAGGTTAGAGTGGGCAAAGAAACACAGACATTGGACAAGTGCTACAGGAAGTGTGGGGTGAAATGTCACCTGAGTGTCTGGAAATACTGACAGCTAGAATGCCAAGGATCTGCAAAGCTGTCATTGCTGCATGTGGAGGATTTTTCGATGAGAACTCTTTGAAGTAGTTTAAGAAGTTCTGAACATTTCTTTCAAATTGTACTAGTAATTTTTCCACGTTATTAATGTCCTGACTATACATTGAGATCAGTTGAATGCCACTGAATGCCCACCAGTGTATATATATAGGCCTAACTTTCATGAGGGTAATGTAACGTTAGATGACATTTATTAGTTATTATAATTAGTAGTGGTATACCGTATATAAGTATATACTCTATATTAGTAGTATTGTATGATAATAATAATAATAAATGCATGAATATTTCAATCCAATGTATTTCATAGGTAGTTGAAGACTAGATTTAGATTAAAAAAAAAAATACTATCGTAATGGAATACCAATGTTTTTATACCTTTAAAAAGATACTATTGTTTTATTTAGAAAATTATGACTTATAATTGAAAATTATTAAGTTTTCAATTAAATATTTTTGGTTATTTAATAATGTAATACATTTCTCATATTGTTTTAATCAGTTGTATTTTGCAAAAACCAACCAAACAAACAAACAAAAAAAAAAAAAAAAAAAAATCATTCCATTTTGCGCTCTTATATAATCTAATAATTATAAAAATTTTAGAATTTTTTTTTTACATTATGAACATTTATTACATTATGTGCAGTTATTAAATTATGCTTGGTTATTGCGTTATGAGTTAAGGCCTTTACGTTTTCATAAGTCATAGGCTGGCCCAGGTGGAATCTGCAGAATTGTACCCCATTTTCTGTGCTGAATTTTGAGGAAAATCTTCAGAATTCACAGACTGATTTTAATAATTTGAGTTCCTGTGCTTACAATTAAAAGCACAAGTGTACCATTCCAATACCTGTATTAAGATCTAGCTGGAGTCCCGAAACCAGGAGGTCTAAATAATGTTTTTTTTTTTTAAATATAACTATTTAAATAATCACTGTTGAAGGAACTGTATAGATCCAAGTTGTTTCTTTCAGTGGCTTTTATAATGTCAACACACTGTATGGTCAGAACTACAATAATAAGACAGCAATATTGGTGTAAAATTGTGTGACAAATTCATACAAAAATAGACCATCGATTTAAACATCAGTTTTTCATGCATAAAGTCTGTTCATGAAATGTCACAACACATTATAACATTGTCCACAAGGCATTTCATAGGTCACAAGCAATCATGTCTTCACAAACACTGTACCCTGCATAAAAGATATATTCTTGATTGTCTTCAACACGGGAAAAGGATGTCTTTGAATTAAACAGTTGCATAGCAACGAACCACAATGAAAATGAACATGACATATAGCTGCTTGCTGAAAATGATCAAATCTATTTCATCCCTGTTTCTGTTACTGTTTCTGGAGTCTAAACAAACTACAAAACTCACATTGAGAAGAAAGTAAACAAACATCAAACAAATGCTGAATTATAGCTAGCACATACAGTATTACCATGAAAAACCACACACAAAAAAATATAAAGAACTTCATTCAATCAGAGCCATAGAGTGACACTGACCTCTAGAGGATTTTTGAGACATTACATTCTACAGGTAGTGAGTGCCATCAGGGTCTGAATCAGTTATATTTGCATTCACATAGGCCTGTGCTTTGCCAAACAGTGATCTGATAAGTTAATGTCTAATTCAGATGGGAATGAAAACAATAAATGCAATTTTGACAGTTTAAACAGACTATTTTCACAATGCTCCTGGTTAAGGCACAACATAAACCATACACAGAAACTGTGAATGTGTTTCTGACATGTCTGTAGGTAGGCTGTATTATGGCCTTACAGGCAACATTCAGTTACAAGAAATAATTATACAAAGGTGAGGTGTCTTGTGTGTAGAAATCATTTCTGTAACACCACAGTAACAGAAGAACAAGACAGTCACAGAACAGAATATCTCACACATGTACATACTGTATGCCTGAATTATATATATTAAAATGTAGGCACATAACGGTGGTCAAAATGATAAGGAGCCAAATAATATTTAGACACTTAAGTCATTCTTAATCTATAACTCTCTGTAATATAACATATAATGTCAAACCAAAAATACTAAGCAAACCATTTATTTAAAAAAATGTTGGTTAAAAGTATTAAAAATGGCTAAGAAAAGAGTTAGTTAGTTAGTTTCAAGAAAATGTCTTGCATCGTTTGTTTGCAGATGTCACTTTACTTGATAGTTTGTTTAATGCAATGACATTCATACATTTTTAAACGTGACTTAAGTGTCCAAAAGTGCCATTTGATGCAGAAGCAGTAAGGCACTGGTGAAAAGTTGTATTCCCTTAGTTCTGGAAAGTTTGCTATAGACTTCATTTTAAGGCAACATCAATAATAATACATACAGTACAATAAAAACCTCTTGCAATGACTAGACAGAGAACCCCATCTTGTATAATGTCCATCTCATAAACGTCAGTGAGTGAAGTACAGTTTTATCAAAGTAACTGAATTATAGAGGTATAAACCAAAACAGGGCATCGTTTTAAAGTTCTGGTTGAAAGCAGGACTCCTTTTTAAGGTGCAGTCTGTTCTGCCACACATTAAATTTACACGAAAGACAGTTCTGATGCAACCAGCGGCATGAAGCTTCACAGAGAATATATTTCAGCTTTATATTGTATTAAAGGGATAGTTCATCCTAAAATGAAAATTCTGTCATCCCATTCACCCTCATATTGTTGCAAACTTGTGTAAACTTCCATGGAACACTAAAGGAGATGTTAGGCAGTATGTTAGCCTTAGTCACCACTTACTTTAATTGCATTTTTTTTTCCATACAATGAAAGTAAACGGTGACTGAGGCGAACATTGTGCCAAACATCACCTTTTGTGTTCCACAGAATAAAGTCATTTGTGTTTAGAATGACACCATTTACATTTTGGGTGAAATATTCCTTAAATGTAATCTAGTTAAGAGATGAGAGGAGTCCATTCTTTTCAAAAACATTTATATAAAAACAATTGAGGCTATTTAGTATTCACAAGGAGGAACAAAAACATTAAAATATCAATATTTATCAATATACAGGAGAAGACATGTATTCACAAATCGGCAGTAATAATAGATTCACTATACATCAGTCTGTTATCAGCCAGCAGTGCTGCATGGGATGGGTCTATCTGCAAGGCCTTCTGTGTCATGTGTCCAAAAATTGGCATTGTGCTGCCTGGCATGGGCGTCAGAGTGACGCAGTGAGAGAGCAATGGTGTGTTGGCATCATGATTCGAGCCTGTGGACGGGATGCTGGTCACATGACCAGTGCTGGTGGAGCCACTGGCACTGCTGGGTGACCGGCTTTTTGGCGGAGGACAGTGTTGCACTGCCTGCGGAGGGCCCTGAGAGGCAAAGTGGGCGGTGGGGAAGGCGGCGTAGCCTGGCGGGATTGGGTATCCATTTACAGGTATGAAACGCTGGTTTTGTGCAATGGGTGCTGCCATGAAGCCTGCGATTTGTCCTGGTGGGAGGCTCTGTGGAGCTCCGTAGATGTAGCCGGCGTAGCATGGGCTGCTGAGGTTGCTGATGGGACTGGCGCTCAAGGAGGTAGTCTGGGTGGTGGGGTTCCCTCCAGATGGAGTGCTGGAGCTGGCATGGGACGACAGGCCCTCCCAGGCTCGCAGACGGGCGTGGATGTCTTTAAATCTTGGCCGCCGAGTGGGACCCTCTTGCCAGCACTCAGTCATCAGTGCGTACATGCGAGGAGGGCAGTCCTCAGGGCAGGGCAACAGCTGTCTCTTCCTCACCATCTCCATCACCTCCTGGTTGCTGAAACCGTAATAGGGCTGCAAGCCAAAGCTGAAGATCTCCCACAGAACAACACCAAACGCCCAAATGTCAGAGTCTGTGCTGAATTTTCCATAGACGATGGCTTCTGGTGGCATCCAGCGAATAGGAAGTAGCGTTTTGGGCTGGACCCGGAAATAATCAGATGTGTAGATTTCTCTTGACAATCCCAGATCAGAAATTTTGACGTGAAGTTGCTGACCAACCAGGATATTTCTTGATGCAAGGTCTTTGTGGACGAAAAAATGGCTCGCCAGGTACTCCATTCCAGCAGCAACCTGAATGGCCAGGTGCAGGAAGTCTGTATGATCAAGGCTGGACTTGATGGTACCATCTTCGTCGCTGCTACAGCCCACGTCTGAATGGGGTGAGCGCATAATGAGGAACTCATGGAGGTCGCCCTGGGCCAGGAACTCAAAGAGCATGCAGACGGGCTGTTCCTGGGTCACAACGCCCAGCAGACAAACAACATTTGGATGATGAAGTTCGGCAAGGACAGATACTTCCTGTTGGAATTCACCCCATTGTTGTGCACTCGAGATGTCCTTAAGTGTCTTGATGGCCACTAGCTGAGCATGCTCCATGCCTGGCAGGTACAGGTGACCTTTGTAGATCTTACCAAATGCACTCTCACCCACCTCCTCCATGAAGCGCACTGCAGAAAGAGGAAGTTCTTTGGCTTTGCTCTAGAAAAGAGAGAGAAATAGCCAGATAAGTTAGGAGGTCAATTTTGTTGTTCCAGTTATAGTCAGACAATAATGTAATTTTCATTTTAAAGTATTTGTGTAACATGATGCATGTCTACAGACTTGGGTTAGGGTTTTTTCAAAATCCCTACACCAAGATCAATATTTCTGACTGAAATTCATCACAGAGCTTTCAAGCTGCATCCACAAAACTTGACACAGGCCTTCAGACTGTTCTGACTTGGGTTTCTTTGCCTTTTCTAACTGATCAGACTTGTAGTTTTAATGTAACGGAAAATCAAACATCCCCAAAATCCCATATACTTACATAGATCCCTTCCATCCATCCATCCATTTTTTTCCTACAAGGCTTTGTCAAGCCGACATCAAAGTTTGTCTTGACAAACGTGACCTATCTTGTTATTTATTATAAGAAGGTACAATATAAAATGATTGGCTGTAATTAAAACAGTTATATTATCCATCCATCCATCCATCTTCTAAAGCCACTATATAGGGTCGCTTGTAGTGCTGGAGCCTATCCCAGTTGTCTTGGGACGAAGGCAGGGAAACACCCTGGACAGGTGGCCCAGTTATATTATGACTTGGTAAATAGCTAGACAAGTCTCTCTTTACTTAAATACTTAATAAACTCAAACATCATCAAGTCAGCGGGTCAAAGCTGTCTTTCCTCTTTGACCAGTACTTGGATCTGAGAGTGTAAGGTCTGGTCTAGTTTAACCTTTAATCCTCTCTCACCACCCTCTAACCCTAGTTCCATCATTCTTTTCAACTCACTGCTGACCAGAATCTGAGGCCAGACCAAGACATCTAAGTTATATTTTTATATTTAGTAAGACTCGAGTTGTTTAGAGTGTTTCTGCTTTGAAATTGATTTATTCTTGAACATTGAAGTGTTTACAGTTGATATGAAAAATTTGTGAGAGCTTAACCTAGAATAGACAAAACAAGGTATGAAAGTTGAAGATTTATATTCATGAAATACTGTATCTGCGGTCAACTGAACTTGCTTTTTGTTTTTCAGCCTTTCCTGAGCAGCTGAAAAACCAAAGGTCATACATTCTTTGACCTTAAACCATTTACTACTGAGATGAATACAACTTCTGTGTTTGCACATTTAAAATATTCTTATTGTCATGTACTTCCATGACAAAATTACTGCGACTTTAATGTCAGTAATATTTTAACTTGTTTTATATTTTATATGCACCACACAGATATAAAGTAAACCTCCATATACTGTACATGCATAACTTTGTGAGTGGTATGGGCTAGACTGTGGCTCATGAGAGAGGATATGGATAGAAAAAAGACACAGGCATGATAAAAAAATAGGAGAGAATGCTTTCATTCAAAGAGGCAGATGTTTTGTGTTAACGTCAACTCTGCTGGAGGCGAAGTTGTCTCATCCCTGTCTTGGATATTACTCTGAGTGGTATATAACCTTAGTCTGAACTTTGACCTGCAGCTGGCACAGCAGACAAGAGCTGTCAATGTGTAAGTGGCATCAAAAGGTGTGATTAATACTAGATTTTGAGAAATTTTCACCTCGAAAACCTCATTTATTTTGCATTGAATGTTCAGAATGAAGCAAATATAATAAAAAGCAATGATTATATTAAAATTCCTCTTGGCCTGGGAGAGATTGCCTCCATATGCTCATCCATTGTTCCATCTCTCCTCCTGTTTGTGCTGCCCACTTAACCCCACCCCATCTCCCAGGAATGCACACTAATTCAAATGTTATGAGAATGCATTCTGCTAGCTAAACAATGGAAAACGAATATTAGATCCATCTATCCATCTTATGGATCACCGAGGGGAAATCCACAGAAAACATCTTATAATCACACTGTGGTGTAAATGCAACTTCAAGGTTTGTTATTATCTGTTAGCTGTCATGTCTAACCTTTGGTTTGTAGGCTGTGAGCATGGACATCTCTACGTTCTGGCCACGTACGGGTTTGGGCTGGCGTGGGGCAGGTGGACGCGAGGCTTTCTGGTTGTTCCGGCACACACAGATGAAGAAGAAAAGCAGGGCGATGGCCAATGGTATAGCTACACTCGGTACCAGGATGTACAGGATCCCCATACTGTTGCTGCCATGCTTTGGTAAGTCTAAGCACAATCAAACACACAAAAATATAAATAAAAGCTAATTAACTATTTCTAAATATTTTATGTGAAATACATTATGCAACAATACATATTTCAAACAGTAGTATGCTATTTTCTTGTCACTTTAGTTTGTTACATGAATGTTTAATTCAGTGAGTGGCATCCAATTATCATCTTAATTTTTTAATAGCTCATCTGTATGTATAACTATAGAGGCTTTACATACTTCACAAGTAGTTTGAGTAGTATGGTTGTATGCTAATCTGATTTGTTGTATGCCTATGTCAATATGACGAGTGCATCTCACCACATGGAGGGATATCACAGAGCTCCAAGAGTACACCTTCGTCCAGGGTGAAGCACCAGGGAGCATCATGTTTGTTGCCAGGGTTGCGACAGTAGGAGTGTCCCCCGTTGAGCTCCTGGTAATGCATGGCTAGAAAGGTGTGGCTGTGGGGATACTGTGAGTTCCATGGCTGACACTGACGACCAGATTTAGTCACACTTACCGTGCCGCGATAGTCTGAACCGCTATTATTATAACATTTGTGGCCTAAAATAAGAGAGAAAAATGTACAATGTGTTTTGATTTGTTTTCAAATGTCTTAAAGCTTAACTGTGCTATTTGTTTCAACTTACCTTTGTTTATAGTCTCAGCCATTGGAATGCCTATTCTCATGCAGTTAGCGGACTCAGGGCTGTCTGAAGCGGCCAGGTCATCACAGTTGGGCAGTTTGAGACGTTTAAGGATGAGTGGGTTGGAGCGAGCGATTATGTACTCTGTCTTACACAGGTCATTCTCCAGAATCTCACACTCGTCCTTGCACAAGTCACGTGGTTTATCCATGCCTGAGCTGCGGTCACATGTTGGGAAGGCAAAGTGGCAGAGGGAAGGGATAGCGAACCGGGAACAGCGATCTGATAGATGATTGGATGTGCCAATCATGGTAAATGCAGCTGGAAAACAAAGAGGCAGCACAGCATTACATACAGTCTATACCTACAGAATTGTTTTTTTTATCATTATTACAACACTCTAATGTTTCCTTCCATTTAATTTATAACAGTTTCATTTCTCATTTCTACTCAAAGTTTCAAATCCAATTTTTAATCAGTAATTAAATTCAAAGGAGTCAAAAATGGACAATGAACTGCAGGTTGTAACGGTTGCACCAATCTGATTTGACTCGAAAATAAATATCTTATACCGTTTTGCTACTCAAGTAATTTTTTTTCTTCAAGGATTTAAATAATAATTAATTTTATTTTACAAGAAAACAAAATTTAAATTCTCACTAAGAATTACATTTTTTGCAGTGCATACCTGTATTTGTTCTAATATCAATACACCTGTATTTGTTCTAATATCAAAGGTATTACTAGAGAAAAAACATTATGCTCTAACGTAAATTGTTTTCTATAGAATTCACTATAAAATATAATTGTGCCTGGCAACAGTTGCAAGTAAAGGCAAGAAATAGCATTTTAACTCAGCATAAAGCTAAATGTTCACATGACAATTTACACAAGGTTATCTATTTTTGCTGCTCCAATCTTCAAATCCAGCGACATCCTTTTTTGATTATCTGTGGATCCTGTTCATAGTATGAGGCAGAAAATATATTATTTGTAGCTTTCTATACAATGTTAAAGGCTAAATTGGTTAGCATTTCTTGTAAAAAATAACCTAACCACATAAAAAACATTGACAATGCATGCAGTCGTGTATTTATTGGTTTTATGTTTCTTCTGTGGTAATGTTTCTAACTGTTTTTGTTAAGCTTTTGTTAAACTGTTTTGTTTATTGATATTGTCATTCATCACCACTGAGTGGAATACAGTTACTCATATTTTGTATTTTAAATATGTAATCCCCTTACATGTATTTCATTACTCCCCAACTTTATTCCCAGATATTCCAGAGTTATTGCTGTGTTTGTTTTCTTATCTTTCTGTCGTGACCTGCAGTTGAATTGCGTATAACTCTGGGATACGCCTAATGTATGAGCGCATTTATGTGAACATGAGGGACCGTTGATATTTGACATTGATGTTTACAAATGAGTACAGTTTATAGTGTATGAACTTTTCCCACTGTACTCCCAGAAATGTTGAATTCTTTCCACTTTGTTGAATTGTTGTTGGGCTCCATCCTATGATGTTTGTTATCTGGTCTGTTCACGCACACAGCAAATTCACCAGTGTTAAAATTCCAGTTCAACTGGTGAATAGAGCTAGTTAAAAGTTTGCATTTCTTAAAACAGTTTATATCGAAATGTGTTAATCTCTGCATGTAAGTTTAGTTATTTCAGATACGGCAACAAATAATATTCAAACAGATTATTTGTCGACATCAACGTTGGCTACTTAGAAGGCCTGAACTATCCGAAGATGTCCTTGACCATTAATGTTAGTCATAAAATATAGATCTTTAATGTCAGTGGGTATATCATATAGGCGTTTTTCTCATTTAGTAGTTATTTCCTGTGTATGTCCGGGCATGCTACACCAACTTTTTTTCTGTGGGTGCCTTAAAAAAACATGAATTCCGCCAAGTTTGCACCACATATCTGTCTTAGTTTAGGCAAATTTGTGTGCACTGTAAGCAGCCACACATTCTTAGAATCAGGTAAACAATACTATGTATTATTTAATGTTGCCAACTGTCCAGTATTACCCGGCAAGTCTCATATTTTGTCCGCAACAAACTCCTTTTGTTGGTGGCGAGTTGTGTGTGGATGCCACGGAGAAGAGCGTGAAGCCTCCTCACATGCTATGTCGCTGTGGTAACACGCTGAACATGCCACGTTATAAAATGCACGGATTGACTATCTCAGACGTGGAGGCAACTGAGATTCATCCTCCGACACCTGGATTGAGGCGAGTCACTACGCCACCACAAGGACTTAGAGCGCATTGGGAATTGGGCATTCCACATTGGGGAGAAAAGGGGAGAAACCCCCCCACACAAAAACAATTATGTGAGAGTAAACAGATGCCACACTGCACACGCTGTTTTCCTGCCATAAACCTTTATTATTTTTTATTATTCATTAAGTTGCGTATATCTAACAGTTGCTAATTATGACCTTGATAATGATGTTGTGTTCATCTTAAAAATGGAAGTTAGAAACCAATTAATTAGAGGTTTGTTTTTATTTTTTGCCTTTAGGATGGCCACAAGGATTTCAGAGTAGAAAGTGATCCCATTGGTAAGTAAGGATGAAATCAAATTTAAAGGGATATTTCACCCAAAAATGAAAATTCTCTCATCATTTACTCACCATCATGCCATTCCAGATGTGTATGACTTTCTTTCCTCTGCTGAACACAAATTAAGATTTTTAGAAGATATCTCAGCTCTTATAGATCCATACAATGCAAGTGAATGATGGCCAGAACTTCAAAGCTTCAAAAACCACACCTATCATATCGCTTCTGAAGACATGGTTTAACCACTGGAGTCATATGGATAACATTTATGCTATCTTTATGTAAATTTTGAGCTTAACATTTTTTGTCAAAATTCACTTGCATTGTATGGATCTACAGAGCTGAAATATTCTTCTAAAAATCTTATTGTTCAACAGAAGAAAGTCATACACATCATACACAACAGAATTTAAATTTTTGGGTTAACTAACACTTAAAGAGATAATATCATTAAACCACAGCAGTGACAATGAAATTGTCATATAGAATACGTTCTTGAAATACTGTTTTTTAAACTTGTGCATACCAAATTTTTAAGAAAGTAAAATTTTTAGAAAGTTTCATATAATTTAACCAATTATTCACCTTGGTATTTGATTCACCATCAATACATGTATGCATTCATTAAATAATCAACCAGATATTCATGAAAATATTTGTAATTTGAACACACTTAAATTGAATTGCAGAAAAATACTTTTTTTTCTTCTGAATTTACAGATTCTCAAGCATTCAGCCTCCATTTTGCACCAGAAACAGCTGCCAAACTGCTTAAAAAGTGGCCGACTTTCTAATAAAGAAAAAATCCTCAGAGAAAAAGTGACTTTTCTTATGAGTGCTTAAACATTTGCAGACGTTTTCCAGAAACCAATACATCGCTAATCCTTGGATGAGTGTCCAGAGGTACAATGTTAATGACCAACATTCCATTTTTGTTTTACAATTGATTACAATAATTGAAATATGAAAAATAACACTTAGTTAAAACTATATAAGATAATGCAACTCATTGAATGAGATTTTGTTTTTTCCTTTGTCTTGCAAGAGCCTACAGGGATACTTTGAGAATCATGAGGGACATCAGCAACCATACCTTCTGGCTTCAGGGACCAGCAAGCAGACAATCAGTAGTTTTTATGTTGTGATGTACAAAAACTGTTGAATATCATTGTTGGCACTGATTTTGTTAATAAGATGCCATTGTTTGGTAAGACTGTTTGCCTACTTACTGAGAAACAAGATTAACTTTGTTTCACAAATGAGTACATTTGTAGGGCACTTTCATGCTTTTTATGTTGAAAAACAAGAGCTCAACTTTTCAATTCTGCCTGATCCATTGTGGTACTCTAAGCTCTTTTAAATTAAGAAGTTCACTTTTCTATATTGTACCAGATATTTACTTTGGATGAGTCAGTTACTTGTTACCTAATGCAGTCATATTTTTCTCAGTTTTTGTATTGTGGAGTGGTTTGTGGAATGGGGATAGGTGTGGAGAGCAAACTTAAGCTATTTCATGGAATACCTACCATACTATAAAATTTAATCAACACTATTTGAGTATAAATATTAAATTGAGCACAATCTTCTACTATTCAATGTTACTTTAACTCTGATTCTGTGTTAAATTAGAAGCTTTTATCATCTCCAATTCAGTGTCCTTATACTCCATACTGGTGTTAACATTTTACACTCTAGGAGTTTGTCATTTAACACTGTTGCAGTGTTGAAAAAGTCAACACTTTAGAAAGTGATTAACACTTTTCCGGTAGTTTCCATATAAACACAAGGAAAGTGTTGATTTGAACTCTGTAGGTATTACATTTACAATTTCAAATTTGCAGTTCACATGTGCACTCTTCTAAAACCTGTAAGAATGCCACTTTTTTGTTTACATGACCATATTTACAGTCTATACACAGAGCTACGTTTTCCATGAGAAACCTGGAGGTGTTAATCTGCTTTCTCTTAATCCCTTAAAAGGCACAAGGAAATCAGAGTTCTTGTTTGCATGATGTTTCAGATGTTATGGAATAAACTGTTTTCTTAAGTGCATGTAAACATGGTCATTGACTCAAAGGGCCTTGTACTGTTCACCCAGCCTTGAGATGTAACCACAGTGAATGTCTGTAATCAAGTTATCTCAAATATACAACTGGAAATTCCAAGAAAGCAAAGACAAATGCAAACTCAATACTGAAGACAGGCTACATGTCCAAAACAAACGGCAGTACCTTAGTTCCTTAGTTCCTTTTGGTACTTTTTGTTATTGTGCTGGTTATTTGTATGTTTGAAACATACATAAATATCTAATTCTAACACTGTCTATAAAGGCAATTAACCTGTTTAATGTAGTAAGTCATTTTGAAAATTTCCTCAAAGAAATGAATACCTGTGATCTGGGTCTCTATCTCGCCTTGCATCTGCAGCGAGTCCACGAAGATGCTCCTGTTTCCTATGAAGCGAGCACAAGCGATCCCTCTGTATGGCTGGCAGAAACCCTCCTCATCAAAATCCTCTCTGAAAACAAAATTAATACAAAACATCACAAATTAGGTTAGCAGACTAAAAAAAAACCCTGCACTATTTTGTTATACTTATTGTGTAGTTTAAATAAAGATGAAGAGGACCAGTGGTTATCATCTGGTTTTGCTTCAAGGCCCAGATTTTACATCTGACATCAAGCAGTGACCCAACACAGTACCAAAACTGATTATTGTACAAAAATAAACAAAAACGTCTTTCCTGAGTCAAACAATGATATTTATTATTATTATGGTTTTTGAGGATAAGGGCATGCCATGCAACCTATCCATGTTGGCATCTGTCAAATTTGGCCAACTTGTGTTTGTGTCTATTTGCCGCTAGGCAGGTTTTTCAATTTTTGAGGAGGGGAAACACTAAAGCTGCCACCACACATTTCTTTCCACATGGATAACTGTCTGCATATTAATTTGTGATCTAACTGGAACAGAAGTGAACACAGAATAAACAGAAGCATAATGTTTATGTAATTAAATTTAAAGAACTTTAAAGGTGTTTTATAGTGAGCAAATTCACCTAACTGGAGCTTGTGTCTGCCTGCAGGAAATAGAATAAAACTACATTAAACTGACATTATTATTTATTTTATTTTTTACCGACTGTTCTGCCCCAATTCAACCCCTGCTTCTAGGACAAAAGCAGAGGGATTTCTCCTTAATGCTGTAACTCAAATACTAAACACTAGAGGGCAATAAGTGCCACTGGATAACACAAATACACACAGATGCAATCCCACAGATTACTGCTGACGTTACATTCTAATCAGCCAAAGCAATAATAATAAAAAAAAAGTAATTCAACATATTGCAAATAATTTAAAATAATGACTTACTGTTCTGGGACCACATGTCATACCCTGTCATTTAAATCATGTTACAGGTGGTTCTCTGAAAAGGGTATACCTTCCATACACACACTATGATAAATAGGCAAAGACTGAGTCACTATTGGACTCCTGCGTGAGAGTGATATTTTGATTTGCAGTGTGGTAAAACTATTTGACTTAAAATAAATAGAAGACACAACAAGAGAAAACAATGATCATGGCTTGATCAGGTCATGAACCGTTCAAATAAACAAACAAAATGTTTAAAAATGTTATCAATTAAAATCGCTTGTGGTGTTAACGAAAAGCAGGTGTGTGAAATGTCAGAGGTCAAAGGTCAAAGCAGCATCTTAGGAGCTAAAGTCAACCCCAACTTAAGCACTCCACACAAGTATCATAGAGAAAAACAAGATTTTTCACTTTTAATTCATATTTTGTCATGAATTCAACTTAATTCACCTCCTTTCATTAGAATAAAAGTCTAAATGCAATAACTGTAGCACTATCAAAAATGTACCATGTAACAAGTCCCATGGTACTTGCAGAGCATTTTGGCAAGGCACCATGGTTGCACCATATTAAACTAGTTTAAACCAGCCTAAGATGGTCTTCCCTGATCTCCACTGATTGGTCAGGCTGGACTGGTTTGCTAGTTTTTAAATGGGTTTTGGGCACTTGTCAGCTTGGCCATGCTGAGAGAACGGCTCGACTAAGGTTTCTGAAATGAAAAACGGGGACATTTCTAGTTCAGTGGTAAATATGTCACTGGAATGTCTAATGTTATCTATCTATGAATTAAAAAAATTTAGACAATTTGTATGTCATGTATTTTGACCATGGTGAATGTAGTAATGTGAGGAACTATGGTATTTCATTCTCTGTTGAATATGTCTCAATGAAATTCTGATATGTTATTGAAGTTAATGATTTTATTTGTCTTCTGTTACATATGATTTCATTTTTTCTACACTTTATACAGTAGATGACATTGTGGCATAAAAGTGAACTTAAACGTACTGTAAATAAACAATGGTTGAATATTGGAACTGTTGCAGCTGACTCCACAGCACAGGAACAACTGCCCTTGGTCATATCACTTTTCTTACTCTCTTCTAAAATTCCTTCTCTTCTCCCCTTTTCCTTCACTTTTACCTGGCACTTTCCTAAAAGTAAGATGGTAAGCTACTAACTTGCTTGCTGGCAAACTGGCAGAGGAATTGCAAAAGAAATTAGCTCACTTGACTATCATTTCCCTCAGATTTTGAATGGGAATGGCAACGAGGCTGTGAGGGATACAATCTCTTCAATGGGCTACACTGCAGTTTAAAGTGTTTTTGGGTCATTCTGTTGCCAAAACATTGATAAAATATCTGTCCAAGGACATTAAGTATGCAAAGAACTTTAGACAACATGAGTTGTTGAAAATCAGATGTGATCTAGGAGCTTTATTCCTTTTGTGCCATTGAAGTGATGGGGAGTCTATCCCTCAAAGCCTTGTTGTCATTCCTATTAAAAATCAAATATGCTGCTAGCTTGAATAAGGTCTATATCAGGGCCTGAAATTCATTTCTGAAGGGGATATTGCCCCATTATTATTACACTATTGCTTATGGAGTGTCTCCTTGTCTTAATCATTGATCAGCATACAGTGCCAAGAAAGTATCACAGTAATAGCGTTGCTGTATCATGGTACCGCCACAGAACTTTTTTTTTCATGAGTAAATGTTTAGTTTGGAAAAGTTGTCATGTCAAGTATCATGTGAAAAACTCAAGTAGTTTTACTTCAATCCTCAAAACTTTTTTGTGTGCTGTGTCAGTCCAGCACAGGCATCCAGTACAATGACAGACGCTGGAAAGAGTTTCACGGCTTTCTATTCAGTGAGTCACAGGAGAAAGCATTGGTAACTGCGGCCACCCACAGAAAGCTAAATGACAAGGAGAAGCAGAAGGATCTGGGTAACATCAAGTTATTGTGGAGAATAACAACCTACTTTGGCATAATATTAGCTTATTCCTCTCCAACACTCTCTGACATTCTGTCAGATTCTCTCCTCCTGTCTTAAACACGAACATACTCAAACACAATGCCTTCAGTTCTTCAGCCATATGTAATCTGTATGTGTGAGTCTGTCTAACTGTTCATTTTGTTTGTTTCAGCAGAGAGAGATGGAAGTTGCAAGTTTTAGCACACACCAAACACAATATGACTTTCAACATGCTTTTCAGATCCTACACATTTTGGAATCTCTGTGCGGGATCCTTGAACTGTCCTGCTAAATCTATTGAGTGGAGGCAGAAAGCAGCAAGCAGTTTAAATATGTTCCCCTGTGTGCTGAGTAGAATAGAAGTCAAACTGAAAAAGATGCACACTAAACATTACCAAGATGGATGTCTCATTCTTCAGGGTGTCTTGTTGTTGAGAGTGTTTAGATAAAATCAGTGAGGTCAAAAAGTCTGTCACCACTTGTGAAAATGCTCCTATTTTTTACTTTTTCTTTAACCACGTGCGACCCCATGTAAACATGCATGGACGTTGTATTTTTGGCTTTGCTATACGCAACACATAATTTAAATGTATGGGCTGTCAGTAAAAGGTTAGAAACCTAATTATGTTTTTACATTGAAACCTGTTTGAGTCAATAGTTTCATCCGATATCCCATTTTAAATCATCATTTAAGCAATTTATTGTGAAATGCCACACTGCTAAACATAGCAAATGTTTCTTTAGAAATCCTATATTTACTGTGCATATTACATTGAGAACCAATGGGTTCATCCAAAAGCTGAAAAATGTTGTTTTCAGAGGCTTTCTATGGAGTTGGGATGAAAATAAATTGCTTTCATACTATTCTGAGACCAGTGCAGACAGACAGCATACTGGAGGTTCAGTCATTCACTAAATAGGGAGCAAGGGAACATCCTAAACTTTCCGTTCATTTCCAGATTTAAATGAAAAAAAAAAAAGTCCATGTGGTTTTAGACTTCTGAACTTCACTGCACATTCATGCTATAAGCACAAAAACATCTGCAGTGATGAACAGATATGTAGTCAGAAGACGATATTTGCCTGCTGTCCTAATCAGAGCCCTGTTGACATAAATCAAACCTCTATTACTTCACATGCCCTGGAGTCCAATAAATGTAGCAAGATATTCCCATTCCGACAACAATCTGCCTGGCCTGGAGCCTCTTCCATCTTTTCAGCTAGTCTCCCTCCCACTCCATTAAAAACTCAAAAACACATCCCCAACATGTTTCCTAAACTTTTTTTCTTGTGCCATATGTTGCTCCACTTTAAAGGGATTAAAGGGATAGTTCACCCAAAAAAAAAAATTCTGACATTTACTCACCCTTATTGTTTGAAAGCCAGACTTTCTTCAAGGGAACACAAAAGTGTCTTTTGTCATACATTCCAAGTGAATGGCAACTGAGGCTAACATTCTACAGGTTTGGAACAACACGAGGGTGAGTAAATGATGACAGAATTTTTATTTTTGGGTGTACTATCCCTTTAAGGCAGTAGCAGAGAGATTGATCATTATGGACAGTGAGAGACTGGTGATCACTAGTGCAGATATCAGAGCCATTCTGTGCAGAAATGTGATTTTGAAGCAGATCTGACTGCTGATTTCTGTTTTTATGAATGTATATTTCCACTCAGTCCATTATAAAACCAGTAGATTCACTTGCCTACATTTAGTGTATCAATTGTAGATAACTTCTTTGATTTCCAGGCGTAGAAACATCATGGAAATGAGCAGGATCATGTCATAAGAATTTTTACAGTATATTCAATATTTCCACCTTCTTTTAGTTCTAAACATTTTACTGTATATCCCTGAACACGCTTGCACTGTTTTCCATGACTTAGGAAAACGTACAATAAAACTCTGTGTTAAATCACCTTTTTTGAATATTTTATGGGCTCTGTAGTGATATATACATTATACTTAGAGGTTCTAATCTCGTCCAAATTCATGTCATATTTTATGTGCCCATATAAACCTATTATATGTCTCTGGACCTTTTAATACTCAATATTTTCATCTCAGTGACTTTGTGTACCCTTAAAAGAATAGTAGTTTTTGTATTTCATTTCTCAATGTAGGTGTGCCATTCCATGCAGCGTGAATATCAATGTCCAAAAGTTACATCTTTAATCATGGGGCATTCTAGAGCAGTTTCAATTAGCCAAGATGGGCAGAAAGCCTAAATCTGTAAAGGAGTTTTTAATTTGGCTTTGTATATTCACACAAATTGAGGTTTTTGAGACTGTTCTGTATATATGCTAAATGTAGGACACATAAAAGCTTGTATAATGAGAACATTCAAACAGCACTCTGCAAGAAATAAAGCCATCTGTTGTTGGTCAGGTAAACTCCTCTGTTAATGTTTGACCTGGGTCAGAAGCAGTACATTTAACAATGGGGAATATGGGTAACAATGGACTGGTTTGTCCCTGATACAAGGGGCCTGTGGTCTGTGACTGCGTGACCTAGGGAGTAAGGGAGAGACAGCCACTGAGGGACTCTCATTAGGAGTGACAAAGAAAAAGAGGAAAGAGTCCTCATGTTACACTACAACAGTAGCAGCCTCTATTACAGAAGCAAAGGACACAACCCTGCAACCCATGAGTTTTCCCTGAAACAGAGTGAAACAGGGGAATGCAAACTTTCGTTAAAGACTAGCCACTTGTTTGGTGAAGATACTCGTTGTAACGCAGTTCAATGGAAAGGAGGAGGCGAGAACCGGCTTGGCAATATAAATAATAGTTTTAATGATAAACTTAAACAAAAGACACAAACACACATATGACGGACATGTCCGCAAATGATCTCTCTCTCCCGCACCATCCTCCGCAGTTGGCCTTTATCCCTCTCGGAGGCTTGATTAGCCTGATAAGGGACCGGGTGTGTAGAATCACGACCCGGCCCTGCCCTCCTCCCTGCCACACTCGTTATATAGTTTAAGCAGCAATTGCAGGGGCAGTCACACCTGTGGTTCATTACAGTTTTCAGTCAAAGTGTTGTAAAGATACAACCTTATTTCCTGTATGGCTTCCTTGCTGTCAAATTCGATGCAGCACATGCAGTTTGGTGTATGTTTTGGTATTTATGGTCTCAAGAAGATATTGCACAAATTTTGTGATTATTAGGGCTGGGTATTGATACAGATTTTCCAATTTGATTCGATTCCATCTCATTTAAGTATATTTCAGTTATAATGTCCAGTTTGCTTACAAATAAAATACATTTTCTCTCAACTTATGCTGTGAATTATACAGGGGACTTCTAAATTGGTACATTAAAAAATATAAATCTTACACATTTTATTTGATTAATATTTATATTTTGGTCACATTTTAGCTTTTTTAAAAATGACAATTTCCATGTATTCCACCATTATAGTATATATATACAGCTCTGAATCAAGAGACAACTGCAAAATTATCAGTTTCTCTGGATTTACTATTCATAGGTATGTGTTAGTAACATTTTTGTTTTATTCTGTAAAGTACTGACAATATTTCTCCCAAATTCCAATTAAAAATATATTGTCATTTAGAGCATTTATTTGCAGAAAATTACAACTGGTCAAATTATCAAAGAAGATACAGTGTTTTCAGACCTCGAATAATGCAAAGAAAACAAAATTTTTAAACAACGCAATACTAATGCTTTTACTTAGGAAGAGTTCATAAATCAATATTTAGTGGAATAACCCTGATTTTCAATCACTGCTATCATGCTTCACGGCATACTCTCTACCAGTCTTTTACATTGCTGTTGGGTGACTTTATGCCACAAATCTGCCCGATTCCAGCCTTGCTTTCACAGTGGGTGCGAGACACTGTAGCTTGAAGGCCTCTCCAGGTCTCCATATAACATTAGATGACCATGTGGAGGATCAGTGATGATCTGGGGTGCTTCAGCAAGGCTGGAATGCTGGAATCAAGCCACATACAAGGTTATCCTGGAAGAAAAATTGCTTCCTTCTGTTCTGACAATGTTGCCCAACTCTGAGGATTGGATTTTCCAGCAGGACGGTGCTACATGCCACACAGCCAGGTTAATCAAGGTGTGGATGGAAGACCACCGGATCAAGATCCTGTCATGGCCAGCCCAATATCTAGACCTGAACCCCATTGAAAACCTCTGGAATGTGATCAAGAGGAAGGTGGATGGCCACAAGCCATCAAACAAAGCCAAGCTGCTTGAATTTTTGTGCCAGGAGTGACATAATGTCACCCAACAGCAATGTAAAAGACAGGTAGAGAGTATGCCGGGAAGCATGAAAGTGATAGAAAATTGTTAATTTGATCAGTTGTCATTTTCTGCAAATAAATGCTCTAAATGAAATTTCTGAGAAATGTTGTCAGTACTTTATAGAACAAAACAAAAATATATATATTATTTACACATTTTTACATGGATAAGAACAACAATCTTTACCGTGCTATGTGAAAGGATCACGATGCTGAACTTCTTCACCACTACACTACTCAATCCCGAGTGAGTGAAATCTGAAAATGTACAGCCAGTGGCATTTTTAGTCACATAGCGTGAAATTGTTTTGCATATACAAATAATTTAATTAATAATCAATAGCGGGATTGTTCAAATGATTGCAATTAATCAGAAAAACAATATTTTATCCAGCAATATTAGCAATCTTTTGGAGGAGTTCAAAAAATTCAGTTTCCAAAAAAAAGTTAGAGTTGGAAGGAAACTGAAACCACTGGGTGCTTTGAACTTGGCATAACTACATTTTGTGTCTAGATCATTTTGCATCACCCCCCACTGGTCTATAGTTATAAAGCTATATAAATCACCTATTAATTACTTCTCAAAATTGCCATTAATAATGTCCATAAATCAGTGTGCCAAACAATGCTAACTTTTTAGTGTCTGATTCTATCGATTCCATAGACTTCCAGCCAGGAAATGCAGAAACAAAAGAATAATAAAAATAACAGACACAATAGACACACCTTCGGTGATCACCTAATACAGTTCATATTTTTGAGGCGACGTCGACAACCATCCATCAACATCTGACGGAAGCAAGATTAGGTGTGCAGTGAAATCTCTGATCAGTGCTTTTTCCTACAGCAACCCAGAAGATTATCCTTCCCTCAATATCTTCATTCAGCACCCCCAACTGACCACGTCACGTCTCCTGAGAGTAATACTGAGGCTCTGGCTCCAATTTCTCAACTCAATGCCCACTGGGTGCAACCGCTCTCACTGAAACAAATAACTGTGAGATTGGTTGTTAGGCCAAACCACAGATGATTTGCTTACATACTGTTCAGTTGAGTGATTTGCTAAACAAAAAAAGCAGAGAGGTCAAGCTGTTAGGAGCCCATTAGGAAGAAGGTTGAAATGTACATTGGCGCAAAATAGTCCATGTTTGTTTTTCTGGGCACTGAGCCAAAATGTGTACTGATCATTCAATTATAAACAGAGCTGACAAGTTGATCTGTGTAAAATCTGCTGATGGAGATACTATATTGTGGTCAATATTGATTATTTAATTAAAAAAAATTCTTAAAATACAAAAGGGTTTTTTAGGTTTAGGGTTTGTGATAGGGTTAGTCTGTTTCAATTTTAATTAGCTTTACATAAAAACAAAATAAGTCAATGGGATGTTCTTTATCATTTAGATAACTAGATAAACATGGATAAGTCTGTGTGTCTGAAATGGGTATGAATTTGTGTGTTTGTGTGAATGTTAGAAGACCGTATCCTGACACCACTGTTATTTATTTCCTTTGTTATTGCACGCTCTGTGAATTTACAATTGTCTGCCAAACAAGCACCTGGAGTTCAAGCTGTAAGTGTTGGCTCCAAGAATTGGCAAAGCACAACTAAGTTGACAACATGACTCATATAATCAAAAGGCATACTAAAGAGCAGCCTCCATCCAAGAGGCTCTCCAGCATATTTTGATACATGTTTGGGATTTGTCTCACCTTGTCATTTACAAAGCCAAAGTGTATGGATCATAATGCAAACATGTGTATTTAAATGGCAAGAACATGCATGTTTTACACAGTGAGTGGGTTTTTATAGAGACTGAGGAAGCTTGACTAATTATGCAGTACTAAATTCTAACTTCCAGGTGTAGGATAACATAATATCACAATAAATCATCTTTTTTCCCAACTAAAAACTGTTATCTGCCTAGCCAATTTATCTAGGTATGCATCAACAAAACAAATCATTATACATTATAAATGTCTTTAAACTATCTTCGCTAAGACATTATTTTAAAACTTTAGGATATTCAAAGCTGTAAAAAACATTAAAATGACAAAGAACTTGCTATTCATGTATCGGGTTATCCATTTGAGGAGGGCCCAGGGAATAAAGTTTGTGCTCTCCCAATAAAAGTACATTTACTGTCTCTCTAAAAGCAATGGGAATAAGACAATGTATTCTCTCAGCAAAAATGACAGAAAATGTGCCAAAATAAGTGTCCAAATGTGTGCCCACTGAATATCAGGTGGAAAAAAATCTGGGTGTTTAGGTGCCAGACTTCATGTTCATGGAAAAACCAGAGGAGAGGGTGTAAAGGAGTGAGTGGATTGAAAAAGAAGAGGGAGAAGATTGAGAGAGTATTGGTGAGGTATAAAGGGAAAAAGTGGGGAAACGCTAGAGCCTATACGATAAGTGTGTGTATGCAAGGACATGTGTATGATATTTAGAGTGACTAGAATACAAACTGTAGGTTAATGACATTCTGGGAATTCTGTAACATTTCTTTTTGGGGCGGCTGTGGCTCAGGTGGTAGAGCGGGTCGGCCACTAATCACAGAGTTGGCGGTGCGATTCCCGGCCCATGTGCCGAAGTGCCCTTGGGCAAGACACTGAACAACGAGTTGTTTCCAATGGCAGGCTAGCGCCTTGGTGTGTGTGAATGGGTGAATGAGACGCAGTGTAAAGCACTTTGAATACTGCTAAGGTTAAAAAAGTGCTACATAAGTGCAGACCATTTACCATTTCTGCCATTTTATTGATATAATTATTTTTTTTTTTTTTTAAATATTTATACATTTTATTTAAAGACAGAAAACAATATGTAGAATAGGAGGGAATGAGATCAGGAAATTACTTGAGAGAGCTAGATTTGAGCTTGGGTGAACAACAGACACCCACTGAGTACTTTATTAGGAACACTATGGTCCTAATAAAGTGCCCGACGTGGTTGCCTGCAGTCGTAGCCCATCCGCCTCAAGGTTCGATATGTTGTGCATTCTGAGATGCTATTCTGCTCTCTAGAATTGTACAGAGTGGTTATCTGAGTTACCGTAGACTTTCTGGCCCCATTTCCACCTGGTATTAATCCCAGAAACCACATACAAATGTTTTTAAAAAAAAGCACATTTAAGGTGAAAATGCTAATCCATCCTGTAAGCGTCCCGGCAGCAATGAAGCACTGCTCCTCACCTGTCAATCAACCACTGTGCTAAAACAAGAGTTTAAATGTTGCCAATTATGAGCGGCAACATTTCTTTGTCTCTTTTGAATTTGTTGTGCTTTGATATCAAGCAGTATCACAATGACATAGTGATTGTTGTACATGTCATCATGAAAGAGAGTCCCTCCCCTACAAATCCGAACAAGCGGTCACAGATGACACATTAAAATGACCAGGTGTAAACAGCCATGTGTCTCACCTCACATGTGATCGGATCACCCAAATCTTAATACCAGGTGGAAAAGGGGCCTATGCGGGTTCAAGCTGAACCAGTCTGGCCATTCTCCGTTGACCTCACTCATCAACAAGGTGTTTCTGTCAGCAAAACTTCCGCTCACTGGATGTTTTTTCTTTTGGCATCTAAATAATCTCTAATGACTATTGTGCATGAAAATCTCAGGAGATCAGAAGTTATAGAAGTACTCAAACCAGCCTGTCAGGCACCAACAATCATGCCACAGTCAAAATCACTGAGATAAAATTTTTTCCCCATTCTGCATGATTTTATGCATTGCACTGCTGCCACATGATTGGCTGATTAGATAATTACATGAATAAGAACGCGTACAAGTGTTCCTAATAAAGTGCTCAGTGAGTGTGAACACACACCAACATTTCTGCAGTTTATAGTAATCAATGGCAGTGGCAGGGTGGAGGGCGGGGCCGGGTCGTGATCCTATGCCTCCTCCTTTCCAGGAATCCGTTCTGTTAGGAATCTCAGCCCCGAACCGGGAGGTACTGGGATCGGAGTCGAGTCTGCCTCTGGAGCTAATTCTCTGAATTTCTGAAAGGAAAGTGAGTCAGCAATCTAAAATCCCAGGAAAACTCTGTTATGGAGATCTAAGTCGAGGGCTCCCCAGTATGGACACTGGTTCCACTGCGTGACTCGAACAGCGCATTTGGGAGAGAACATTTTATGGTAGGTGTAGAAATGACTGCCTCCGAAAGAGAGACAGAGCTCTGCAACAATCGCCATATATACTTCTGTATAACGACTGAATGAAATACAGAATTCTGCCAAGGGGAGTGTTCGAGTGGACATGATTTTTGTGTTAGCGAGCTGGAGCGTTATGTCTAGAGGAACTGGTAGAAGGTTAGGATTCGGCTATCACGTTTTCAGAGATTTTAGAGGTAGAAGGAATGTCATTTTGGGAAGAGACATATAAATCATAAAATTGGATTTAGCTTAGCCTGTGAGGAAAGTGGATGTTAGAAGCGGCTAGAGCTTGGTGAAGTTTATAAACTGTCCATTTTGAAATGACAGGTATAGTTGGGTGGCCGGCAGAGGTTGAAGATCTGAGTGATCTGGACGGTGGAGGAGAATGCTGATTCCTATGTCTTGGAGTGCGGGTTGCTGAGGGCGAAGCTCTGCATCCTCGGCTAGGAGCAGCCGGATCGATGACGGTGTTGGACGGAGAAGTGTCTTTGCCGGAATCAGATGGCTGTGATGAGGCATTGGTGGGAGGGTTGAAGAGTTCCTCGTCAGAGGGAAAGAGATCCAGTTCAGACATCTTGCTGGCTTGAGAGTGGGACCCACTTGTCAGGAGAATTGTCACAGGAAGCAGGTACGCAGCGGCTTACTGTATATACTCCTGCTCGTTGGCTGTGATTTGTCAGATTAAAATGAACATCCTCCTCCCGAACAGCTGTTAATTAACTCGATAAACTAAAACAAACTACACATATTAAAAACACATTCTCTGAAAAACCTAAATATCTTATGCAGTGTTGTTTCTAAAACAAGTTGATGACCTTATTTTTTACAGGAAAACAATAAAAGAATATGATTTTTGTCTTAATATCAAAGGTCTCACTAGAAAAAAGAAATTATGATCCAACGTATTGAATTTTGTAATAAACAAATACGTGCATGTAAAACGGCTAAAAATAGCATTTTAGCTTAGCGTAAAGCTAACAATTTACACAAGGTTTATTTCTATTTCTTCTGCTCTAAACGTACTTTAAACGTACTTCTCTGTCTGCTCGTATAAATTTAACACATCATAAGGAAGTGTTTCACCGCTGTTCAAATGCAATTTGGATCACATCATTTATAAGTTTAAATGTTTTCCATCTGAAAGGACTAAATATTAAATGAAACAAATGACAATAAAATGCAAAGAAATCTCTTCAAAGTAAAATTTAATGTAACTGTATTCTAATTACCCATGATTTAAATTGTTACTGTAGTAGAATACTGTTACTTATATTTTGTATTTTAAATACATAATCCCGTTACATGTATTCCGTTACTCCCCAACCCAGTATACTGTTACATAAAAATAAGAAACTTTCATGCACAGCATTACAGGGAGGGCGCTCAACCACACATTAAAACAATATGCAAACAGTAACTCGCAGTTACAGTAAAAACAAATTTTAAACCCAGTTGCAAAAAAACAAACAAATTTTACCTCATAATCATTCAGGTTCTCTAGAAAATGCATACACAAACAAACAAATCCAAAATGAACGAACATAATCAATGTCATGCAAGCTCAAACTTAAAATTTATTTTTAGATATTCCCACAACATGCAACAAGAGTTTACCAGACACTTTCCACTTCTTTGCAACCTCAGGGATTTGTTTTCTATTGTAGATAAAATCTGGGATATATTGCAAAGCTTATTAGAACTTGTCCGTCTTTGTTTAGATTTGCAACACCACTATTCTAATCACACATAAGTTAAAGGAATTTTCCAGGTTCTATCGGCAGCATTTGTGGCATAATATTGATAACCATAAAATGTAATTGTGACTCGTCCGATCTTTTAAAAAAAAAAAGCAGAAATCAAGGTTACAGTTACACTTACAAAGGAAGTAAATGGAGCCAATTTTTGGAGGTTTTAAAGGCAGAAATGTGAAGCTTATAATTTTATTAAAGCACTTACTGTATATTAACTCTTCTGTTAAAACCTGTGTATTATTTGAGCTGTAAATTTGTGTAAAGTGGCTTTAGGGTTTGTTGACATTACATCATCATGGTGACGAAGTTGTAAAATAGGTTAGTATACATATATACTACATATTGTTTACTTCTTGTGGCTATACATATGAAACAGTGTGTATTTAAATGTTTACAGATTGTTCCCATTTACTTCCATTATAAATGCCTCACTGTAACCCAGATTTTTGCTTTTTTTAAAGAAAAGGAGGGACGAGTCAAAATAATGTTTTGTGGTAATCAACATTATTCCACAAATGCTGTCGATTGAACTTTCCTTGTATTGGACCCGAAATATTCCTTTAAAACAGATTGCATATCTGTTCATGAGAAGTTTCACTGTATCATAAATTATGATATCAAGAGATGAAACAGGAGAGAGGAACAGATATTTAAAAGGAGAAAATATTGTACAATTAAAGGGTCTATATATATAACTGGGACATATTTTCATTTTTAGATAACTGCTTGGACACCAGAACTGGTCACCCTAGTCTTTGGCCATTGTGGGCATGTCCCATTTTTTAATGTGCCATGTCCCGTGTTGTGTTTTAAGAGTCTATGTGTCAAGTTACGGTAATTGTTTTAATAAATGATATTAATTGTGAGTTAATGTGTTAAAATGACAGTGCTAATAAAGAGTAAAAGTTCATTTTATAACTGTTCAGAATCAATTTTCTGCTATCCTTGCTGTGGTTAACTGAAATAATATTTGTTTTGCCTGTGATGACCTTGCTGATATCAGCTGGCATTTATAAACATTCCACTAAAATAAAGATAAACAGGTGGGATGGTGTGGTCTGTTGATGTCATTAAGTGACAGAGGTTAATATGCCTTCATATGGGGTGCTGGGGAGGTATGCTGACCCGCACTGCTTGCCCTGAGACTGGAAAAACTTTTGACAAAATGGTCAATCTCAAGTTTCAGACTGCACCACTGCTATAAACCATACCAGGTCAAAGGTCATATAACAAGAAACTCATATTAAAGCTCCAATCTTCAGTCAATCAACACTTATTTAAATGAGTTCTATAACAAGGTAGAGATTGAGATCTTAACCGAGTGCGTATGTGTGTGCAAAACCTATTTTGAGCTACAAAGCCTATTGCTATCTTTGGTCAGGTCAGTAGTTGAAAAATTTTTAAATTAAAAACTGAATGGAATAAATTCTGAATAAAATGCCACGAAAAGAGGCATTACCTGATCTAAAGCGGCAATAACTATAACCTGGTCATACTCACTGGCCTGTAAGTGATATATATAGTGACCAGTTGTATGTTTAATGTGTCCCATTAGATTTAAAAAGTCTGTGAGGAAGGACTGTGAACTTGCAGTAAATCTGAGAAGCTTTTACAAGTTCTGTAACTCAATGTGCCAACTCAGCGAGCTATACAAACAACTGGTAACTTAATTTATGACTCTATAATTAAATTATTGTCAATAACAATACACCTCAGTGACAAAAATAGACTTTTAAAAGATTTAAATGTATAGCATCAAATCTGAGAGACAGAACGTTAAAGGAATAGTTAAAGCAAGAATGAAAATTCTGTTATTATTTACTCACTTTCATGTCATTCCAAACACACAAGATGTTTTTTTTTACTCCATGGAACACAAAAGAAAAAAATTATGAAGAATCTTCACAAAGCTCTTGTCCATAAAACAAGAGTTCATGGTGACCATAGATGTCAAGGTCCAAAAAGAACAAAACCCACCATTAACACACACAAAAGTAGTTCATAAGACCTATGTGCTATATTTCAAACCTTCTGTAGCCATATGATAGGTTTGAGTGCGGAACAAAGTAAAATCTAAATTTTTATTCAGTGATAATCTTCCACTCCAACAAAGCTACGAAATGGACCATAAAAGTCATATGGACTACAAAAGGTTTAATACCATTAACATCATTGGTTCTTGGATGACTTATGACCAAATGGCATGATGTGTGCCATTGGTGCAATATTTGATTTCAGAGCTGCAGTGCAGTGCTATATTTTCACTGAATAACAACATACATTTCGATCTGTTCCTCACACAAATCTACTTTATGACTTTAGAAGACTTTTGGAAGGTGCTATTTTTATTTTTTAAATTTTTTGGAGTTTGACAAACAGTCACTATGAACTAATGTATGAAAAAAGAGCTGCATGAACATACTTTAAAACAATATTTTTGTGTTCCATGGAAAAATAACAGCATATGAACTTTATGATCAGTCAAGAAAATGAGCATAAGTTATGAGAACGCTTTGTTTCATCTTCATTGAAATGGAGAGCACTCGTACACTGATAGTCCAACCATAAGAAAACACTGGTCTGGACTTTATTAAGATGTTTTCAATCCAGTAACAAGCAAAACAAGAAAAAAATCTTGTCTCAAAGAGTCTCTTTGATACATTTAATTTTATTTCACAAAAAGATTCCCTTTCAGACCAGCTGGGGGAAAGTTAAACAGACTTGACAAGGCAGTGATGGTAATATTAATCTTTTCAAACAGCCAAAAAAGGGATGTTATAAACAACCTTGCAGAAACACAGGGACGTATTTGGTTCAGACGCCTACTATTAAAGCAGTCCATTGACGTGTTTCATGGGAAACCAGCAGCAAAACTGCATTGTGTACATTAAGCTGTCTCTTCATGGTAAAATCACAGTACAGAAATCATGTCTATTTGCAGCTAATTAGTAATATTTTTAGAAGGAAAATCTTAGAAGCTCTTCCGGCTTGATTAATGTGCACCACTTTCAAACTAAAAGCAGCTCATTCTCTCAGCGGCTGGTGATGGCAGACTGACATTTAACTAAATATGAGAGTTTGAAAGGGTGGTAACTAGAGATGTGATTTTTAGGTCCTGCGATGGACAAACCCTACATTCCACAGATGATTTAACCATCTTTTAAAATCAATAGCCTGTGAGAAGTAGGGAATTTAAAAAATATTTGATAGGATATCTAAACAAGCAAACAGCTGGCAGGGAAAATGGCGTGAAGAGATTTCTCTGAAGTCAGTCCTGCACTTCAAGTCTGAATCCTTCAGTATCCCAATAGTACCCCACTCATTAAAAACTAGTGCCAGTTTATTACTGACATCCTAGCGGAAATTAATTTTTTAATGTTCAAGACTTTCAATAAAATAGTAACCTCTGAGCAATAAAACTGTTGTTCAGAGTGCTGCAAGGAAGCAAACTGGGGAATGTTGGCGGAAAATGCATATATGTCCCTTAAGTTTTTTCTTGCTTGTTAAATTGTTCTACCGTACTTCTATAAAAACACCTAAGCATCTTGCATCTAGCTCACTAGAGAGAGGTGTGATGCTAAGACCTCTCTCCTACAGGATGGGAACAACGGTGGCTATTGTTTCTCCCCTCAAGTTTCAGCCTGTTCCTCATCCATGGTGTTCGATTACCTCCTTTCCAGGTGGTCTCCATAAAGAAGGCGAAATTTAAAAGTGAGGTGTAGTGCGAGAGGAAAGAAAACATATTGCATTTATTAAAAAGTCTATGAATAAGGTCTTCAGTGTGATCATAATGTAATCATAATATGCAGCTGCGGTGAGCATCTGAGAAGTGCAAGACACAACAGGAAACTGCATGTAGAGACTACCCTTACTTGCTTTTTCAAGACCAGCTTACCGTGCTTAAGCCTGTCCCTTTGCGAATGATAGCTGATCTCAGATCACTGCAACTATCCGCCCTCATCAAACAAAGAACAACAGAACAACCTCCTCTGGCCTTGAGGACTCACGATGATGACTCCATTACAGTCAAACAGTACTGTGCAAAAGTTTTAGGCACTTGTGAATGCAGCACAATGGGGGATGTATTCAAACATAATGGCACGAATAGTTGTTATTTATCAATTAAAACTAAATCAATATTTGGTGTGACCACTATATGGCTTTATAATAGCACCAGTTCTCCCTGGTACACCTGTGCACAGTTTTTAAAGTTATTTAGGCGGTAGATTGTTTCAAGCATCTTGGAGAACTTGACACAGTTCTTCTTAGTATTTAGGTCATCTCAGTGGCTTCTCTCTTTATGCAATCTAAGACTGACCCGACGATGTTGAGATCAGGCCTCTGTGGGGCCTATTCCATCTGTTGCAGGACTCTGTGTTCTTTTTCTATTCTATTCTATTTGCAAAAAGAATGTTTGGCAATCTAAAATTGATATCTGGGACATTGACAAATAATGTCTTTATTTATAATAAAAATAAATAAATATCAAATTTAAAATACACTTGTCAAGTTTGTTGTTCAATAAGTTAAGTTTGTGTCCAAATTGGTTTCATACAGTTTTGAATTTTTTTTAATAGCATTTTCTACAACCCCTCTACTTAAACGCATACCTCGGGTCTTTTGTGACCAGGAGCCTCATCCTTCCCCTGTACCTCATTCCTCATTGTATATCTTATAAATAATGTAACCCACAAACACTCTTGTTTATTGCAAGATAAATGAGTACTATATTCATACAAATAAATACTATATCACGTTGATTTTCTATGCAACAATGAATGATCAATAATGTGCAATAAACAGTATTCAATATGCGTTTACATATTATGCATGCTGTTTATTCCTCAAGGTTGCACTGTTGTGTCAGTGATTGACTTGATTTACATTTGACATTGCCATTTAATGAAGAAACAACATTAAAGTAAACTATAATTGTAACACATGAACAAATAAAATTGACCAACTTGTAGAATTATCTTCCACTAGATTATGACCAATCACAATTCTCCTTTCCTTATTACTGCCTCACCTCTTCCTCAACAATTCCTTTCTGTTTTGTGCTTCCTCTCTCTTCATTGACCTTTTGCTCTTCATACTTCAACCCCCCTCCCCTCTTTCTCTCATATTTCCTCTCTTTCATACATCAAGACCAGCTTAAGACCAGCTGTGGCAGAACCGACAGTCTGTAGACTGTAGACCTAACCCATTCATACCTCTAAACGTACCTCTGCTCTGAAGTTCTTAAAATGAAGATTCTTTATTAGAATCATAACCACATCATGTCACCAAGGACACTCTGTCCCCTCCCAACAGGTACCTTTCACCAAGAAGAGATAGACACTTTAGTTTCTTCTCTGGGGAAAATGGAGAAGCAGAGGGGAGAGAGTGCAAAGAAAACAGATTATAGACCCCTTTTCCTCTTGATGGAAGCTGACAGGATGGCTTCCTTTGATGATGACACTAATGATTACCAACAGGCCCAAAGGGATCTCTGTTCATATCTTGATTCAGACAGTGCAGTGATGTCACCTAACCCAAAACAAGCTGTGCTGCTATCTATATGAGACTTAGTGGCTCACAGGCCTGTTTGTGGTCTTTAATCAATATTAATGTGATCTGGAATGTAGCCAGCCACATCAGGTGGTCAGGAGTTCAGACTTTCATCTCAACAGAGCCTATTCCACAGTGTTGAGAAATGAAATCTGTACCAATTAAAAAATGTATGGCAGTACAGTTAATACAGACCATGAGACAACTTACTTTTAAAAGAAGGCCAACTTTAAGCAATATCACAGGCATGCTGATATTCGGTACAACAGCATGATTGCAGATATTATTTTATACAGCAGAAGTAAGTAATAAAGTAAGTAAGTAGTAAACAAGAAGTTAATATAAAGAAACCTACATTTTAGACACAATATAGCCAGTTATTTTGTCTATTTTTGCTATTTTTGGTCACAAACCAAGCCAAAGAAGGATCAACCAATCCATGTTGCGAAGCAATTCACAGACTGCCAGCCTGTCCGAACATCCATAAACATAAAGCAGACTGATACAAAACAGTGAAGTGTCCCAGTGCTGTTATATTAAATATCAGCACTGTTGGAACAATGCTTGTCCAGTTGGATAACACTGTAAAAAGTGCAATTGTGAAGCTACCTGATCAGACCTTTAAAAATAGCTTTGTGTTGCTATAACCTAATGTATTAAGCTTGATTGAGCCACATACAATCACACTTTTAACTAGAAATTTACTAGTCATTTAGATATAATCACATGAATCACATTTTACGGTTATCGGAACTTAATGTTGTATAATACTTCATAATATCAGCAGATGTTAGTGAGGTCAAAGAACAACTTATTGAAGTTATGTAGCAATAAACTGAAACTGTTGCAGGGACCTTAACAGACATATGCTATAAAAATCCATGCTCCCATTCTAAGTGACTTGGTGTTAGAGTCTGCATCATAGAAATATGCTCACATTGACAGAGAAGCACCCTGGCTGTAATAATAATGTACTGACTGTTAGCTCAGTGTGTTGAAACAAAAACATATGGTGAGCTTAGTTGTAGGTTTTAGCACAAACATGTGTTAGCTGATTGTAATGAAGTAAGACATACAAATTCTATGGTTCCAACAGTCTTTAACAAGACACATGCAAGCAACATGGATGGCATATTCAACATGTACTTTTTCTTGTCTAACCTTAATTTGACCGGCTAAAGGTCTCTGGACTGCTCACTGTAAATCTATTAATAGGAAATGTACAGGACAGATTTAAATTTCCACTTCTCAGAGTTGTTTCTGATTAAAATCTGCAATGAAATATAAGCATTTGATGGCTTTCGTTGTACGGTACCAAATAAAACCAATTTGAAACAGAAAGCAACAGTAAAATGATTTGTACTAGGAAAAATAAATCTATGACAATCCAATGCATCGATTAAAGAATTTAATCATTACTATAATAATGTTTTATAAAATTGCAAATTCACTCAATTTAATGCATTCAATTGTGTCTCCAGTAACATTTCTGACTTCAGCAAATTATTCAAATGAATCATGAATCCTGCCAAAATTGTTGAATCAAATGAAACCCAACCCAGTGAAAAACATGCAAATCCCACCAAACCAAACCCGACCCTAACCCCAATCAAAACCATAACCAAACTCAACCCAACCTTACTCCAACCCCAATCCTACCAAACCAAACCAAACCAAACCCAACCAACTCAACCCCAACCCTAGCCCCAAACCAACCCAACCCAACCAACCCGACTCCAAACCCAATCCAAACCAAAACCAAACCAATCAAATCCAACCAACCCAACCCAACCCCACCAAACCCAACACAACACAACAGAAACCCAATGAAAACCAACCCAATCCAAACCCAACCAAAACCCAACCCCAATATTTGTCAGAGCAAATATTACCAACCCTGACCAATGATGCCCTTTAATACAGTATATGCATGACCTGTGAGACAAATACATTTGGGAAAGTTAAGCTAACAATTAACATAAGTGCCTGTCCAAAGTGTAAAACCTTAAAAGACAAGAGCACACATTCATTTCTCTGTAGATTTATATCATACGGCCAATCTCACATAAAATGTAAATGCATATAGCTCTTGAAGCAGCAATAAAATTATTATTTTTCCATTTGCTCAAATGTATGTAATGGCTTATAATGGAGAATTTTAGATGAGCTGCATCAGGGAGGAAAGAAAAATGGACTCACGGTAAAGGCCTTCCAGCCAAGGGGGTGGGGGCCGGATCTGGAAGAAAGGGAGAGTAGGGATTATTTTTATGTTAGGAACATCTTGCCCACAAAGTAGCACTTCTGTGCATATTGTTAGAAGCAATATGGCTTCTTGGCATCATGGAGTGGAGAATAACCCTGACTAGCTAATTTTACTCAGCTCTACACAATGTTTCAGAGATTTACTATAAATCTTTGAGAATGTTAAAGCTCTGTTCTTCTGATGATGCCCTGATGATATTAAAAAACATTTATGGTTTCAGCAACATTGCACAGAGCATCAGAACATTAACGAGGATATTTATTCTAATTGGAGGGAGCACTGCTTTGCATGGAACACATGCAATTGGTCCAGATTTATATGGGCTGAGTGCCTTGGTACTGCAGATATGAATGACGCCATTAAAAAGATGAGATCAAAACAATTTCTCCTAGATAGAAATGAGATTACATAGAGAAATGTAGACTTTTGCTTTAAGGAGATGTGTGTAACTTCTGCAAAACTAGCAGCACCAAATGCAATAGCAAAATCAGCAATAAAATTCTGTCCAATAATATTTTCTTGTCGAATATTGTCGAGTTGAAAATGCAGACATTGGAATTTTTACATCAGTTACCTTGCTTACAATCACAATAATGTTAAATTCCAAAAACACTCACCAAATTTGACAAACAGAATTCCTGTGGTAGATACTGTGCCGTTGGTGTTGGCAGCCACACACTGAAAGTAGCCGGTATCTGTGGTGTCCAGGTTTCGGATTCTCAGACGTGAGCCATACGGAGTGGGCCTGTAAGAGACACGCCGCGGCTCCTGGACCACAGGGGCATCGTTCTTAAGCCAGCGCACAGAGGGTGGTGGGTTCCCTGAAACGTGGCAGTGTAATTCAGCTGTCTGACCGAGGGAGGTAGTGATGTTATTCATGGGAGCATCCAGCCTTATGAAGTGAACTGAGAAGACAAGATGGAAAAGTTAATCAAAACAGGGATGTTCAAAGAGGCGTCTGTTTCATTGTCCCTCCCATATTACAATTAAAATGTATGCACATGTAAATTACATCACTAGTAATTATTTGAATGGCTTTGCGCTGTAAGCATCAAAAAGTATGTATGTATGAAATATTTCCATTCCCCTGGCATTGTTTTTCCTTCATTCACAAGTTAAGCCTTACGAGGTACACCTAAAAAAATATTGGCCTATGTATTATAATTTATAATGATTGTAAAATATTTATCATAATATGCATTTATAGATATATTTTGTTGTATGTGATTTCAAAATCAGTTACTTAGGATTCACGTCCGCCAGTCCACTGACACCAACCCCCCACTGACACCAACCCCCACCCGAGAGAAAAAAAGTAGACCCCAAAAGTCAATGTGTAATTCGCACCTTGATACTATATGAACATTATTATGGGCCAGGCTAACTTACTACATATCAAATAATGGCAGTATAAAATAATTTTTGGTACTGCCTTATAAAACACTGTGCCATTTGTGTATTTTGAGTCAAACAGTCAAACAGTTTTTCCAAGAGGCTTTTCTTGGTGTTTCTGTATCTGTGTGAGAGAACAAAGAGTGGGTTTATGTGTATTTGAACATACATGTACATACTATGTGTTTACAAACCTTTAAGTTGTCGGTTCGGAAGTCTGTACATGATATTTAGCAGTTGCTACTAGGTGGTAAATCATTAGTTTGTCTCATCTGGGGTGGATAGCGCTAAAGGGCACAGCAGTATCTCTTGAAGCTTTTGGAAACTTAAGTCTCCAGAAAACCTGTCTTGCCAGGCCTATGGCTAGCTTTGATAAAGGGCCAGGATAAACATAACAGCCCACAATATTTTTCATGAGAGATAGATGGGAAATAAAATGTGCTCACAGTGAGCTCAGCAGATCTGACCCACACTGATCTGAGTAAGGCCACAGATGGGAACTTATGAGGTCACACTTAATGTCTATGGGAAAGTTACACATACAGTATGTTGAAACGCTTTGTGGTGACAGATCTAAATCAGAATTGGGGCTATAGTTACACATTGGTGTTTATGTGTGTCTGTGTGTTCCATAAAGATTTGTTCCATATAATTTTAACCTCAATACGGTTCCCTGGGACCTCCTGCAGAGTCATGTGATCAGTTTGGCAGGCATGCTCCGACAGGCTCTTGATGGCATCATGACAAGCCCTGCTTGTGCAGCCAAGGAGCAAAGAGTGAAAGTAAACTTTTCCCCCTGCTTAGTGAGGATATACTGTGAGTATATAATACATGCAGTCCAAATACCTGTCAATATGTGCTCATGATTAGGACGTATCAAAGAGTGTAGGGCATTGTGCACTGAACATAATTACTTCCAAAAAACTTGCACCAAATAAAATACTTAGTGTAGAAGTAACAATTGGCTCTGAATATGAGCTTTGATGTATAGTATGATAAATCAGAATGGTCAAGGTGCAAATTTTTGGTTTGTATCACTGATGAAAGTAATAGTTTATGTCTCAAATGTCATTTGCATTTCCGCATATTCAAACTTGGCAGTCGTGATTGGTTGCGACACACATGCAAACCAATGACGCTGAATATCATTGGCATCAAAAGTGCTGTTACTCATAATGATGTGCCAAATCTTAATGAACACAAACGCAAATGAGATTTGAGAAGTACAGTGGAGGGGAAGACTTATAGAAGTCTTATAAATTTCAATCTGGATTCAAAATACCAAATATTTTGCACACAAGTATATTGACACTGATGGTGTTTTTTTGTGTGTGTGTAATTTATAGAGCTTCATATAGTCAGTCCCCATTCATATTAATTGTATGGAAAAGAGCACCCTGGGCATTCTCCAAAATCTCTCCTTTTGTTTCCAACAGAAGAAATGAAGGCCAAATCCACAATAACCTGTTTAGTTTAAGACCCTGTTTTCAGTTTCCTAAAGTCACCGTTTTCCAAAGTAAATAGTAATGGAAATGTTTTTGGTGGAGGAAAATTCCTTTCTAGTGTAGATGAGAGGTGCAATTGAAGCAAATTTAATGTGTTTTCAAACAAAAATGTATAAGTGTGTGTATAAGTGTATATTGGAACAACATAAGGGTGAGTAAATTATATCATAATTTTAATTTTGGGTGAACTATTCCCTTAAGCACAGTCCGAATTTATAGTATTTGTAATGGTCAACTATTTTAGCTTAACTAACATTTTGGGTAAACAGTTTCGTTCTCCCTGGTCTCGCTCGCTCTTCATATTCAGTGGCATCTTCTCAGAAGGAGGTCAGGCCCTAGTGAAATGCAAAGAATGTGACTTTGACGAGAAAATATATTGAGTGGGAGCCATGAGTGTGGCCCCCCAGGGTTACAGGCAGGGTAAGAAGCCGCAGGGCCCACAGCTGTGCAGGTACATCCATAATATTGCAGTAGCTGTGGTGGGGGTGAATTCCTTTGACTACCATTCACCTTTCAAAAACTCCACCACTGTTTGAACTACACCTGACAGCAGTGTTCAACAAACTACATATAGAATTACCAGGAATATGGTGATGGATTTCAGTGGTATTAATTGGAATATGAGATACGAAACTGAAGAGATGTTAGGCAGAATGACAGACTGAGTCACCTTTCGTTTTTATTGTATGGAAAAAATTACGCAAAGAAAGTGAATGGCGACTGAGACTAACACAATGCCATGTCTTTTTGTGTCCATGAAAGAAAGTCACAAGTCTTTGACATAAGGGTGAGTCAATTATAACAGAATGTTTATTTTTGGGTGAAGAATCCCTTTTAAGTAAGATCATTATTGCAAAATAAACCTTAAAAATGTGATCAGAACCAGATAAAAAGCAGGGGTCTTTATTACATGGTTTCTTTCCAAACAAGTAAATAAACTGACATCAAATACTGAGTTGAAATTACTTTATTATCTGAAAACAAAGAGGCCACAGAGTGATATGAAAAAAGAAAAAAAAAAAAGAAAACTAGCACAGCTTAGGAAATCTGTTGCCAGGAAAAACAGTTTAGGGGTCATTATACAAAAATATTTGACCTCAGAATTGGCTGTGATGAGAATCATGTATTCCAGAGAGCCATGAAATAATCTTAGAAACTGTATATTAGTGTTGCAAAGGCAAGTCACTGCAATTTCACAGCACACCATATATTTACCATGCAGTCCATTGGGTCCTAAGTAGGATTGCCAACTTTCTACCAACCAAATATGGGACATTCCAACTCTAAATACATAACTTTTTTTTAATCTGGGCTCCTGCACGAGACGCTGCAAAAGGGTTAAAAAGGTCTACGCAAAAAAACAAACAATTGAAAAACAGAGAGTATAGACGCAAAAATGCGTTTAGTGTTTGTACGAAGGGAAATATAACAAATTAAATGAAACATTTTAAATGAGCATGTACTGTTCTGCACTTTTGTACTAAATGCTGCACAGCTCCTGGTACAAGCTCTGGCCAGCTCAAGACAGGACTACTGTAATGCTCGGTTGGCTGCCTCCCAGCTAGCACGATTAAGTCACTGCAGATGATCCAGAATGAAGCAACGTGTCTGGTCTTCAATCAGCCAAAGAGGGCTCATGTCACCCCACTCTTATTTTGTGGTAACCTGTAGCTGGTAACCTGTAGCTGTAATTGCTGTAACTGTAACCTGTAATTCAAAGCTCTGACTCTGGATAGCCTGTTAAACAGCACCCTCATACTTAAATTCACTCCTCCAGCTCTATGTCCCAACTCACTCTCTGTGGTCAATGAAAGAGTGATGCCTGGTGGTATTGTCGCATACAGGCACAAAGTCTATTTGATGCTCAATAACTTTCTCTGTTCCTCAGAGATGGAATGAGTTCCAACCTCCTCACAATCTGTTGAGAGAGCACTTAATCCACACTAAATGCACCTTCTTAATATTTAACAATATAAAAAAAGAAATAAGAGAACATGCTAGCTTCTATATTGCTCCAGCCACATTGAGAACTTGGCAGTGCGATAATGCAGATATCGTTGACTTTTGTACGATAAATTGCTTTCGCTGTTCCTCATTTGTAAGTCACTTTGGATTAAAGTGTCTGCTAAATGACTAAAAGTAAATTTCCTAAAAATGTTGCTGTTTCTCACTGTCATGTAGCTGAGACTCCAAGAACGAGCACTGACATATGCAATGCAATGTAATGTCATGTATAGGTGCGTTTAATAGTGTTTTGGAATCACAACAGTAAGAAACAATTATCATGCACTCTAATGCTATGATTGACAAAATTCTCCTGCTTCTGACAGAAAACATGTCAGAAAACATGCACTGATTGACATTGATCTTTCCCCTGGCCGTTTCTGTCAAGTCTGGCATCCATGTAAGATAGCAACAACCGATATCTCACGCTAAATGTGTGTGTTTCAGGTCCAATTCTCTCGGTTTGTGAAACATTCAGAGCAGTTTGGAAGTGAGACGCTAAAATACAGAATAAATGGTGTTCTGAATGAAATTCATATGGAGCACAATTTCATTCCCTTAAATACGGGACAATACTGAATTATACGAAACAATTGGTAACCCTAGTCCTGAGTCGTTTCTCATAGCCAAAATCTGCACTGAACATAATCTGAAACTCAGATACCTGAGGTCTGAGTGCCAAGTGACTAACATACACACTATACATTTACCCTTCCTTTAATCCTTCCTCTTGTCCATTCACACTTCCTTCCACTCCCTTCTCTCTTTCTCTCATTCCAGACATGTTTGGTCTGGGGGTGGCTGGGGAAAAGATACCTTCCTTCCCTTGGTGGATCTCTTTTTTATCCCTCCATCTTAATTTCCTCCATCCAAACATCAGCTCTCTTAAAACAATATACAATTTTGGCTGTCCAGTAAATGGAAGGATACAACCACATGGGGATAAGTTCTGACCCACAATGCATCTGACTGATGAGTCTAATCTTTTGGACATGTCCACTTCCTTGTAATGATTTAAGGATGTGGTTATGAACTCGAGCCAGATGGAAACAGTGCCACTGTTAACTGAATTATCCCGTTAGTAATACCATAGGTTTTGCCTAGTTTTTGTGGACTATAAATGCTGTAGGTTGGTTAATTGATAATCAAATACACAAACACAAAAATATTAAAAAAATAAAGTAAAAATAGGCCTTAAAAACAAATAATAATAATAAAAAGAAAACATTCTCTATATAAGGATAGATAGTCCTATGAAGAACAAGGCTTCATGTCAAACTGACAACCAAAAGATTATCGGTCCTGTGCGTGTATCTTCTGTTTCTCGGTTAGTGGCTGTGTGCCTTCCTGAATCTGAAGCTCCGGTGGATGACTGAAATCAGTCTCCTTGCCTTTGGTCCTGTTACTGACTCTCCAATCCTAAGGGTGCCCTGGTCATCTGGATTTCTCTCTAGTACTTTGCCCACTGCAGTTTGTGCCGGTCTAAGTTCCAAGCACTCTTGACTCTTGCACTTGTGTTGATGTATATTCAACTGTTAATAAACTAATGTGAACTGTTCCTCTGCGTTTGGATCTTCTCTTGTGTTTACTGTGACAGCACCACTCTTTAACAGACCATGCGATTTGAAAAAGTGCAAGGACAAGTTAACATACATGCTGAAGTTTAATACGTATGAGCAATAGTAATAGGGATGCCTTAGGAATGGTGATAGGACAAGAATAAGATAAACAATGTATCTATCAGATATCAATTACTTTGAAGTCTTTTGTTTCTTTAAACCTTTCCTCTGCTTCTACCCTAAAGCATAAGCCAACTGCTGGTCAATGGAAAGACTTCTGAGGACAGGAATGCAGAGATCAGTAAGGAAGATCTTTTTGTGTTGACAACTGTATTCCAGCACCAAGCAACAAATCCGACAGAGATCTGAATATTTATCCCAAAACAATTAGGATAATTTAGAAAAATCAGAAAGCGGATTTAATGACCCCAATTCTCTTAGATTATAGTTTAATCACTACAAAATTTGCTTCAAGACAGGAAAAACACATAAATTATATTACAAATAAAAGAATAACAGAGAAAGGAGAAGGCTTGGAATGGAGCTGTGTACTGATATGATGTGGTTGTAAGTGTGTGTGTTTATGAGAGAAAGATAAACGTTAAAGGCCACATGAAATCATCTGTAGAGCGCAGCTGTCTTTCCTGTGTTTATGAAATTTCTATTGAACAGACATATCACACTGTGAATTCAGTGACTATAGGTGAAAATTTCTTCAGCTGAAATCGGTCTGTGCTTGCCAAAATTCAAATCACTGCCCCCAGTGGCTGAAGCTGGAAGTGTAATTAAATGTATAGGTGTCATGTTCACTGTTGTCTTTTGTTTTTGTGCTTTTATGTTGAAGTTTAGATTAGTTCCTGTTTCCTGTTTGGTTTTTGTAGTCCTTTGTAGTTTCTTTTTATGATTGGTTTTCCCCTGATTAGTTTCTCCTTCCCTGATTGTCTCCCCAGGTGTTCCTCATTCCCTTGTTTGTTCCTTTGTGCATTTAAGCCCTTAGTTTCCCTATATCCTTTGTTAGTTCTTGCATGTGTTACCATGCCCTGTGCTAGGTTTCCTTTGGTTTTCTTTGTCCTGAGTTTTCCCTGTTTTTATTAATAAAAGCTGAATTTAGATCCACATTCTCTGCCTGCCTTCGTCACAGAAGAACTTATCTCAAATGGATCTAGCAGTAATCTTCCTCCCTGCCAGATGCACTGGATATGCGGACCAACACCTCAAGTCCATCTACCAGATCGGCCTCCTTGCCCAAGGATGGGAGGAGTTGCCGGAGACTGGTGAGTACACTTGGATGGCATACGTGGATATGATTTTGGAGAGGTTTGCTCCTGAGGGTACTCTCTTCGAGCCAATGCCTGCCACGGCCAACGAGCCAACGGCCACGCCTGCCACGGCCAACGCCCACGCCTGCCACGGCCATCGAGCTGGAAGTCTCGTCCTTCCCAGAGCCAGCGTTGCCAGCTTCGTCCGCCCGAGGAGGAAGAGAAGAGGAAAGGCTTCTGCTCCCCAGTCTCCGCCTGCCACGGTCAGCGAGCCAGAGCCCACGCCTGCCACGCTCAGCAAGCCAGAGCCCATGCCTGCCACGGTCAGCGAGCCAGCGCCTGTAGCCTCGACCGTCCCAGAGCCAGCGCCTCCAGAGTCTCCAAGGGCTCCGCCTCCCGAGCCTCCTAGGGCTCCGCCTCCCAGAGCTCCGCTTCCCGAGCCTCCCAGGGCTCCGCCAACCAAGACTCCGCCTCCCAGGGCTCCGCCTCCCGAGCCTCCCAGGGCTCCGCCTACCAAGGGCTCTGCCTCCCGAGCCTTCCAGGGCTCCACCTCCCAGGGCTCCGCCCACCAAGCCTCTGCCTCCCAGGGCTCCGCCTCCCGAGTCCCCCAGGGCTCCGCCTCCCGTGCCTCCGCCTTCCAGGGCTCTGCATCCCGAGCGTCCCAGGGCTCCACATTCCAGGGCTCCGCCACCCGAGCCTCCCAGCGCTCCACCTCCCAGCGCTCCGCCTCCCGAGTCTATCAGGGCTCCGCCTCCCAGGGCTCCGCCCCCTGAGCTTTCCACAGCTCCGCCTTCCATGGCTCCGTCTCCCGGGCCTCCCAGGGCTCCGCCTTCCACAGCACTGCCTTCCATGGCTCTCTTCCCCGGGCTTTACATGGCTCCTCCCCCTGAGCCTTCCACAGCTCCGCATTCCATGGCTCCATCTCCCGGGCCTTCCACCACTCCGCCCACACAGCCTTCCATGAATCTGCATTCCACGGCTCTGCCCCCAGCGCTTTCCACGGCTCTGCCCCCAGCGCTTTCCAGGGCTCTGCCCCCAGAGCTTTCCATGGCTCCAACACCAGAGCCTTCCACAGCTCCGCCTTCCTATGCTCCATCTTCCGGGCCTCCCAGGGCTCCACCTTCCACAGCTCCGCCTTCCATGGCTCCGTCTTCCGGGCCTCCCAGGGCTCCGCATTCCACAGCACTGCCTTCCATGGCTCTCTTCCCCCGGCTTTACATGGCTCCTCCCCCTGAGCCTTCCACAGCTCCGCCTTCCATGGCTCCACCTCCTGAGCCTCCCAAGCCTCCTGACCCAGTCCATGTCCTGTGGCCTCCTCCCAGGGCCCCTGACCCTGTTCCCATCCTGTGGCCTCCTCCCAGGCCTCCTGACCCTGTTCCCATCCTGTGGCCTCCTCCCAGGCCCCCTGACCCAGTCCCCGTCTTGTGGCCTCCTCCCAGGCCTCCTCACCCGGCCCCTGTCCTGTGGCCTCCTCCCAGGCCTCCTGACCCAGTCCCTGTCCTGTGGCCTTCTCCCAGGCCCCCTGACCCAGTCCCTGTCCTGTGGCCTCCTCTCAGGTCCCCTGACCCTGTTCCCATCCTGTGGCCTCCTCCCAGGCCCCCTGACCCTGTCCCCGTCTTGTGGCCTCCTCCCAGGCCCCCTGAACCTGTTCCCATCCTGTGGCCTCCTCCCAGGCCTCCTGACCAGGCCCCTGTCCTGTGGCCTCCTCCCAGGCCCCCTGACCCTCTTCCCATCCTGTGGCCTCCTCCCAGGCCCCCTGACCCAGTCCCTGTCTTGTAGCCTCCTCCCAGGCCTCCTGACCTGGCCCCTGTCCTGTGGCCTCCTCCCAGGCCCCCTGACCCTGTTCCCATCCTGTGGCCTCCTCCAAGGCCCCCTGACCCAGTCCCCGTCTTGTGGCCTCTTCCCAGGCCTCCTGACCCGGCCCCTGTCCTGTGGCCTCCTCCCAGGCCTCCTGACCCGGCCCCTGTCCTGTGGCCTCCTCCCAGGCCTCCTGACCCGGCCCCTGTCCTGTGGCCTCCTCCCAGGCCCCCTGATCCTATTCCTGTCCTGTGGCCTCCTCCCAGGCTCCCTGACCCGGTTGGTTTTTGTAGTCCTTTGTAGTTTCTTTTTATGATTGGTTTTCCCCTGATTAGTTTCTCCTTCCCTGATTGTCTCCCCAGGTGTTCCTCATTCCCTTGTTTGTTCCTTTGTGCATTTAAGCCCTTAGTTTCCCTGTATCTTTTGTTAGTTCTTGCATGCCCTGTGCTAGGTTTCCTTTGGTTTTCTTTGTCCCGAGTTTTCCCTATTTTTATTAATAAAAGCTGCATTTAGATCACACGTGAGCTCCAGTTTCCAGGTAAAATGTTCACAGAGTGGTGCCAAAATCTATTTTATTTTTAGTTTGCAAATTATAAATGATGTACATTTTTTGTTGTTTAGTTTCAACAGATTTTATTAACTCTACCCTCTTACCCAAACCACAACCCTAAACCTAAAGCCCAAAGTATAAACTTTATATTTGATATATGTATAAAATAAGATTTTTAGGATCAACAGATTTCTAGGGACCGATAGGATTTGACCAGGAGTCTATAGACCATGCCATGAGAACCATCATTACTTAATATAGTATGCCTCGATTTAGATTAGAATACCCATTTATCTAATAAAACACCAGCACTTTCAGCGAAGTTTTGTTGGTTTGTCCTTGTGTAAGCTGCATTGCGTTGTGCTGCCTTGGTTCTTTGGCTGGGTCCGTAGAAAGCCTTTTTTGCATCAATGTTTGGAATTCTGTTGAAGATCGTGGATGCTGGATAGGTGACAGAATAAACAGGTGGAGCCCTGGATACTAGGCCTCCCGCAAGGGAGTGCAAGTGGAATGATTAACAGACAGCATTCGTCCTAGGTGGGGAGGTTTTGTTTATTTGAGGTTGGCCGCATCCCAAAGGTGTCTTGAACACCAAGGTCACATGGTCATTGCTGTCTTCCCCTCAAAATAATTAATTTATGGCCTATTGTTCTAAGGTTTGTGAGTTTCCCGCTCAAAAAGCATTTTAACATTTTAATCATGAATTTCAAAAGAGAACAACAACTGCAAATAAACCAAAAATACTTCACACCATCACTCTGGAATTTAAAAGACAATAAATGACATACCAAACACTTGTACTTTCTTATTAAATTATAGTTATAATTCAGTTATAATGCATGATAAAATGTCATTATATAAATAATACATTACACGCTATAAGAAACATAATTGTCGGGGTTATCATCTGCATAGAATACATTTGTCCATTTTTAAGCATATTCCTACATATGGATGTGTATTTTAATAGTAGTAAAATAAGAAAGTCCAAAGTCCATCTCAAATGTTCATAAATTAAGCTTCATGTGAGCTGGTGAGCTGGAAACCTGCCTCGTGATTAGTATAATAATTTTAAGTGTAGAGAATTGATTATATTGAAGAACAATGGAGGTTTCCATGTCGGTCATAGAACAGTCCCTCTACTTATCAGTCATGTGATGAGTTGGGGGTTTATCTGTTTAACATCAAAGACTGAGGAGTTTCACTGTGCTTTCCCCACAGTTAAGATTTGCCGGATGCAACAAACTCGGTTTTGTTGGCACCAGTCCGAATTTCTTTATAGCTCAGAGGAATAGCAGTGTCGATTCTGGATTTAAGTCATTCTGCATTGAACTGTTTAATTTCTCTTAGTTTTCTTCTGCTTCAATTCACTACACTCCTGATGAGAAATATCTCATATGCGTCGTATGCGACAACTGCCTGTGAATGCGAGCATAGTCAAATGAAGTATACTTTGGCAGGCTTGCGTTCGACTTTACGCAGACACTGAACGTTTGTGTCAAAACCGAAGTATACTTTGGGCTTACCTGTCAGTGGAGTAAAAAGGACATTTTCTTGAGTGAAAATGCCACCTCTGAATTGCACTCAGCATTTTTTATGTGAATGTGATTACTTCCTGGTTTCCATGGGACCAGAACCTGTGTCTCAGTGATTGCTCACTATAAGTAGCACTTGAGTGGAAGGTGATCATTATAGAATTGATGCCAAAATATTTGTCAATATGGGGTTCATTTAAGGGTACATTACCTTTTGGAGGCTAAATGTCAATTTCCTGTGCAATGTGTCCTGTGTCATGTATTGAAACAAAAAATTAAAAAAGGGGGCCGTCCTTTTTTTAAATAGCCAAAAGTTACTATTTGCTAGTTGGTTGCAGTAAGCGTTAGTGGGAAGGAATTCTCATAAAGACAGCATTTGACTGGACAAAAAAAAATCATCATTATTTTTGTCAATTTTCCAGAGCAAAAATAATTAAAAATGTGTATTTCTGCTAAAGGTTGATTTTGTCTACTTTAAGGAGTAAACCAGCATATACGTATATGGGTTCCAAGCTAACACACATTCTAAAATATACAAAGAAAATGCTATTTAGATTTTTATTTGAATGTATTATACACTGGCACTATGAATTGTTAAGTGATTCTGTGGAAAATACTTGTGTTAACTCTCCTCACTTTTGTTCCAACTTGCATATGAAATGATATCACGGACGCAACAGATCTAGATTTCCAATGTGTATGGAAACCCTCAAATTAGGGCACAGTGTCCCAGACAAAGAATCATAATGACATAAGACACATAACCAGCCCCTTTTTAAACCGTTGCCATCTTACAGCTCACATGTTCCTGCTAGTAATCCTGTCTGCTTTGGCAATCAAAGCCAACATTCATCTCCAGACAAAACATCCAGCAATCACTGCCTATCTGTCACATTACTGTAGACCTAATAGTGTCCCTCAGTGGCAGAACAGAATCAGGCTCAAACTCACCTCTTTCAGCTCCCCTGGACATGTTCCAACTGGAGGCAGCCACCACTTTTGGATCTGGAGGAATCTCGGCCCCTGCAGACAGAAAAACAAGAGAAAATGTACTTTTAAATGGACAATAAAACCCTTACAAAAAGAAACCATGGTACAGAGATGACTTCAAATGGTTAACCAAGCTTGATATATAGTATGGTTCTGAAGGTTCACTCATGTACTATGGTATTTACATGGTACTCAAAGTATTTAAAAGAGCACCATGGCATTACTGAGATAAATGTCCCAAAAACATGCCATAGTAGTTGCTGATTCTAAACATTTTTGGTAAATCCAGTTTCAGTTCAGTTGTTTGGCTTCAATTAACTTTTGTGAAAGATATGACAAAACACACAGCAAGTATGTGAAATTGAACCGACAGTCATGTTGTTATTAGCACTCTGTGTGTGTTCGAGAGTGTGCAGGTAAACCTGCCTCTAATACACCAAGATTACAGACTTGTTACTGTACAAAGGGAATTTTATTACAGTGCAGCAACACAATATGGGCAAGTGTTGACAGGTCTAGAGTTAGTGATGCTCGCCTCACAATGGCCCCTTGTGAGTCAGTCCAGGGATATTTTCATCAGTTCACTACCGAGCACAATAAACAATGGGACTGGTGGAGTACAGGAGTCAGAATAAAGGTGTACACTGCTCCAGGAATGTATGGCATTGGTCTATTCCTCTCTCATAAGTGTGCGTGTCTGACCAGTGACAATACGAGGAGGAACAGGACAATAGTGTAAAATGAATAGGTGGCTGTAGGAAAGGAAGTCCCGCCTTCAATTAAGAGTCAATCAGCTTATTGGTAAAGGGATCTTCTGGTCTTTACGATTCATGAATGACCAACCTGATCTCAAGATAAGTTGTACGAATTCGTCCGAGATGGCTAATTCGTATGAAAACTTAAAAGTTTTGTTTGAATTGTAAACGTGCAAATCCCTGGATGTGTTATGCGGAAGTTCAGTGTATCAGACATTATGAACATGGTTTATAATTTTATGCCCTTAACCAAAACACACATCTTAACCTAACTATAGAGTAGATTTCCAAAGCATGATTTAAAGTGGAAAGAGTATGTTATGTATGATGTAAAAATGTAATTGTTGCATTTTAGAAGGAGAAGAAGGAGATTTACCGGATTGGCTGTTGTGAAACTCATATGAAATCGAACGAGTTGGGTAGTTCAAATTCTTACAAGTCAAATAAGTCGTAATTACCAGTGAGAAACAGTGAGTGTTGCTGACTTTTTATGTTAGAATGGGCGTGTCGATATGAAAGATGATGAAAAGAAATGATTTAAAAATTATTTCAATATCAGGGTTTTATTTCAACAACATTGATTTGTTTTATATGATAGATCATATGGTCAAGTAATGTAAATCTAATGACTCACCCATCGCGGTTTCTTAGTTTATGAAAATTAATTCATCAATTGTTATATTCCATGCGTTAATGAATCATTTAGGTTGTGCAAAGGTGAAGCAGGTGTATTCCCTTATGCTTATTCATTGGCACAACGAAAAAAGAGCTTTTGTCTTTTTATTGTTTATTGTGTATTTCTTTTAGTTTGGCTTTGCCCTATTTTGTTTCCGACTTGAATGTGTGACATGTTGTAATTACGAATGCCCAACTCTGACGTAGCAGCTTCCCAGGCCCTTCCAAGTAGCATTACCCATAGGCAACATTACTGTAACTGGAAATTTTGCAGGCATAGAAGTCATGGCCAGATTGTAAACACACATTTGCTATTCACGTGTCAAAGTTCAACAATATTTGCCTAGGGACATTTTTTGGCACTCGATATACATCGAAATTCCTGATTGCACGTATTCCCATTGAGATGACAGTATCTCACCTGTGACATTTTGCTGTGCAAGAGTGAATGTGTCTGAGCCTTTAAACGTGCATGTGTAAAGTTTTATTCTTTGTGATTTGTGCTAAAGAAGCTATCCTTAAAAGCCTCTTTAGTCATGTTTTATTGCTGATTTGACATATGTTATTGAAACAAAACTTTAAAAATAGTTTTGGAGATTTCCCCCTTTCCCCCATTCAAGTAGCTACTGTAGGAGCTGCACTTGCATGACTTGAAAATAGCTGCCCTGGGGCATTCCCAAGATGGCCGCCAAGTAAACTGACTTGATTTAAAAAGGGCTTTGGTTTGACTGACAGCATAAGCACACACATTCTAAAAAGGTGAACATATGCTTTACTTTAAGACATTGAATGCAAAGAGTCCGGTCAGCAACTGCTACCAAAGCAAACACATGTGCGCATGAGTGAATCCCTATGTAAAGTCAAGAACTGGTAATGGATCACATAGAATCCCTGCTGACTGGGCTCACAGTGGAGGATAAATCTCCAGCATGCTGACAGCCTCAGAGCTCTGCTGGAACTACATCTCACATACTTCTATGAATGCCAGAAACAGAAAGGTACACTTCCATTCAAGAATAAGGATTCAAAATAATTTTTTAAAGGAATAGCTCATCAGAATAGCTCATCTGTTATAATTTACTTAACCTCATGTAGGAACACTAAAGTTTTTGAATAATTTAATAGAATAACGACTTCAATTTCAGTCGATTTCTGAAACACAAAGATGACAAAAGAAAGTCAAACGGGTTTGGACCAACATGAGGGAACTAATATGGAAAATCTCAAAGTTAGAGAGAGAGAGGAGTGGGACAAGAGACACACTGGCGTCACTGTGCGAACAAGGCGTAATTATGTTAACTAGGTGTTAATTCAATGTTAAATATGCCTGGTGTTGGGACACATGCCACAATAATGAGCTGCACACACACACATACACACACACACCTGTTAGTGATAATGATGTGATTGCACACATACACTATCACACACTATCATTGCTGGGGCAGAGACCAGCAGCTGCAGAGGCAGGTGCATTAATGCCCCACTACGACGACATGGTCTACAAATCCAAATTACACTCATTAGTGATGTGTCTGTGATAGGTCACTTCATCTGCTCATTACATTCTGATCATGAGCCACAGTGGTATGACTTGCCACTTTCATCTGCAAATCTCTCTGTTGGAGAAACTGTAACCTAAATTTAGGTAATCTAAATCTATTTTCCAAGTGTCGGATTTCTGTGACAGTTTATGATATAGTCATTATATACCACGTACCACTAGATTTGCCTTTACAGAGGGAAATGCCAGTGCTTGTAAGGCAGCAAAAGAATAGTTTTATAGTTTTAGGTAAGTTTAGGTATAAGCACTGATTCTGCATAAATGAAACGCTGTATCAGAGCTGCTTTGTTGTTCTCATGACATTCATGGCACTCGGTGTCTTGATTTCTGTAACTGTATGAAAAATAAACAACGTAGCACCATCTTTACAGAATAAATACATGCAAGAATGACAAGACCAATCATAATTCAGTATGCAAATATTATGATGATACCATCGCTGTCAGTTACATTTTGAATGCTTCACATTTTATCAATGTTCTATCAATGTCTAATACTTTGATTTGTTATAAGTATAAAGTTGAATCAACCACCACAAAACTTTGGATGTATTTCAACCCTGAAAGACAGTGATGAGTCTTAGATAAGCCTTACTGATCTGCCAGATGGTTTATAATATTTTCACTAGTGTGACGTTGATATGATTCGTTGGCAATGGTTGTACAGGCTTATCCTTTATATGTCTCTCTCTCTAGCTTTCTTTCTCTTTTGCTTTCTTTATATTTTATTTCAGCACACATCTTTTTTAAAGGGAAACAATTGTCAGACCACCAACCACCCTAAACTGGTCAGAACTTCAAATAGGAAGAAAGAGAGAGAGAGAGAGAGAGAGAGAGAGAGAGAGAGAGAGAGAGAGAGAGAGAGAGAGAGAGAGAGAGAGAATGCACAGGCCATATAATTGTACAGGCCAGATAAATATCAAAATAGATTTTTACTCCAGTTTGTCCACATCTGCAAGCTAACCCATCATTAGCTAATCACTAAATATTAGGCAAATTGCAGTGTAATTTTGAGATTACCAGATTAATGCAGCCAAACAACAAAGACATGTTTAATTGGGAACATTTGTAAATCATGATCTTAAAAGAAAGCAATACATCTGAAAATACAGTATTCACTCCTGAAAGTTTTATGTAAGAGGGAAACCCCACGATTGAAGTGCAATTCCGCTGCAGATTGAAATAGAAAGTTACGGTTACAAACACAGCAACAGCTCTGGAATATCTGGAATTAAAGCCATACAATGGAGAAAAAAATAGTGAAATCTTCCTCAGATACCATGCTTGTTATTTACACAAGCATAGCTGGGAAATTACGTTGCTGTGGAGAAAGCAGCTTACTGACGAGCCGCATACAGGAGTAGAGTATGCCGCTTATTCAGTGCATGTAAACTGGACTGCTGCTTTCTCACATTAAGCCACTTTTTTGCAATAAGCAGCTTTCTGGTATCCATGTAAACATAGTCAATAATGACTGCAATTCCATTTGTTGATGGTTGTGGCACAAAGATGACACATTTCAGCTTTGAATGAAATGCTCATGATAAAAATTATGAGGAAAAAAATATGAAATGGTTTTCTATTTCAATAAAACATCATACACACTTAAGAGTGACACATTCAGTAAACACTGTGGTTGTTATAATGTGCATGATTTCAACTGCATATCTGTAATCCAAGAGCATTATATACTCCATTAGATTAGCATTAGAATGCCATCACCAAAAATAGTCTGCAAGAACACTGAGGAGGTGAGATTTATTGATATTTCGCTGGTACCTCAAAAATCACAAAGACTTTTAAATCACATCACATCTTTAATGGTTTAATGGAAGAGGAGTAAAAATACAGCGAGAGACCTGACCTTTTATAGATGCCAGGGACATGGTTTTGTGTGCATATGGGAAAGATGACTACAATTGAATTTACAATTGAAGTATACAACCATGTAATGAAATATGATTGTAAGATTTGTGTCCTAGTACTGAAATTATGGCTTTAAATGCAGATCCTGTTATTGATGCAAGTCATGTTATACTATAATCAAGGCAAAATGTCTGCCTTGATATTTTTAAAGATTGCAAATAATTATGCTGTATGCCAAATGCTCAATCCCATAAAACAGCATCACAAAGCACAGCAAAGCATATGTTTGAGAGATCTCAAAATTCCAGATTCCTCTCCCAAAGTTTTCGTTGTGCCTTTTTTATAAGGTGCATACTTAGAATGGAGTAGATTGACTACAGGTAAAGCGGGACACTTTCTGATAGGATGATGCTAAATGGCTTAGCCCCTCATAAAATATCCTAACAATCTATACTACACTATCCAGTGGACAAAAGTGTCCCACTTTACCTGTATTAACCCGATTTGTTCTTGGCATATGCTTTTTAACCAAAGCAACAAAAAAAGGTACTATTGACGTAAAGTTTGGAAATTACTGTAACAAGATTTTTGAATTCTAAGAAATTATTTCTCAATGATGCCTCTGTTACTATGTAATTGTTAGGTCCCCTTCAAGCAAATACGTTGGTTAAATAAAATGAAAAGCTGGCTGTGTCTTTAAAGAGAGTTGCCTGATCTTCCTGGGCTCAAACCATGTCTGTCTGCCTTAATGAATTATTAGTATAATTACGCTGGGCACTTGGATGTGAATGGAAATTGTTAAAGTGGCTGGGCCAGAGATAATAAGCCATTTAATGAGGGAGAATGAGAGAGAGAAAGTGGGGGAAAAGTCCAGGCTGATGATTCCGATCATAAACTCTTGTGTTTGGAGGTGGGCGCAGAGCCTAGCCCAAATTCTGAGCTTATTTGTCTTGGCTAGGTGTTTCCTTCACTGTTACAACCTTGGAGCAAAACAACCACCAAATGGTTGGTCAAAAGCATTGGAATGAAAAAGACCTGAGGCAAGAGTGTAAACCTGTGCTAGAGTGACTGAGATTGAGAAGATCCATGGTAGAGGAACATGGTTCTTTTCTCAAGTATCACCTTCCCTGATCTATATAAAAGGATCAAGGAGAAGCCAGGAGGAAGGGAATAACTCCATCTGAGTGAACTGTGGGGAACAGGGACCAAGTCACCCCTAAATCCTCCACCACCAACCCCATTGTCCTGTCTCAGGAAACTGAGCTGTAATGTGATAACCCTGTTCGGGCTCCAGGGTCTAAGATGGACTGGTACAGACCAGGAGTAGACAGGCTGCAGACTAGGAAATGACCCAGGGTGGGCGCTGGCCATAGAGGGTGTAATAGGACCTGTCCCATTAGCACAACAAACACCAGAGCAGAACAAAGGCTCTGATGCAGCAGAAAGGTAGTCTTCTCCTCCAGTTAGCCCTACTTAGCAAGACAACAACCAGGCCCACCGCTGGGCAGCCCTCCTGGGAGCCAAAGGGAAGAAAGCTAGCATTTGCCCCCGGGGTGAAAGTATTTATTTATAATGGGCAAAAGAACTGCTTTAAACTAGCACTATCAGAATTAAGGCGTTAACTCATTTGATTAATTACAAATTTAACACATTATTTTTTATTAATTGCAATTTACGCATTTACTGTTAATAAAGCATAAACACTGGTGTTAAGGACGGAACCTATGTAATGTGTCAGCCCGGAGTCATTACATTGACACACACACCACAGAGCCAGAGCCCTTCAACCATGGGAGCATACAAGCTTAGCATAAAACAGCATAATGCGGCAGTTCCATAGACATTTTATGGGTGGAACTGTCTTAACAAGTTTAGCTGACTGTTATGCTCTCTCCTATGATAGAGCTGTAGAGGTTGTTTTTCAGTAAATATAATTATCTCTGACAGCGCTTCCCTGTCAGAGACAAAATGATGGGAAAGGAGCTCAACACTATTTGATGTACAAAGCAAGACCAGATGGGACTTCTTTTTGATAGAAATCAAGTATTTTTTAGCCTATGTAAGGCACATTTTAATTACCACAGAAGCACACCAAATCTTAACATCACCAAAATGCAGAATAAGATGTTATTGTTTGCAAGGGCTTTTCGTGGTGAGTTCAGAGATGCACACAATGCTGGCATTGCCGCTTTGACACGAAAAATGAACCCAGCTTCATGATTACTGTAACAAGGTGGATAGCCACAGTCTACTGGCAAATTAATATTATGGAGGATGACAGTTTAAGGGATTTAATGTCCATTGCAATGAATATGCAACCTATGTGCAGACTAGTTCTTTCAATTAGTCAAATTCCCACTTAGAATTTGGGAACATTTAATGTTACTTGATTTGGTGCTATTTTAGTGCATTTCTACCTTTATACTGTGGAAATGTTTGTTTGGAAATGTTAATAAAGCATTATATTGTTACACATTGTTTTGGTTTCTTTCCTAAAATGGAAATAAATAAAGTTTGATAAGAATAGAAGTATATATGGAGTCATATTTCAGCACTTTTAAAATATGCAATTAATCGCGAATAATAAAAAAAAATATATGCGATTAGTCACAACAAAAAATCAACTTAATCAACTTTACGGATCAAATAATACATGAGATTTTACAGAAGAATTAATGTGTGCTTTTTCACATTTTCACATTCAAGTTTCACATTTCTGCCTTTAAACCCTCCAAAAATTGGCCCCATTCACTTTTAATGTAAGTGTGACCTCGAGTTTAGCTTTTTTTATTTTTAAGAAAAGGAGGGATGAGTATTAAATAAGGAAGTTATTTTTTGTGGTTATCAATACTATACCACAAATGCTGTCGATTGAGCTTAACTTTTATTGAACTACGCTGGCTGAGCCAGGCTGCTGGTCTCGAATCACTTTCGCGTTACTTTGTTGGCATACGTCACTGTGATGCGGAGGTGGTGCCATCTAAAGTAGAAAACCATTTCTAACTGACATGCACTGCATCAAGTCTGGTTCCGATCAGTCATCGCAGCGCTACATGAAGTCAAACACACCTCATGGCTACCTTGGTGTTGGTTACACCACCTTATGCCAAGATATTTTTTTCAACTTTTAATAAGACATTTATCTTATTTACTGTCTCTGGACAGTTACACCACTTAGACATTTTTTACTCTAAGCCCCAGAAAAATATCAAAATGACTTTTTTAATGTGCTTATGAATAACTTAACAGATCTGGACAAAAAAATTGCATCACGTCTTTAACCTATAAACCGAATATGCTTTTTTTTTTCTCAGTATGACGCATAAAAATATGTTGCCGAAAATAGTTCATATATAAGTGGCTAGGCTAGTGAAAATGTTGATAGAGCAAGTAAAAATCGAGAGTATTGGTCCGACCAGGCCAGAAGAAAGATCCTTATTGTTGAAGCCATCCTATAATGTAATGATGGAGATTATGTTCCATTTGACACTTACATACAGCATACAGCTGCATAATCTTGTTAATATGTTGTTGAAACAGAGAAGTGCGAAACACAAGCTGATGGGTATTATGTCAGGACATCCCATGCAATCAACATCAAAGAGGGAGATTAGCATTTTCCTGAAAGCACCCAAACTACTTCAAAGCAGATGCATCGTTTACATATCGGTCTAATTTTAGAGGCCGGCAGTGCTATTTGGTCAGACATGCAAAATGTCACCTACGCATATGATATTGTTTTACCATTTAATGACCTGTGTATTCACACAATGCAATCTCTGGGCATATCGGGTCACAATGTGATCTCAGTGGAACGTTTAGGAATGCGCTCGGCTGGTTACCACCTACTGTAGAAGTCATTTGTTTTCTGCTGACAGGCAGGAGAAAACGATCTCCTGGTGCCAGACTGACAACATGCTGAAATCCTCCACTGGCATGGAACAGGCTCCTCTCACATTATAAGAGTCTGGACAAAAGCATGGTCTCAGCTGAAGAGAGAAAGTCACGTAATGTGCAAATCGGTAACAGCACTTTGGGCGCCTGTCAGTATTCAAAAATATCTGATATGAAAACTTATACACACATCCAGCCAGGTTTCCTAAGCAACCAAATTGGCCAAGTTGCTAGGGTGGGTAGTGTCACATTGGGTTAACCTCCTTGTGGCACTATAATGTGGTTCAAGTTTGTTTAAAAAATGTTATGAATGTTTAGTTACAATTTTGCAGAGATGCAGGTGCATGACATCACACAAACATGTCGACACTCAGGGAGATATACAAAATACTTTATTAAGTAATATCAATAAATTAGTTTGTTTCCACATTACATGATATTAAAGCTTGTATAACAAATGCCTACAGAAACAGGTGTATAAAACATGGTAAATTATAATCTCTTTTGATAAAGACCTGTAGCACAAATAATCCCTTTTGATAAATTCACCTGTAGCACAAATGCTAGCGCTGCAGCACTGTTTATCAGTTGGGTTGGTAGGAGACATCTATAATGAGAGTTGAACCCCTGCTAAGCTAACAGGAGCGTTGCAGTTCTGAATAGAGGGGAATGCCTTTATGGTCGGAGATATTAATTAGGAATATCCCACATCCGAACGCAGCACAACCGTGTACCCTGGTGAAACAAAATGTATTGCAAGCAACATTTAAATCGCAAATATTATTAGATAGATTTTTCCAGGTATTATAGACCTCCTTGGTAGATTCATATGAAAAATTATGATTTTTGAATGTCTGTTCAGGAGACAAAACGGTCAAGCTGCAGTTAAAATTAGGCTTGTTTGAGCATTAAGTGTCATTTCAAATTCTGGCTTTCGTGCTTGGACGTGTTTTTGAAATGTCAATTGGTATTACTAGTTAGCTGCGGCATAATGTATGATGCCCAAAGGCATAGGGTGTCTTATTCAATGTGAAACTGTTTTCTTAAAGGGGTCATGACATGAGAAACCAAATTTGCCTTGACCTTTTGGTATATAAGAGGTCTTTGTATCATTAAAACGTCCTGCAAGTTTAATATTTTAAGACATCCTCCCCATTCTAAACGAATCATTTATTTAATCAAGCTCAAAATACAGCTCGTTCTGGATTCATGGTTAGAAGTGACGTGACGGTTAGAAGTGACGTACCAGCGTTTGCATATGACCGCCTCCAGCACAAGATAACTACGCTTTAAGCGCTAAGACAACTACGCTCATTTCAGTATCGCCGTCGCCTCACAAGTGTTCAGTCGATGGACAGCGAGCTCTGACAGAGACTACTTGTGCACAGGAAAATTACGATGCCACACAGATGTGCTGTTCCTGGCTGTGGTCAAACAAAACCTCTGAATAAGCTGCCGAAAGATCCAGACGTCAGGGAAAAATGGATGCAGTTTATTTTTTGCGGACGTCCCAGTCACGGCAGTGTTAACTTAAGCGTTTGTTCTGTACATTTTAAGGATGACTGTTTTGAGAACAAATCTCAATATGATGCTGGCTTTGCCAGAAAACTGTTGCTCAAAGATAAGTCCGTGCCGACTATTCTGGGAACAACGACGGCGCAAACTGTAAGTAATCTATTTTAAACTTTAAACTACTTTTTAAAGCGCAATTTCATTCATTATGAATAATCACAGTGTTTTTACTTAGTTTACTTGCATATTGTTCTGGCTGGGGCGTCAATAATTGATACATAGGCACTGGCGTTAGCCAATCATAACAGTGGGCGTTAACACTGAAGTCTTAAATGGAAAACGCCCCCAAAACAGACTGTTTGAATCAGAGGATGAGAAACAGGGTGGGAAAAGGTCATAAATCACTAGATTTTAAAAGTTTTTCTTAAAAAAATATATATTAATACTATAATTGCACCTAAGGGAACATAATAATACAATAAAAAAACCCATGTCATGACCCCTTTAATGGCAAGAATCACACTTAAGGCCTAGACTTTATACGCATGGCCCGCCACTGGTCCTGAATAAATCATTTCACGATATACAATAATGACAAATGTGCATGTGCACAATTAAACTATTTACTCTGTGGGATTTACATTTTTTTCACGTGGCTCGAGTGTTTTGACTACATTCACCAAAGTTTGTTCAGATCCATTTAATGATTCGTTCAGTGAACATTTCTGGTAATGCCAGAAGGTGGTGATAAATGAGTTTTAATCCTTTCAAATTTGTATGTCTACAGATCTACAAAGAGACTTTAGCAGAGGTTTTAAGCATTATAAGAACAAAGCAAATCTATCATTTCCCTACAGTTAGTGAGCTGCTGAGCATGACATTTATCAAAAGACAACAATAATAGTCTTATAATAATTATGTTATAGTTTCAATAACGTATATTATATATTGTATAAAAAAGCGTGTCTACATATCAATTCAATTCAGTAAAATGCATAAGTGTTCTAAGAACACAGCAGATCTATCTTTTTTCCTACAGTTTGTTGAGTGCACACCAACATAGAGGTAAAAAAAACCAAGCTGATATTAAAAACATATTTTTTTAATATTTAATATTTATATATTTTTAAAAACTTTACATATTTATCACAGAACTTGTCAAAAACAACTGATCAAACTATTACCTCACAAACATCAGGCAGTGCATTTCACGTAATGCTGACAATCAAGAACGATATGCTGATAACTAACTCTAATTTGTGTGTTCCTCATCTATAAATTATTCATTTAGAGCAACATCAATGCCGATAAAAACATAAACATAAATGAGCATTGTTGAAAGCAACTTTTTAGAAATGAATGGAGCTGCGTTGATTAGACTGTCTGACTGATGGCCAATTATGTAAATGTTGTTTCGGCTCATGAAACTCACCTGTGATTGGCTGGATGGTCGCTCAATCAGCCCAACGTACCAAAACGCAAAGAATACTGTATACAAATCCACCATTTGTACTCGGTATGGGTTTAGCTAGAAAAAGTGTGGGGGACCAAATCATCTTTTTAAAGAGTGCCCCCCACGTCCCTCGTGGCTGATACGCCCTTGTGCCAAGCTGATCTCAACGTTTTCATTTGCGATCGCACTCTGCTCCATATCATCACAAATCCAGATTATATTCCATAGTGATTCTGTCACTAAGCATTGTCCCCTGCGTTTGTCCCTACAAAAATGACTAATGAAATCAGCAAGCGGATGCACAACAGTTTGTTTTAACTGATCGTAATTTATTTACCCACTAAAAGCTGCATATTAACATATGCATTCTATAGAAAGCCTTGAGGGGATATCACAATCACACAATTTTATAAGGTATGTTACTCCATGAATCACTCCTAAATCACTCTTTCACAATTGTTTATGTTCACACAGTACTCCTGTTGTTAATGCAGGAGTACTGGCAAGCTCCACATGACAGGGAATCAGAGAGAGAATGAGTTGCAGTGAGTTGGTATGTGTCACCCCTCCACCATTCCTAATCGGCAAGTGTGTCATACATTTGACTGACGAGAGCAAGATCTCAGCAAAACAGTCTGCATGTTTGACACCCTCAGCCAAAACGAGTTTGAGTCTGCTAGTGTAATGCTGGCTTAAAGTGCATGCATGTTCTTGAGTTTACTGACAGGCGATGTCTGTATCTAAAAGGTGATTGGCTCTTTTACCTTTAAGGTGGGACTTTCTTTTCTACGTCTGCCATTTTGTGTGTTCCAATTTCTCCCATTCAAGAGCTCCATCTCGGGCTTAATAGTCTCTAGCTCAACTTAGCACCAACTCTGCAAACCACACAAATTATGCTGTGCTCAAGAGACTCAAATCTAAACAACTGATGACAATAGATTTTGATGTTAACATGTTGCTAAGCTAAAGGCACGATAGTAATAAGCATAATCATACAGCACACACAAATATTGGTAAAAATTATACATTTTTAATTACACTGAATGATTTTTTATTGACTTTTCGATATTGCATAAGCTGTAAGTTTATTTAAAATAAAAATTTCTCTCACCTTATCCCCCATCAAGGATTGATTTATTTATCAATGAGCTTTTCGCAATGCATTCAATGCATAGACTTCTCCGTGAAGGATACATGAGATACTGCTTTTAGAATTTTGCTAAAACATGGTGTCTTAAGAGGCAGCATAATTATGTTGCCTAACCTTTGCCTTTTCATCGGTAGCACGCCTATGGTGCCTTAAAATGCTGCATCCGGAGGCAGCTCACTAGATTTTGGAACATAGCTACAGACTCACTTAAGCAACTCGCAACATGAAAACTTCCTGCCCATGAAGCTGGAGATGCCCCGTTTAATGTGAGACAATTTAGAATTCAATTACAGTTTACACATCATGGGAGGCATAGGGTTTGATCTAAATCCTTGTGATCAGAATTTCCAAATACTTTCTCAGTCTTTCCCAAAACTTGATATAAATAATTGGGAGAATATAATGAACAAAGCATGCCAGTTGGAGGCACATCTTAAACCATTTAAAGTAAGTGATTATCTCCTGCCTGAGGATGATTGTAGGAAATTATACTAACAAGAGAAAGCGTCTGAGGAATAACAGTGATGTTTCAGAGCTGTCCATCATCCAAGCTCTCTACGTCCAGGATTGCCAACTCTGCACCTGGCGCTAGCTGTTATGTGTTCACCTACTCCATCCAGAACTCTTCACCCCTTAAACTACATATTGTTGTGAGCTTCTATTAAAAACCCAATGAAATGGCTTGACGAGCACAATTTTCTTCCTGTGATGATGTATTTCCTATTGAAACAGGAAATTGGGGAGGGACAAATCTAAGGGCTCATCAAATGTATCCATTGGGTAAACTATGACAGCAATTGGGAAGAACAGTAATAACCAGTGACACTACTATGTGTTCCTATGAGCACAAACTCTAAAAGAAATATCCAGATTTGTTTTTCCATGAATTTCCAAAAGATGGAGAGAAGGAGATGTCTTTGTTATTAAACAAAGAAGCACTTTCTTCAGTGGACAGTATTTTCAAGATGAGGACTCACAGCAGTCTCTCACAGGTGGAATCATTCATTGCCCCCAATCAGGTATTAGATTCACCAAGTACCACTCACATATTTGTTAACTGTGCCCTCTTTTTTGAATTTTTGCATTTTACGGCAACAGATTTGCAGATCATTCTGTACCTACTGATTTAAAGCACAAACTCTCAACAATAATTCATTTGTATCAACTTACCTTTGTATTCATGCAGATAACCCTAGAAAAACAATATATAACCTTTGTTGAGTTTTCATTTAACCACTGATGAATTCATTTGGACGATGCAGACAACATCTCCAAAAGTAAATGCTGGCAAAACTTTGAAGGACTGTGGAAACACATACACCTCAGCTCAACTATTTGATGACTTCCACTTTGCAAATACTGATGTGTGAGAAGGGTCCACAGGCCTAAGTTGACTTCACAGCCATGGTCAATGATTTACTACTTGCTATTGCTAGTTGGTTGCAGATGGAATTGGGGGAGAGGACATTCTCTTTCAAGAAAGCATTTTACATTTTAAATATGTACATCTTTTAGAAGTTTGTGAGCATATAGATAGCTTCAAAGCTAATAGACATGGGCTAAAAGCCACAAAACTCCAAAACTTTGATTTCACAGGGTCTCTAAGTGCACAAAGACCATAAATCTGACCTCAACAGAGGTGTAATACCAGAAACACGAGATAGCAATGAGCTAATCAGCTTACTTGGCCAAAACAGAGCAACTGAATAAGAATCAATCATTCTGTCCATTTTTCCAACCTCACAGGTGTTTCTGTGAGTTGTATGACTTCCTTGCCTTCATACAAACGTTAATCTCCCTGAATTATGGTAAATCTTGCAGCTGGGAAAAGGGACACAAGTAAGTCATGGGCGATGTGTTATGCTATCTGCACAAGACACTATTCGTGTGGAAAGGGGAGTGTGTGTGTGTGTGCAGGAGCTATTAGTTCCCAGAACTGCTGCATTGATACATATTAATAAAAACACCACTGGGAAACTAATCAAATAAAGCACTTTGACATTGATCAATACAAGCCCTTTGTCTTTAAATTTGATCCATTTATGGCTGCACGACACTATTTGCAACTCTGCCCAGATGCAATGGAAAACATCTGTGGGCTCAACAGTCTCTCTCACATATTATGTCTTTGTCACCTGACCCAATGGCGTGACAGTCACGGCAAGATGAAACAGATTACGAGCCAAAACCATCTATGTTTCCAGCAAAACTTACAGCCATTTATTATTTCTCCTTCCTTCCAGGCCAGTGTTCCTCTTGTTGTTTAGCCAGCACTGGAAAAAGTGCCAGTGGATGTCTAAAGCCTTGGCTGCCTCCAGCGCTCACTCCTGTCCATCATACAGACGGTCTCTTGATACCACTCCCACCAGGGTTAGAGAAATAAGCTACAGAATTCCAGTGAACTTCAACAGACATAATAAGGAAGACAGTGCAAGTGAGAAAGACAGAATGAGAAAGGAAAAGCAAGCAAAGTAAAAGAAGAGCAACATGAACCGCAAAAAAATATTTTCATAATCAGTATTTTTGTCTTGTTTTCCAGTAAAATATCTAAACATTCTCAGACTAGATATATAATCAAGCAATAAAAAGAAAAATTGCACAAGATATTAAGACTTGTTTTCAAAGAATTGATCTTCAAGTAAGATCACCTCTTTGGCAAATCACGTTTTCTTGTTTTAAGCATAAAACTCACTTAATTAAAACATTTTTTATATTTATGCTTACATTTTTTTTTGCAAGAACAATAAAATTAATTCAAGTTTTATTCTCAGAAAATTGTATGTCACACAATTTGTCTTCTGAAGTAAATTTGTCTTGTTTTAAGGATGTTTAGATATTTTTACTGGAAAAAAGACAAAAACACAGATGAAGAAAATCATTTATTGCATTGTGAGAGTGCGACAAAGACAGATAGAAAGGACTGAAATCTAACGGACAAACTTACGGCAAACATGGAAGAAAAAAAAATGGCCTGACATATCTACTAACCAATGGAGTTTTCCAGGGATGTTTTAAGCAGACTTTATTTATTTATTCACTATTATTAAGAATAATATTATTTCTGCTGTGATGTGCAATGTCCAGCTGATTATTATTTCTCTGGAAAACCACAAAGACTTCCATAAGTGACAACACAGGAAGAAGCATGCATAAGCTACTGAATTGAATTGAAAAGAAGTTAATCAAATAAGCCGTATATTTGTAGAACTGGCATATGAATCTCTGTGGGAAATATTATACTTTCAATGAAAAAAGAAAAAAAAAGTACAGACTGAAAAGTTAGTAGTCCTGACACAAGGAATATCAAGCACTATCAAGGCCAATATTGCCAATATCAATACTGAAAACTATTAAAATGGAATATTTTTTATATCTATGGATTAAATGGACAATTACTGTACAACTGTTTCACATGATATTTTAAAGCCTTTTAATTAGGGCTGTCAGTCGATAAAAATTTGTAATCACTATTATTCACAGATTTTAAAAGTGCTACATTTTGACACAATATATACTCCTTCTCTTGTCAAAATTAATTTATTTCCATTTTAGGAAAGAAAACATATATGTAGCAATATAATGCGTTTATAAAATTTTTCCAAACAAGCCTTCCACAATATAAATGCATTAAATATCACAAATTCAAGAAACATGCTCTGCTTTGAACTCACCATGACACGTGCTTTCAAACAAACATGTAGTATAGTTAAGATATGGTGTGCTTCTGTGGTAATTAAAATGTGCCTTAGACTTGATTTCCATTACAAATCCCATCTGTGCTTCTTCTGTATATCAAATAGAACTAAGAGCTCCTTTCTCCATCATTATATCACTGACAGAGAACCACCACGGCTCTATCATAAGAAAGAGCATAACAGTCAACTAGCGTGTTAAACCTGTCCATCGAATGTCTATGGGACTGAAGCATTATGCTGTTTTATGCGAAGCTTGTAGGCTGTCCTTGGAAAAAGGGCACTGGCGATGCAGTGTCTGTTTGTGGCGTGTGTGCCAGTGTAATGACTCTGGGCTGACACATTACAAAGGTTCTGCCCAGGGATGGATTGGTAATCTGGCATACCGATGCACTTTGTGGCCGATCAGGGGAAGACTGGGGCGATCATCGGGAGAACCGGGCCGGCCGCGAAACAGGCCAAATGGGCCACGATAAGCTGAAATTAGCTGCCGCGTTACGCAGAACGGGTCCCAAATGGTGCCACGATATGCTGAAGGGGGAAGCAATATGCAGAAAAAGACATCGACACCCCCCCCCCACACAAAACAACTTTTGGGGTAGTTTCTATGTAAAGTCCTTGGCCGATTTCGCTTTCCAGTACACCCCTGGTTCCGCCCTTCACATCAGTGTTTATGTTGTATTAACGGTAAATTAACACGTTAAACTTTGTTTGTGTTAACGTGTTAATTCTGACAGCTCTACTTTTAACCATTTCTTGGTTTGAATTTTTAACATTGATTTACATCAACTTAACTTTATGTTTTACATATACGATGATGTAAAAATTTTACATTTTCTGTTTTTTAAAAGGAAGTTATAAAACAAAAGTCTCTTTGTAGACCCTCTGGGTCATGCACAAAAGCTGTAAAACGGTAGTACAGTTCCAAAAAGTACACACACACGCTCACACACACACACACACACACACACACACACACACACACACACACACACACACACACACACACACACACACACACATGTTGGTCTACCTATCATTATGAGGACTTTCCATAGACATAATGACTTTTATATTGTACAAACTATAGATTCTATCCTCTAAACCTAACACAACCCCTAAACCTAACCCTCACAGAAAAACTTCTGCATTTTTACATTTTCAAAAAAACATTGTTTAGTATGATTTTTAAGCGATTTGAATTATGGGGACACTAGAGATGTCCTCATAAATCACATTTATAGCATAATAACCTTGTAATTACCAGTTTGTAACTTACAAAATTGTCCTCGTAAATCACAAAAACACGCACACACACACACACACACACACACACACACACACACACACAAACTTGATATATATTGACATCTGGGTTTATTAGATTTTAATTTATTTTAAATAGTTGAAAACTTCCCCCTGTGGTGCATTTTTTTCCTATAATGAATAGCACTTGGAATTCTCTAACCAGGCTGACTTGCATTCTAATAAAGAACATACAATTTGAATCATGTTGGGGTACATTTAAAAGTTGAAAAAAATGGAATTGCGAATCGTCCATAAGTTTGATAAAAATCTAAATTGTATTTTTTTGCCATATTGCCCAGCCCTAACTTCATATGCCTGTGTTTTCACGGGGTTAACATGGTTGCATGGAAAGAAGAACAATGACTGATGATGTGGGGGAAGCCTGGATCTGTTTAGAGACCTGACTGTAAACAACCAAAGTGCTATGGGATGTGTCATGAGTGTGTGTATAAGCGTATGCATCCATGTCTTTATGTGTGACTATATTTGTCTTTCCTTATTTTATTTTTTATCACCACTGTCATAAAGGCTGCCATAAAGGAAAGCTGTAGATGTTCCTCTTGTGTACATTTTGAATAGAGAAAAAAAACATCCAACAATACAATGTTGGTAATGTGGCCTGGCAAGTGGGAGTCCAAGATTAAATGCACGTTTGAATACTCTCATAAAAATAATAAAAACATACCACAATACTTTGACCATTTAGTAGAAAAAAATCAATTTAGCAGTAATATGGTCTAAAAGGATCAACTGCAGGAGTCTCTTACAGGAATGGAACTGTAGGGCCTACCAAAAAGCAAAGAGTAGATGTAAATAAAGCATTAACTGAGCATGCTCTCCAGAGGATTTGACTTGAAGGGGCAATTATGTATCTCCAGCACAAGATGGGTCCATTTCAGCCAGGGTGTGACCAAGGGAAAGGTTCCACTATGCCAGTAAAGATAGTGACCATCATGGAAGAAGTAAAACAGCGTTTTTAAAATTGTCACTTTGGAAGGTGTTTTCAGTGACAGACCTAAAACGCAGTTTACATGTGAATGGGCTCGTTCCCAATCCCAAGATAATATAACTATTAATACACTAACTGGGGACTTAATCGAAATTTCTCATCATATAAGTATTTAGGTTTTTTGCTGGACAACAAACTTTCTTTTAAAGTTCATGTTGAAAAGCTTGTAAAAAAGCTGAAACTAAGGCTGGGGTTTTACTTTAGGAATAAGGGGTTTTACTTTAGGAATCTGTTAGCTAGAAAAAACTCACGCAGGCTACTTTTTTGAGTGTTTTGGACTATGGTGATGTTGTCTACATGCATACTGCCTCTAATACTCTCCACGTTTTACATTCGGTGTATCGTAGTGCTCTAAGTTTTTTAACTAACTCTGGTTTCCGTACTCATCATTGTACGCTGTATGAACTGGTAGGCTGGTCGTCATTAAGTCTACGTAGACAACTTCATTTGCATATTTTTCTATACAAGGCAATGTTGGGTAAATTGCCGGCATATCTATGTAATCTCCTGATGAAGAATTCCAGCAGTTTTCATCTTCGATCCACGAGGTGGCTTTCTTACCAGGTTCCAAGGGTTTTTACTGAGCTGGGAAAAAAAGCCTTCTCTTACTTTGCGCCATGGTCTTGGAATAACTTGCAAAATTTGCTACATCTAACTGATCTAGTCCCATTAAATGAATTTAAGGCCATGTTAAAATGCCATTTAATTAAAAAATGTAACTGCCATATGTGACCTGTTCCTTTCTATGTTTGACGCTTGTTTGTTTGTTGACTATGTTGTATTTTGTATTTAAATTGTAACTGGTGTGCTGTCTTGGCCAGGTCTCCCTCAAAAAAGAGACTTCAGTCTCAAGGGACTTCCTGGTTAAATAAATAAAAGTTAAATGTGAGTACAAAAACTTGAAAACTTGTGGGGAAAACTTGAAAATATCTTTAATGGGATAGTTCGCCTAAAAAAGAAAATTCTCTCATCGTTTACACACCCTCATGCCATTCCATATGTGTATGACGTTTTCTTCTGCTGAACACAAATGAAGATTTTTAGAAAAATATCTCAGCTCTGAAGGTCCATACAATGCAAGTGAATGGTGGCCAAGTGAACTTTAAAGGTCCAAAAGGCATGTAAAGGCAGCATAAAAGTAATCCATAAGACTTCAGCGATTAAATTAATTTCTTCTGAAGAGATTCCTTCACATGAAAAGTGTTACAGAAAACATCAGTGAAGGGGGTCAGTGAAAATCATTTTTGTCTGCACCGTCGTTGTCTGGTAATCACTGGGCTTCAAAAAGTGACCATACATAACATGATTGCCAAATTCATCCACAGCCCTAAACTGAGGTCAAACTCCTATGAATGGCTTGCTCCAACAATGGGTATAGGGGGCCAAGAAAAAAGATGATGCAGAACAAAAAAAGCCAGTACAAAGAAAGATCTATTTTGTATTACCTAATTTCCTGTCAGGACTAGCTGTGAGATGTCCCAGCTTGCTGAGATGAAATCCTCATGCAATATCAACTGCAGCATTCGGCAAACTCACAACATATTGCTCCCATTTCTGGACTTCCATCAATATGCCAGATTGGAATAATTCTATGTGGCAATGTTTTCAATCGTTAATAATGTGCAGGTAACCAGGGGAGGTTTTGTCCAGCGAAGACAGGATCTGGGCTTCATTAGCCATTTCATTCCCCCTCAGCACCTCCAACTTGCTCAAGGTCTGGAACCATCCATTTACATCTGCGTAATTGGGGACACATGCAGGTTCACATTTACTAAATTTGCCCCTTCCTGACAGCTCGAACTTCTAAAGGGTGTCTTGACAATGCCTTCGATATGATCAAATGCTACCTCTCTTTGGAAGCATCCAGAATTCCAATGCTTTTGTCCCTAAATAAAGCAACAGCACATGTAATAGGCAGCCAAGGCCATAGATGAAGACAGCATCTGATAACACATGAAAGATGTTTACACTAATATTGTACTGCTCTGATGTTATCACATGCCTTCATTTAGTGGATCTTATGTTCCGAGAGAGGGCCTCAAGAAATAGCGACAGCTTCTCAAGAAAATAGGATAGATGGGTCAACTTATGGGGAGCTAAGCATAGACACATATTGTCTACTGGGGAGTTTGCTCTTTGAAGAAAAATAAGTCTTGTGGAATGAGTGTAGGCATTTTGGAGATACAACACAGCATTTTTGGGCTGCTTTTAAAGTATGACTTCAATTACAGTGACATATCTCTAACACATCCATGGGATTTTAAACAAAAGCATATCTTTGGGATCATAAGCAGGCAGAATAACAACGCACAGCTAATGAAAGTGTTATGGACACAGATAATAGTTCAGAGATGCTGTTTCAACTCTAACAAGCTGTGGTCCCTTTGTGAGAGCATTTGTGACATTATGTTCACTGAAAATTACGGATATTGATGTAATGAATCAGATACTACTTAACAATCTCAGCCATATGTCTATGAGCTTGATTACCTTAACGTTATGGTTCTCATGATTTTACAGCCATTTAAATTCTGAAAAGATATCAGGTGGATCACATAAATAGCCTAAAAAAATTACCCTTGAGATCAAATAACTTTCGCTAACTTAAAAGGCTTCAATTAGCCCATATGGATGAAACCTGTGTTGAGACATAAGCTTATCTCTCAGTAATAAAGATAAATACTTCACATTTACACAAGGGCATACAGTTTATGTTTTCAGCTTGCTTTAACAAGAGACTGATAAATCTTGGAAGGCTCATATGGAACATGCACACAGCAGTTATTATTTTAACTAAAGTGAAAAACTAAAGTGCCCTTTCAGTGATATGATAAGCAATAATTTAACCCCTTCTAGGTCCCTCACATTAGAGAAGGAGTTCCTCTGGCTCTCTGGGAGTTTTGGTCCATTGGTTTGTAGACAGATGTGCAACAGTTCCTTTTATTCTGCACATCTGGAAAAGCTGTCAGCGGTTTAAGGCTGTCCACATACACTCTTTGAAATAAGCAGCCACCACTGACAGTCTACAGAGACCACTGTTTTTGTTTTTAGTGGGGGTTGTGTGTATGTGTGTGTGTGTAGGTTTGGTAGGTGAATGTGAGAGAGAGAGAGAGAGAGAGAGAGAGAGAGAGAGAGAGAGAGAAAGGGACAAATCGAAAGAGAAAGGGACAAATCGAAAGAGAAAGGGACAAATCGAAAGAGAAAAAAGGATGTGTACAAGTGTATGTGAGAGAGTAATAGTGTAAAAGAACAACTGAAACATAAATAAAAAACTAGGGGCCTCATTTATAAAGACATTCATAGAATGATCTTAATAGTGAACATACGACAATTCCCTAAATGTTACTACGAATGACTTCTTAAGCGTCCATAAGCACAGTTTTTTCCCCCTAAATGCATCCCACTTTAAAAATAGCAATTCACCTTAAAATCATAAGCACGTAAACCATCGTTTGGACTCTGCCAACAGAACTCCTACAAATATCCTAATATTATTAATATCCTAATATTAATATTATCCTAAAATTATTTCATTCATAAGGAATATTCTTGCACAGTTGGCAAGGTTTTCTTAAAAAGTGAGTGCAGCTACCAGTTTCTACACATTTAATGTATCCTATTCAACAACTCATCATCATTAATACATTTTTATTATCAATGAATAAATCCATTTATTGACCATGTTTATTGTAAATCCATACACTCTTTAACCAATTCTTGCTAAACCTTAATACTATAAAGAGGTCTACATGCTATTTTACATATTATGAAATATGCATAGTCTACTTGGCAGTCGTGTTTTGTATAAACTACATGCACATTATTTTCCCTCTATTGTTTTCTGCTTGCTCTTGCCATTGATTAAGCAGCATTTTAGTCAAATTATATTCTTTCTTATTTATGTCCTCATAAATAAGCAGCAGGCCAACAGCAGGCGAGAGGTTGAAGGACGACTCGATGAAAAAATTTAGGCAAATTTGAAGTATATCACACTGTTGAGGTGATTTCGTCCATCTGTATATTGATTTATGCTGTAAATTACACCTGCCTGTTATCTCAAAATGTATTTATCATGGAAAGGTACAGATAGGGATGCAAATAAATATTACATTACAGCGGCTATCCAAACTAAAACCTTTACAATACTCATATGTCTAATATGTCTAAATATGACCACATTCTAACTCATATCGGAATCTTTTTGTTTATAAAGAAGGTGCTCACTCATTTATTCATACAATTCAGCCAGTCGCTGACATTTTTTGTATTAAAAGTAAAAAAATTAAGTTAGTGCATACTGGCACACTGGAGCATGAGCACAAAAAACATTTATATGCATGCTTGTCAGTTGACGTACACATTAAGAACAATTTTGTGTTAGTTTCTTCCTTTATAAATCCTGGTTTGTTCCTCACTTTCAATGTTGGATCAAATCCATGGAATTTAGAATCAAATCTGATCATACTTACGTTATATAATTGAGGCCCCAGATTTAAATATGTTCTGAAAATATGTGAGAGATATGTAAATGTGCAAAACTTTCCACAACGATGCTAGGGTATTGTGGGTGGTTATGGGGTTGCTAAGGGGTTCTGAGTGATTGTTAGCATGTTGATATGCAGTTGCTAGGGTTTTCTGGGTTGTTGCTAGTTGGTTGCTTGCTTCTTATGATGTCAAGCTCGAAGGCTTCTGATTTTAATAAATAATAAATCACAAATAACAAATACAATTTCATGTCAAAATATTAAAATATACCATCTACTCACATTCCTGTAACAATAATGTAGCTTTGTAGCTTTGAAATATGTATTCTTTGTATTGAGCCAAGAGGTCAGTGTGTGATGATGTGATCTTATATTGATCTCATGATTTCATGTTTCATGTTTTGAAATCAACCAACAGATTGCTTACTTACAGTTGTCTCAGCATATTAGGCTGGGATTAGAGAAAGTATTTCATTTAGTGGATTTAAATAAAATATAACTGAAATCCCACAAACCCTAAGTATGATCAATTGTAATAGCCTTAGTAAGCATCACCAATTAACAAATTAAAATAAATTGACTAACATCAGACATGGAATTGAGACTACTGACAGAAATAAAGAAAGAGAGAGAGGAAAACTGAGGTAAATGGTGGATGTTGGTCTATTATGCAATCAGTCTCTTCTCCTCAGTGATACATCAGGGTGGATTAGTCAGCTCACAGGAGCTCATAAATTAGACTGGTGGAAAGCCTACGTCTGCCAGCCTCTCGCCTCAAGAAACCTGGACCTGCTGAAGCCATCATTGGCCTCCACCACTTTCTTTTCCCTTCACGTGTTCTTGGTCATTCTTTCTTTGTCATTCTAAAATTGTTAAAGATTCACTGCAAAAAAACATTGCAGATTTGATGGTGGTCTGCTAGACAGAACTGCAAAATATATCAACCAGGAGGCATTTATAATGGCTTTACATTATACGTTATTGATGCTAACTAATTAGCTACTACATAAGGGGGATCCATTCCACTGTAATTGTAGCCCCAAAAGTGTACTAGAACTGTCAGCGCAAAGACTAACAATGTTGTAGAATTGTGTTAATATTCCCAGTGCATTTACCAAAGTATGGGATTACAATTGTTTTGCTTAAAGGGGTCGTTCAACCAAAAATGAAAATCCTGTCATCATTTACTCACTCCCAAAACAAAAGGAGGTTTTAACAGAATTTAACAGATTGCCCAAGCTTTTTCATGCAATGAAAGTGGACAAATACTAGGAACAGTCATATGGGGCTTCTCCACGGCGTGGTACAACTGGATTGAACTCGACTCGATTTTTTGGGATTTTCCACTGTTGTCGAGTTTCCAAGCGAGCCGAGCCGATGCTAAATGTGACGTCAAAATCCTGCAGATCACTGATTGGTCCGGGAGAATCGTCACTACCAGGATGATGTCGTGTGTTGGAAATCCAGTGACGGATTTCCAACACACGACATCATCCCGATAGTTTTAAAGTTAGCAACAGTGATAACAGTATAAATTGTTCACGTGACTTTTGAATTGTGAAAAAAGAAATGGTTGTGACCACACCATGGCCAATAAACAAGGTGCAGGTGGTCCACTCGTTAGCGATGAGTGAAACGAAAAAAGTCTCTGAGGAAGTGTCTCAGCTGTTGGCCGCACAAGGCTACCACCAGACCTACCAACAGTGTAGGAAAAAGTAAAATTATTATTTTTTGAAATTTAAAAGTGACTACAGAACCATCAAGAAAAAGTGGAAGTGGTTCGACCAAATGGACGCTATCTAAATGGGAGATGGGAGAGAGTGTGCCCTGGACTCAGCCACGATGGAGGATGGTATGTTTTGTTATGTTAACTCTATACTCTGCATGAAAGCTTCACTTTATTTAGTTGACCAGCTACTGGAAGCTTGCTTCTAAAACAACCAGGCCAATTTAACTGTTACAATTGTATAAAATCACCATGCAACAACTGCTTTATGCAGCACATGAGCTAGTAGCTAACAGCTAGCGGTTGTATTATTGTTTTGGTCAGTTTGTGTTGTGTTTAAGATTATGTCACGGCAGTAGAGGCCGCGCAACTATGACGATCAGCCTATAATCCCACCCACGCTGAGGAGGCACTATACTGCATTGGAAATGCAAGGTCAGAAAAGTAAAGTGAGTAGAGTTGAGGCGAGGCGAGTCAAACCGTAACGTGCAGTGGAAAAGTGCCAATAGTAACAATTCACTTTCATTGTTTGAAAAAAAAAAAAAAAAAACAACATGGACATTCTGCTAGATACCTCCTTTTGTTTTCCAAACAAGAGAGAAAGTCATGTGGGTTTGGAATGACATAACAGTTCAGTAAATGAGAACAGAATAATTTTTTTGGTGTAAACTATCCCTTTAAAATTAATCTAACATAGCATACCCTCACCTCACCTAACCTCACAAAATCAGAAACAAAGCCCTTGTGCAAAAGGTCAAACTAAACACCATTTTATGACAGAACAGAAAGCTAGTCATTCATCACTCTTTGAACCCTAAAATGGTCACCTTGACCTCTCTTCTCCTGAGAGAGCACCAGGTCAAAGAAGGCAAAGGATGTCTGGTGACCCCCCTGATGACTCCTGCTAGGTGGGGGTGGATGGGGGAGAATGTGAGGAGGAGCAGACACGCTAATGAGTTTTACAGCAAGTCTACTCTGGTTTGTGGAGCAGTTTTGTTCATTTGCGTGAAAGGAAGAAAAAGCTAGGCTTAGTCTGAAACTTAAAGCCAAAGTCTGAGATCACTCAGGAAAAGAAAAACACTTTTCAAGAGAAAAATAACAACAACATGACTGCACATCTGTTTCACAAATGGTAGAGGATACAAATAATTAAATGATAAGTTACTGATATTAAAAACAATTTGTGGTCACACTTTATACTAGATGTCTTTAACTACTGTGTACTAACATTAAAATACACACAATACAATGTATTTCCAGTGTAACTACATGTTGTTCTACAAAATTCTCACAAGTTTCACATTTGCTGCTACTGAGGTTGAGTTACAGGTTTAGGAGTAGGGGTAGGGTTGGGGTTACAGTTAGGTTAGGAATATGATACCAGGAAGTGCATACATCATGTTTTAATAGACAAACCCTCAGGTCTAGACTTACTGTGCTGTGATGATCCGGAGCATTATTGAGCCAACAAACTGTCAACGGTCAGTAAATCTCACAGCATTCACTCGGCATGATCTCATCAAACAAACTCCTGTGCCCAGTCTTTGATATGACGATAAGCCCATTAGAGAGACTGACCAAAAATGTCTCTGCTGGAGAAAAAGAAAATGCTTAAAACAGCCTACGGTGGTTTGCTGGTCTTAGCTGGTTTGCTTGGTCTCCCAACCTGGAGCTGAACACCCCTAGTCAAAACAACAACAACGAAAAACAACAACAACAACAACAACAACAATAACAACAACAACAGCTATGACCAGCATGGTTTAAGATGGTTGAAACTGGTTTCTTAAGCCCAAAGTATAATTCGATCATGTAAATTTCGTCATCAGCAGTGTGCTCAAGCACTGAATGTGTGCTGCCCGATTTTTCTGACCGCACATATTCTGAATGTGCAGTATGCTCATGTGCCTGGAATTATCCATATTAATTAGTGGGTCCACAAGGTGGCAACAATCACAATTAAGCATTGCTGTCACAAAAAACTTCAAGAAGAAGATGTTATTGCTGCTAAACTTCAGGAGATGAAGGTAGAAACAACCACAGTGGATGAGCACGTAAAGAGCAGGTGAATGAGGAGGTCAAATGTTATATGCATTTATATAACTCAAGTCGGAAGGAATAAAAAGACATCTTTATGGGTCTAAACGCCTAAGGAGAAATAGTCCAGCATCTCATGGCAGTCATAGCGAGTATGCACCAACCACCTGTGTATGCATGCACAGTCTAATGAGATTTGAAAGGCTAGCACTGTACCAAAGTATACTTTGGGCTTTAGCATGGCCAGCTGAGAACTGGTCATAACCCCTCTAAAACAAGCAAAATAGACCAGTCTAACAAGCTGTGCCAGGCTGGGAGACCAGCTAACCACATCTGCTGAAACAACAACAACAACCACAACAACAAAAACAGCTTAATCCACCCTAAAGGCCTTTGCACACCAAACACGTTTTTACCACCGCATCAGTGGATCCCTATGAAGCCAAATCACACATTTGCGCACTGACAAAACAAGTATTTATTTATTTACTTTTTACAGTGAGTGTGTCAATTTTATTGTTATTCGCCTGACAATGAAATGCCCTGACTAATAAAATATGAGCTTTGGATCACGTGCCAGACCAGTGCCACTGTTGGTGCTAAAGCACAGAAAGCTGTTTTGACCACAGACTTTAAATGCTGAAATAAATCAAGGAAGAAATCCTGAACCAGCAGTGAGGATATGTATTTCATTTGCATCAAATGCCTTAAAAAAATTGAATTTTTTGTTTTGTTTTTACATGTAAATGATATTGCTGCATCACAGCCTTGTATCCTCTTTAAAAAAAAACTCTGTGATCTTATGTGGATTGTCTTCATAATTTATTCCATATTGATGATTTTTTTGCCTTTGCATTTAATCTTCTCTGAGTCCTCTTATATCTATAATATAATATTTATTGTGGCATCTTTGCCTTTGTGTGACTTATTTTAGAAAACAACTTTATGATTCATAAGTTTTTTTCTTCGGCAAAAATTTATAATTTTATACTATTGCTTTGACTTGCTGTGCACTCTGTATATATGCCTTGGTATCAAAGTGCCTTTGTATACCAAAAACGTGCTGATGTTGGTTGGGATTTATGTTTTATTGTGTAGATTATTTGAACTCTTGCAGCGTATTGATGTTGTCATGTTTAATTCATAACCTGCAGAGTTTTGAGCAAATGTGGATGAACATGGCAATAAGATAAAATAAGTACTGTCCTAATAAAAGTTTTAACAGTTAATATTATTTTTAACACTGTATTCTTTCTAATCACCTCTCTCAGACTTTGTCTACATGATAATACTGTCAGTCAACTTGTCCAGCAGGTGAAATGAAATAGTTTGTGAAAGTGTCTCGAACGTGTTCTTTCTCGTTGAAAAAATCAACAACAACTAGTCATCACTGCTGCAACTTGAGAAATCAGTTTTTTTTTTTTTTAGATCTGCTCATTACAGAAATTGCTTGCTTGTATTTCATATTGCAACTTCATTATTGTTTTGCAAACTTAGTTCTTCTTATCTGTGATGAACGAAGTGCAAACCAGCTAAAGGTGCTTTGCACATCTACTGTACCACGGTAAAATTGCTTGTCGTTTAGCACCACCTATTGTAAAGGCGTGAATGTTCTAACGGATGTTCTAATCACACTTTTAACGTGAAAGGGCCATTTGTCTGCGATTCGTTTCACAATATCACATCGTGTGCAAAGGCATTAAGATAGTACATAACATGACCAGCTCAAAAGGGCCCAAAACCTGCCCACAGACCAGTCTGACCATGCTGGGAGACCAGCGAAGCAAGCAGAACAGCTTAGGCTGGTTTCAGCTGTTTTCTTTCCAGCAGGTGTGTAATAAGCGGATGCAGAAAATCCTTTTTAAATTCTCAACAATTGCATGTATTAGAGAAAAATTGCAACAACGTGGTACTACAACAAGAGATTAAGTTAAAATATTTACGTTACATTTTAGTTTGTAAATGTAACAATGCAATAGGGATAACAAACAGACCCAAGAGCAGAGGAAACATTTATGGAATTTATTAGTAACAAAAGGCAGTCACTGTGGATGTCGAGGATCCCGACACCAGCCCAGCTGAAGACGGCATGCTACTTGCGACACTTGGGCAGAGATAAGGTATTTTCCTTGGAAGACCAGCTGACAAGCAGCAATACTGGAAGGCAACCACACACCCGACACGTGGGCAACCAACAGATACATGAGACAGGACCAACTAGACAAAGAAAGTGAGGGCAGTACTCAACATCAAAACATCAAACTAGCAAAGATACTGAGAACACGATGGGCTTGAGAAGGGTGTGCATTAGAGGAGAACAGGTGTTGCTCGACATGCTAATCAGTGGCATGATCAGCGTTTCCCCAGGAACAATCAATGTTCTTATGGAAATGCCAATCATGCATGTCGGCCAAGCCTGCAAGACATGGGGGAGAGAAAATGACAAAACAAACAAAACATATCGGCAAACTCACTAGAGCCGTGATGTGACTCCTAGTTGTAAGAGTATATTAAAACCCTATTGAATTAAATAGAGTATGCCATTTAATATAAAACAGTTCAAAAAGTAATATTGCTTTCCTATGTGCTTGGAGAAAAGCATCAAAGCACTTAATTGAAATCTGAAAATGGTTTACTTGTTATGGTTTACTTTTTTTCAACTCGTTAACTCGATACAGGGTTTGGTCAGTTTCCATAAAGAGATCTAAACACCAAAGCATTGTGAGGTCACACCATAGACCAGAGAGATACTTTATTTGTGGAACCTGTATGTCTTTCTCCAGCACAAAAACACATGGACATACTGTACAATGACAGTATATTTGGACACTTAAGATACACTTTAATGTTGTTGCATTGGACAATAAAACATCAGACAATAAAACATCAAACCAAGTCCCATTTTATCAGAACTAACTGAACTTTTCCTAGCCCTTTTGCAATTACTTTAAACTAACTAATCTCAAGGTCAGTTGTATGAAGTCCGTTCATACAGGTGTCCTAGCAGAGTGACAATTGTTGGAGTAATTACATTAACTATGTAGGCTACATGTTCCACAAAGTTTGATGATCAGACAGTATTCAAATACTTATCGTCTTAATTTTCAAATCTAGATCAATTGATTTACTATTTGAAACCTACATTTACATTTATGCATTTAGCTGACTTACAGCGCACTTTTTACAGGGACAATCCCCCCGGAGCAACCTGGATATAAGTGTCTTGATCAAGGACACAACTGTGGTGGCTGTGGAGATCAAACCGGCAACCTTCTGCTTACCAGTTCTGTGCTTTAGCCCACTACACCATGAAATCTAACAAAATACCTTTTTTTAAATGCTTTGCTTGGTCTCTTTGTGCTATCTTTCTCTTAAAATAAATGTCACTGGTTTTTATATTTTGTTATTTAATGCGCAAATAATTTATCTTGTATTTTAAGTGTGGGTTAACTGTCATAAAACTTTGAGTCACTGTCCAAATACCTGCTGCTGAAGAGGCCATTCCATTGCGAATTCTATCCCATCCCAAATCACTTATAATGGATCAGACCCACTACATTTAAGACAAAAGTCACTGCCAAAATCAGCAAATGTCCACTTACTCCACAGCTGAATGGAATCTTGTGTCTCCACTCCACAGAAAGACAGACACGAGAGAGAGAGAGAGAGATGGGGAGGGAGAGAGAGAGAGAGAGAGAGAGAGAATTGGTGGTAAGGAGGGAGAAGAGGGGGTCTCCATCTGTCCATCTCCAGGGTCTCATTGATCAGCAGGATCAGAGGGGAGAGCGCTCTGTAAATCCGCTGGAATTCCAAGCAGGCCCAGAGAAGAAAACAAAGCCTGCGCTTCTCTCTCTCCCTGTCCCATCCTCTAATCAGTCACATATGACCAGAGAAAGAAAAGGAGAGAGAGAACACACTCTACTCATTTCCCCTTTTTATGTGCATTTCTTATCCAAACCAACAATCCAGAAACAAAGAACTCATCAGAGCAGTAACTTTGCTAATAATAATAAGGTTTCAACTTTTTGGGGAAAGAGACAGAAGAACAATAAAACACATGTCAAAAAAGCTGAAATTATTCTAAAGTGAAGGAGAACAGAATTCAGTGTGGATTTCTGCTTAGCTATATAACCAAAGAGTTCAGTTCAATTAATCATTAAACAACTAAATCTATTGAGTGCTATGACACATGACTTAATTTTAATTGTGAATTTTAATTATAATGACTTATAATTTTTTATTGTGCATCAGAATTGATTCTAAATTAGACACATCGATCACTTTGGGAAACTACTTCCAATACATAAATAAATTAATTAATTAAAAAGCTACCAAAAATGTACCATAGTACTATGGTTTTTAGGACATGGTACCATGGTAATAACATATGTTTGCGACACATACCATGATAGTACCAAGATATTGTTTAAAGTATCTTGGACTACCAGGCCAATATGATGGTACATGAATAAGATAATCATTCATTATCATGGTATATCTCAAAGTACACTGGTGTCACCATTTGATACCATTAGTGCACCAGCACTACCAGCAACAGCATTCTTTGTAAGGGCCAAACCGAAACATTTACTAGCTAAAGGTTAAAGGTAAAATACTTTTTACACATTGCACTTATTCAAAAGTTGCTACCACCATAAATTCAACCCATTTCCAGGCCTAACAGCAGGAAAAAGAAAAATAGGTTCAGAAGAATAGACTGTGTCGAAGTAAAAAGGCACAATTCTTGACTAAAGCGACCCAGCTCTAGAGAATTGATCAGTAGATTTAACCCAGTAAAAATCCCTCATAGTGCTTTCAACCCGGTCCACCATAAATCCTTTCTACTCCGAGACACATCCTACAATGGGCCTTACGCTACACATATTTTACCTTTATGTCCTTTCTCTTCCCTCTGTTCACTCAGAGCTAGATCCATTCACTCAGCAGGGGTTTTTCCTGAAAGGCTCAGTTATTATTAAAACTGCTTGCTGGAGTTTTCACATGAGCAAATGATTGACTTGATTTTTAAAAATCAGTTTGTGTATGAGAAGGCTTGATATTATTAATCCAGCTCAAAAGTAAATTAAAGCACGAAAGGCCCTATGCCGCTCTCATGCATGAATATTTATAACATGCTTTCATGGAATTGTTTCTAAACACTACAATTGGTCATACTACATTACTGTGGCTAGTTTGTTTCTTTTTTCCACAGCACTTTTTTCATCACAATATGTCTGTACTTAGCTGCATCTGAACTGAGATTTTCCTCTGCAAGCGTAAATAAGTTGTTGTTTGTTTATTTGTCATTTTAGTAAAACACAGGCCGTCTTTTCTGTGATTATGCGGCTGAATAAAAAATCCCTTGTATTTAGCCGTGTATCCAGACTAGGTTTAGCTCTATATTAGTTTTGAATAATTCCAGATCTTAGCTAAGAGGGCTTCATTATTTACCTACCATTATTAGTGTGTAACGGGGCTAAAGGTCCTCATTTTGATTTCATTTTGTCATAAAAAACTAATGCTTTGACCCTCTAGCCAAGAATCATGCATTTTTGGTATAGCAGTCTCTTCTTCTGACACTCTTTCTTTGTCATTGACGCAGTGGTTTATGCCTCTAATTCACAGAAAACTCCAATGACCACAGCATGTATTTTATGTTTTAGGTTTTATGGCGGGAGCAGCATTTGTGTTTTCGCTGTCCGTCCAGTGGGCGATGGCAGAGTGATGTTAGGGTTCACTCTCTTCAAAAATTCAAATTTAACCCCCGAACATTTTCTACAAAATGTTCTCACAAGTGCAAATATATATATATATATATCACTGACGTGCGGTCTGGGTAGGCAAACTAGGCACTGCCTACCCTGCCAAAATTCAAAAATAAAATGTTTATTAAATAAACTTGTATTTGGATTTTTACTTTTTATTCTTGTGATTTATACATGCAATATGTGTGTTATTCCAATTGTTTAGACGTTATGATGACAAATGTAGCAGTTACGCATAATCAACTAAAAACAAATGGTAGAATAAGCAATGCTTTTACAGTCCATTCATTGCAGACAAGCGGAAAACCCATGTTGCGCATGCCCACTTCGATCCTGTATTCTTTAACATGTACGGCAAAAAGCACAAATCTGCTGTGCCTTTTGACGTAAATATGTTATGCCCGTAATCATCTCCGTTACGTATCAGACATGGACCAATTAAAATCGAGATATTCCTGGACATTTGCGTAGCTAACGTCATTACACCACAGCTAGTGTACATGCCTAATCCCCGCCAAATTCAAAATGACAGCACCAGCCGTAATCACGGAATTAAGAAATTTTTCCAAGCTCGATTTTAATTCCAAATATGAGTTAATTGCAAGAGGAAGGTCTACGCCAGCCTTAGATGGACTAGTACAGCAAAAGGGCCCAAAAAGTATCCGATCATTTCAAACTGATTGGTATGTAAGAAAAGATTGGCTATGTGGCTGTGCTAACAATCAGCGGCTGTACTGCTATCCCTGCCTGCTTCTTTCAACCAGTCAGACTGTTTGGACTTCAGCGGGATATTGTGATTTGAACAACCTGCTCGCAGCTTTAACCAAGCATGAAAAGTCGTCAGCTCACATCCAGTGTCAAATTACACTGAAAACCTTTGGAAAATCTCGGATCGACCTTGCACTTGACGAGCAAAGGAAGCTGAATATAACCTACCACAATGAAAAGGTAAAGGAAAACCGAGAGGTTTTGAAGGATCTGATAAATGCATAACGTTCACTGTTTACGCACTTGTGTGTGTGTGTGTGAGTGTGTGTGAGAGAGAGAGAGAGAGAGAGAGAGAGAGAGTACACGATTTACATCCTGATTTGTACATTTCTTGATATGCTGCGCTTGTGTGTAACGTTCACTGTTATTACGTATTATTAGTTTAAACAATAAATCAGGTAATCTGGCTTTCATAACTCAGTGCCTAGCCTCTTTAAGACATCACCGCACGTCACTGATATATATATATATATATATATATATATATATATATATATATATATATATATATATATATATATATATATATATATATATATATGCCCATATATATGGGCATGTACCATGACAGCACCGTGATATATATACGTTGGACTACCATGCCAAAAATAATGGACACTAAAGCCCAGAAAAAAATATGAAAATGATTTTTAATTCAGTAATTGAAAACATGTTCATCATGAAAGAGGAGAATTCAAGTAATTCTTTTGTGTGAATTGTATAATATAATGTATTTTTATATTTGTAATATATTTTTAAATAATGTAGTAGATTTAAAAAATAAAAATAAAAATGTTGTTTTGAGAATGAGTTTCACGTCATGGACCCATACATAAATTGTGTTGCTCCAACAATATCTGATAAAAAATAAATACTTTTCGGATACCTAATGTATCCTGTAACTGTTTGTTTTTTCAGAGAAAAGCTAGTCCACTGCTTATGTCTAGGGGTAAATGTTTCGGGAAGTACCACCTCTACGCCCTGTGCTGTGCAAATACCTTAGGAAACAAAGTGTGTGTGTATGACTCTTAAGGCCTGAAGTCTTCCTGTAGGACACTGAACAGCACAGCAGAGAAGCACAAGGTCCATTAGCACTCATCAAGAAATTGCCTTCACAGAGAGCAATTACCCGCACACGGAACCATGAAGCTTCCTGAAGTCTTGCCAACAACATCTGAGCACCCTGTTTCCACAGGACGGTTGACCTGCCTTAGAAATGAATGCCAAATTAATTGCTGAAACCCTAATTCAATTTAGTATGGCTGAGTGAGAAAGTTTATTTTGTCTCCAGGACTATCAAAAGTAAGGCTTCACATTTAGCAAGTGAAGCAATATGGCAAAAATAAGTCAAGATGGCTGCCAACATTCCTTCACAACCTATGGTACAATTACACACAACAGATGGATTAATGAATAGAACATTAACTGTAAATTGGTTGAGAGAAGCAGAGTGCAGAAAGCCTGTCCAACTGCTAAAAAGACACAAACATAAGACAAATTCTTGTTTTTAATTTAGCATTTCTGTGGAGCTATGCTAAGTGCTCCAGATATTCCCACTTTAGTGCTACTTTAGTGCCAAACCACTAGAAATGTAGAAAGAGAGAGAGAGGAACAGAGACAGAGGGAAGGAAAGACAGAGAAATTGAAAGAGAGAGAGGATGGGTGTGTGGGTCAAAAGCAATACACTTTGCTATGGGCATTTATTTCCATTGGCATCTGTCAGATTTTAGTTTGTCGCCACTAAAATAGCACCAAACCGTACCACCTTATTATGTTTTTTGGACATGGTGCCATATTAATACCACTGTTTATGAACACGTACAGTACCATGGAAATACCATGGTATTCTCTGAAGTACCTTCTGGGTTTAAACCAAAAGTGCAGCTCTGTCCATATATAAAGGCTGGCTGTGACTGAAAGCTCCTAAAGTTTTACAGGCTAACATTATTCCCTAGTGCTCATAGAGGCCTGATGCACAGGAGGGGACATGGTAATCTGTTGTGCCACTTCCATTCATACTGGAGCTGGGGACACACTTTACTGTCTTTCATTCTATTGCAGCCATGAATTATGCATTTTCCCCTCTTTTGAAAAAGAATTCTGTGAAAGATAATACACTATAATTTTTGTAGATGTTTCCAGACTGATCTCATGAAAAATAATTGACTGTGTCAAAATTTGTGTAAAATGATATATATTACATGGTTCCTTACACGTTTTGTGGCAGATTTGAGGTGATGCATCCACTGGGATGTGCTAAAAGTGTATCTCACGAACAGATGAGGTTTTTAAGGTTAATGCTTTATTGACATTTGAATCAACAAAACCTACAACCCTACTCTAAACCTAAACAAAAACGATTGTGTCATAAAGTTCACATTTTAAGATAAAAAACAGATTACGTTTTTTAAGGTTAATGCTCTGTCGAATTTTAAATCAACCTAAACCTAAAGCCAAAACTAACAAATAGTATCAGAAAAGGCAAATGTGAGACAAGACTGACCTCACAGTGAAATCAGAAACAGTAGGTGGATTTTTCTTGACTTAAAATCGGTCTGTGCTTACCGAAATGTGAAACACTGCCTCCAGTGGCCAAAGTGGTAACTGTTGTTAGCCGTATGTGCACGTGTGAGTTCCATTTTCTAGATTAAATGTCTACAAGAGGGTGCCAAAAGAGAGTAGTGAAGTGTGTTGTTTTCATCCATACAGGCTGCAATACAGTGAAGAGAAATGCATATTTTACAAACTGCACCCCCCAACCCAAACCCCAAACCTAAACCTAACCATCAGTGGTGTAAAAATGTAATCTATGCAATATCCAAGTTGCATTCGTTACTGATACTTAAAATACTTAAAATGATATCCCTTAAATGGCTGCATTCGTGTTTACATGACGTTTCAGAACAGCACTTTTCTGCAAAAACCTGGAATAATGTGTTTTCTTAAATGCATGTAAATGTGGTCGAAGTGTTGAAAAAATGATATGTATGGAATAAAATATATAGAAGCCTCAGCGAAATCAAATGATGTCCACACAGCAAACTAACAAGGAACTATGCTTTTTACCACTGGTAAATAGCTGTAGTTCGTTGGAACTACGATGAAACTTGTGACCTAGTTGGCTAACAATGCTTTTGGGAAACACACCCCTGGATGGTTTGGACAGGAAAAGTCCTGTAATTATAACTACATTTTTTCGAAAAGCTACAGTGGCAACGAGAGAATACAGGCGTTAGACTTTTGGTTCAATAGATGATTTATTCTGTGAGAACTAGAATCTGTTCTGTATTGTGATTTATGGTAAGCTGCAGTGATGTTTGAGGTGTGTATAAGAATCAGGGAGGTTAGCACAGAGTGATCCCAAATTACCTGTGCTTTCCTTCTACTTCACTTAAGATTTAACTATTTTATTCTAATACATTTTCCATCATACATCATCAACTCCATCCCTTCAAGTTGACAGGCACTGCATTCAAAATGACATCACAACACTAAGGCAAAATGCTCCAGTGCTCTAAAAACTGTACACCAAAATATTGCACAACTGATTGAGACTTTTTGGCTTCCAGTAAATGGTGAGAACAGCCAAGTGCCACATGAGCTAACAGAGGGTGAAATTCTCCTTTCATTCAGCACCACTGCCTTAGTACCGGTCCTCATAAAACCCTAAACCACCTCTTTACTTTCACACTTACCCTAACTTTATAGGCAAAGCCTGTGGTGACACAACGTGTGTGGGTCTGTGAGTGTACAGTCCTCTTTTCAAAAAGACAAGCTACTCAAACCCCCTTAAAGAACTTATTCTTAACCCTTATGTTCTGTTTGTGGTCTATATGACCCCAGACCCTCTTCAAATAGTAAAAAAACATATGCATTTTTATTTTTTTATCCTGATATTTCAGGAATTTTCAGAAATTTGTTTTTTAAGGTTTCTGATGTCCGCTATGACATGACTACACACATGATATTTGGGGTCATATTGACCCCAGTAATAAATACTATTGAGGGCAAAGGATTTTTACATGCTTTCAAAACATTTGGTACCTAAAGTGTAATTTCTCAATACAAAACACACACACACTCTCTCTCTCTCTTTCTCTCTAACACACACACACACACACACACACACACACACACACACACACACACACACACACACACACACACACATACACACACTCACACATACACTCACACATACACTCTCTCTCTATCTCTCTCTCTCACACACACACTCTCTCTGATGAGCACATTGTACAGAGATACATCTTTGAGAAGAAAAAAAAAACAGACATGGTGTTAGATTACAATAACACAAAAAGAGGGGTAGGACAAAGTGGTTGCCACATACAGCTGTCAACGAAATACAGCTCGTTGGCCCAAGGTAATTTTCTTCAACATCCTGGATATCAGTGCATACAATGTGTTTGTGATATGGTGTGCCATCAACAATGAGTGGTGTGGTGGCTTAATGAACCGGACGAGAATATTCTTGGAGCAGCTAGGATATGCCTTAGTGAGGCCTTACAATGACAGGAGAGAGTGACTTCTTAGGTCAATTTTTGCTGCATCCACTGTGAGGGAGATTCAAAGTCGGCCTGAAGCAATCACTTCTCCAGCAGCTACTGGAAAACGTGGTCGATGCCAGGTCTGCTCCAGAAAAAATTATTCAAAGACTAACAAAATATGCACACACACACAAATTATCTGTTCCTCTTGCATATGAAGTTAGTCTTTTTTTGTTTTCACCATTAGCATAACACAGTATAAGGAATTTTGTGGTGTGACAGGGTTTTAGGAGAATATTGTTTGGCCATCCTTTTTTGTCGTACAGGTTTATATATATATATATATATATATATATATATTAAGCAATATCACACAAGCAAGGGTGTGATATGGCCCTACACCATGCTGTGATTTGGCAGCTGAACGAGTGCCGTAGGTAATCACAGCAGTGCTGATCACAGCAGTGCTGATTTAGGGCCATATAGCATGATTGCGAGTGTGATATTGCTTATATACAACAGTTCAATGAACAAGTACATTTTTAAAAAGGAGGAATAACTTAGTACGGTCATAAAAAACGCATTTGTGCATGGAACTACTTTATTACGTGACGGATCAGAATCTGCCATTGCTGGTTCAAACCAAATGGTGCGTCCAAGTCTCTGTTTGTAATTAAAAAATGTCACTTCAGAAATAGTATCACGGCTTGTGCTGTTTATAACAAGTTATTGGATTAACAAGGATGGATGTGAGTGTCTGTGTGTGAGTGAATGAGAGAGAGAGAGGGAGAGACAGAGCATGTGTGATCACCTGTTGCCACACCCAACCAGAGATGCTGTCAGCTTTCTGAAGATCAGCTTTCTCAGTGGAAAAATAGCCATTCAAACGAGGGTAATTCTCCCTATTTCACAGTAGCTGGTGTGCAAGAGTCTTTCACTATAGAATCAGGAATGTACTCTGCCACATTACTTTTTCTGTGGAAACTCCAGTAAGAGGTAAGCACCTTGAGTTGTGTAATTAATCTGTCTGTTGTGTCTCTCAGCTGTGATGAGTCGTAATTCTGAAGTTGTTCGTTTAAAGGTATTTTCTAGCTGTAGTTGTGTAGTAGTAATACAAGCGATCACGGAGTGCTGTTGTATGTAAACAATGACTGACGGATACACTTCACGTCACCAACTGCTCTTATTACACACAAAAATTATCTTTTGTCACCACCTGCTGGCTAGCATTTGTAATGTCAAAAAATAAAATCTATTTTTTTTCCTGAAACGTGCCCTTGAAATTTGCATGATATTTACATTTGGCTGTCCTGTTGCCCAGATGATGTGTATATACTGTAAATTTGCACATAGTTCGTTTTCCTGGTTAGTGAATGTGAAATAAAAAAACAGATTGACCCCAAACATAAGTAATTTTACTCTTTCGGGGGGGATAATATATTTCTATTATATTATCAGTTCAATAGGTTCAGGATAAATGGAAAGGAACATTTAATTGTAATTCATAATTATGAACATTTATTTCATATTTATAATTATAATTTTCATACTTTAATCATTGGGGTAACAGTGACCCCAACAATGAGGAAGTGACGCAAATCTCAACAGAACATAAGGGTTAAAAGACCCCATGAAATGGCCTGACAAGTGCAGTTTTCTTTTCTGTATTGCCTTATTTTCTATTAAAACAGGAAGTTAGGGTGGGTCATATCGAAGGGCTTATCCAACTTTTTGTAAATAGACAATAGGCTTTAGCTAAGTCACAGCTATTAACCATGAGTTACTGCTTGCTAGTCGGTTTCAGGTAGGGGAGGGAGAATCTCATTCTAGAGAGAATTTGATTGGACAAAAATATGTGTATTTCAAGATATTTTCCAATAAAGATTTTAAATTTGAAATGCATATGCATAATGCAAAAGTTCATTTTGTCAATGTTTAGGAGTAGACTAAATGCAAAAAACTCAAATGTTGGCTCTTTAAAAGATGAAGTGGTATTTTCTGCTATATATACAGTATATAAGCTAACGCATTGCTAATATCAACACCCCTTAATATATGCAATTAGCATGGACCCTCAAATCTTTCAACTGGCTCTGTGCGGACTCTGAAATCATAGGTCTGATTAATCGTATTTCTCTCACAACAACAACACTTTGTTGGACTCTTTGTTGCCTTAGGTCCATTGCCTTTACTCTTAGGTAAATTCTGAGTGTCTGAGTGATGAATGCAGGTGTGGCTTCATTAACCATGGGGACCCAGAGTAAGGTGTTGGATAAAGGAAAGTGACATTAGCCTCGCGGTGTAATGCAAGAGCTTGAGGGCTAGCGTGGAGGTGATCTGTGAGTGTGTGTTTGCATATGTTTTGATTCTAACCAGACCTGGCTTGTCTCAGCAAACGGCTTGATCAAGCAGGAAGTCATCCAAACACAAGCTATGCAGGCTGAACATGGCAAGGTGGTCTTAAACATGCGACACCGGCCCACACACAAAGCTTTGCACCACCTGTAGAAAGAGCTGCTTATGAGACATATCTATAACTGATCTAGGTCCAGTTCTGCTGTATTCAGCATGACTGAGGTTGTTAATTATGTGCAGAGCTGATCAAACACCTCAAATTGGACAATTGTTGTTTTTCACAACAATGTTTTTGTCTTAACATCAAGAGATTGTCTCCGGTACTCTGCTGTGTACTAAGTGGGTTCTTGCCCACTTAGAACCAAAAAGACCTTCTGAATGACATGTTATTAACTAACCACAGTTTGTTTTTTAATATAATTTTTAGTGGTGGGTAAATATAACAATATGATAATTGATTATACCTCAATAACAGATTAGCTAGTAATAAAGTGGCAACTCACTAAAATAATGATGCAGCATTGTACGGGAATGGATAGAAAGACAACACTGAAGAAATTAATGTACAATGTGTGTAAAGTTTGTTATAAAAATTTCTCTCTGCCTAAAGGAAATAACTACTGATTATTTCACAGACGAAATTCAAAGCAAAGCAGAATATATATTTCTGCTCATGAAAATCCATTTGGTATTAAGTGCCTAAAATCATCTTTATAATATTTGATGCCACCAACTTCTCAAGCTTTGCCAAATCCAGCAACTAGTTCTTCATTGTAGCAGCAAAGTAACTTGTTAACATTACTTTGTTTACATTACCTGTAGACTGATTAAAAGAAGTTGAACATTAGTCAGTCAATCGGATTGGATCATGTGATTTTTAAATGCTAACCATTTTTGTGCATTTTGTCTGCATCAGGCAGTCAGTAAATGTTCTGTGGGCATGCAATCTGAGGACGTAGATGAGGTGGTTTCCTGGTATTGTGTGCGCTTTCTCAACTGCTCTGTCATGACTGAAAGGCAGCGAACCAAACCACAGCAGCATGGATGTACTTTTTTAGCATTACTACAGATACAGCAGACACATTGGTCTTAGACCTATATCCCTGATGGAATATCCATCTAAAGATGGTAGATTTGAAAAAGGCTGGTCTAAGTTGGCCATAAACTTGTCTAAGATGTCATTAGCTGGTCTAAGCTGGTCATAAACTGGTCCGAGTTGATAGACCATCTTGGGCTGGTCATGCCAGTATGGTACCATCTTCCAGCTAGTCATGCCAGTTTAAAGTTGTTAAGCTGGTTTTTGGGACATAGTAGCTGGTCAATCAGCTAATCATCATCTTAGACAAACTAATGACCAGCTTGGACCAGCTATTGGCCATCTTAGACCAGCTAATGATATCTAAGACCAGCTTATGACCAGCTTGGACTAGCCAATGACCATACTAGATCAGCCAACACAATCTTAGGCCTGCTAATAACCAGCATAGGCCAGCCAATGACCAGTTTAGACCAGCCAATGACCAGCTTAAACAGGCTAATGACCATCTTTGACCAACTAATGACCAGCTTTGACTAGCCTATGACCAGCTTGTACCATTTATGTACCAGATTAGACCAGCTACAGACCCTATTAGACCAGCTAATGACCAGCTTGGACAAGCCAATGAGCAATTTGGACAAACTTAAGACCATTTTAGATCAGACAATGACCATATTAGATCATCTAATGACTGTGTTTGACCAGCTAATGACCATCTTGGACCAGCTAATTACCAGCTTAGACCATCTTATAACCAGTTTTGACCAGCTATTAACCAGCTACCATGTTCTAAATTACAGCTCCCAGTTTAAAGGAATAAAAACTGGGAATTGCTTTTGCAGTTTAACGTCTTATTTTTCTATCAGCAGTTCAGCACAGTGCTCAAACGATCTAATTTGTCACCCACACTAAAACCGGAGACTTTTGGGACTAAAATATTACTACAAAAAGTGGATTTTCTATCAAAGCAATCTACCAGCCTCTTACTACCAGCAGTTTACATTCCTGAAATGGGACAACACAGCTGCCTTCACACAGACAGAATGACAATGAATATGCCTCCTTTCGTTTCAAACTCCACTAAGAGACTTTTGGGACTAAAATATTACTATTGATACTTAAATTGATACTCAAACTGCCACAGACTTCTACAAAAGATCGCAGTTCTTGAAACAAAGTTATTTTTGTTATTGCCATCCCTGAAGGACTACACAGGAGAGCGTCACCATGGACCCCCTCAGCCTACAGTCGGTGAGTCCTTTGAATCTAACTTTCCTCGACAGGCTATAATGAGCCTAGATAAACTAGCAGTACAGGTGCCAAAAATAACTGGTGAAATTGAGAGCACAAACTGATGGCATGAACAGGGAGCTAGACCCAAAGGTGCTTGAGACATCAGACTGTCACGTCATCCATCATCCATCCTAGACACGGCTTTGACCCGACTAGCTAATACTGGTATTCTTCCACCCCGATACGTCTTGAAAATAGATATGAATCACTAATGATTGTGGACGAAGAAACCCCTAACAGTGCAGCTGGCAGGTGCTCAAGGTTGAGCAGGCATCGGCATTCTGCTGAGATTACAGCCGATCTCAGCACTCTGATAGTGGGTGACTCCATTATCATAAACATTGTTAACAGGTCTACCACTACTTGCTGCCTTCCTCGAGCTACTGTTTCTGATGTAAATAAGCAACTTCTGAACATTCTGATGAATCATAAGTAAACTGGGTTAATATACATGTAGGGGAAAATAATATTAAATAGGAGCAGTCAGGAACTACCTAAGAGGGATTTCGATGGACTCTTTGAAACACTTGGGAAATTGAAATCCAGTTGTCTATTAGTGAACCACGCCCAGCCAGAGGAACAAATATGTTTTCTCTATTTCTCAGTCTAAACATTTAGATGCACAAAACCTGCCACATTAGAGGACTGCACTACACTGATAACTTCAATCTTTTCTGGAGTCATAGAGAACTGTTTAAATCAGATGGCCTCCAACCAAACAAATTTGGTGCAAAAGTGCTGAAGGACAATATCTATTTCTCCCACCTTTATTTAGGATGACCAGAGGATTGCATTTCAGCACCTGGATGGATGGGTGGCATACTACATTCAGACGGTGATGACTTAGAACTGCTCCAAGATACAAGACCTAAGGATGCATTTATGGAAAACATCCAAGGGAGCCAAGATAATATAACTCCAGAGACACCAGAGCAGCAGCCACACACTTTCCACACACTTTCTCCCTCTCGCCAACATTCCCACTTCTGAGTTTCTCTGAGAACATAGAGGAAATAGTGTATGCTGGAAGAAAGCTCTCCCACTCCATTGCTGCGAGCCCCCAGATTCCAACCAAAAAATGGCGGGCCTCTCTACCACCAAAGCCTGCAGGCCCAACTCAACCTGCCTCAGAGAAAGCTCTCCGGCCACTGCCACAATGCCAGGCCACACATCGTTCTTTTTCTGCTCTTGATGAACAACAAACAACTGATAATAGCCCTCAGTGATTTGTATTGTGTCTCGGCTACGATGGAGGCAACATTTACAAATGTTTACAGAACAAGCGGGAACCCGATGGGCCTGTAGCTTTTCCTATATCTGTTATGTTATGTAATAGAAAGACTAAGGCCTTCTCAAAACGAATGGCAAATCTATGTAATCTGTTGCCTATTAAACGTCAATCCGAGATTGCTGTGGGGCCAAAAAAAGATACTGTCTGATTAGCACTTTTAAACATCAGCTCACTTAACAAGTCATTTTAGTCAATAAACTGGATTTTATGTTTCTAAATGGAACTTAGTTAGACAACAGCTGCGGTGCAACTGTCCTCATTGAATCAGCCCCTCCAAACTTTAATTTTATGAGTGTCTGCAGAGCTGTTAGGAGAGGTGGAGGATTAGCTACAATATTTAAAGTTGCCTTTCAATGCAAGCGTCACTTGGTGATTACTTGACCTTTGAATATCTAAATACTGTACTAAAATACGCTCCAAGCATTCTATTCATAATTATTTATAGGTCTCCAAAATACTCTCCAGCCTTTGTTGATGATTTTACAGAACTGTTATCAGCAACTTGCTCTGAATTTGACTGTTTTGTTATTGTTTGGGAATTAAACATTCATATAGATAATCCTGAACACAACACTGCAAAATAACTCACAACAGTTTTAAACACTTTTGATCTGATTCAGCATGTAGAAGGACCCACACACAATCATGGATACACTCTGGATCTGCTCATTAGTAAGGGTCTGAACATTTCATCCATTCTTATTAAAGACGTAGTGCTATCTGACCATTTCGGTAACTTCTTTGAAATATTGATTTCTCCGGCCATTGAAGTTACACCTGACTCTGTCAAAAAGAGGTACATAAATGAGAATACAAGTGTGCTATATAAATAAACTTGCCTTGCCTAAAAATGATAATTTTCACATAATTTACTCACCATTATGCTATCTCAAACTCGTATGAGAGTTCTTCTGCGGGAACAGATATTTACAAGATATTTTGATGGAAATATGCTGTAAAAAATACATAAAATGCAAGTCAATGTAGACCAACATCTCCAAGCTCCAAAAAGGACATAACAGCAGCATAAAGGTAATCCATGTGATTCAAATAGTTTACTCTATGTCTTCTGAAGTGATACTATTGGTTTTGGGTGAGAACAGACCAAAATATAACTCCTTTTTCACTATAAATCTTGATACCTGCAGTCTCCTAGGCATAATCATGAGTCAACAATTGAAGCTTGATTACACTTCCTCATGCTTGATGCATGCGCAGAGTGAGTGTACAGCTTGTGCATGTGGAAGTGTTCAAGCTTCAAATCACAATCACTGCTCTGCTCTCACCCAAAACCAATCATATCGCTTCAGAAGGCATGGATTAAACCAGTTGTATTTATTACCTTTATGCTGCCTTTATGGCCTTTATGGAGCTTGGAAGTGTTGGTCCCCAATGACTTGCATTCATTGATTAAAATATCTTTGTTTGTTTTCCACAGAAGAAAGTGGAGGAATTCCAAATCGTGCAATGTGAAATATGTTTTGACTGAATACAAGAGCAGCGTTGACCTACAGCCAATGAGAGAGCAAGAAACAGGGCACAGGAAGTTTCAGTGGGAGGAGTCCTGATGTACCTGCAACAGAACATCAACTAGCATTGCTGCGGTATCAAGAAAGTCTCATTGGCCAGAAGAAATGGATGAAAAATGTTTGCCTATTTGATGTTTCATCTGAACTGTTCCACAACTGGTTGGAAAAAGAGAAGAGATGGAGAGAAATAGCCAATTCTCTTGGGCAGCCAGGAAAGCAAATGGGTAGATTTTCTGTAGGAGGTACTTTTTCATATTGTAACCAATAAAACATGACACCTTTAGGCGTAAAAACCTACACATCATATTCTAAAATGCATAACATAATCATGCATTTGTTTTCGTATCTCGTATCACTTCTCGCGTGTCATCTGTTGTGAAATGTAATTTGGAGTCCATGCAGAGTCGTCGGGGATTCGTCAATAGTGAAATGTTTTGTAATGTGTTGTTCACCCCTGTCACGAATTCAGTGTAATTTGAAAACGCTACGACTTCCATGACAAGACAGACAGTTGTGTAATATGAACGGTACCACGATCCGACGTCTTTGAAAGTCGTGTAGTGTGTAGGAGGCACTAGATATCTCGCTGACATCTGCGATGCGTCGGCGCTTCTCTCAAACTGCGTCTTTGATAATTCATACATTGCGATCGTCGCTAAAGGGAGTGAGCTCAGATTTACCTACGATTTCAGGCTTTTGTTGGCGATCTCCATAAAACTGTCGGCGAGCGAAAATCGGGCTTAAAATTGTGTAGTGTAAACTCGGCATAAGTTGGATTTTCCAATAGGATCACTCCAGTCCTTTTAAGTAATGACATAATACCATAGGATTCTTCAAATCTTTCAATCTTATATTTTTGTTCACACACACTGTAAGATTTCTTCACCTCCATGGCATGCTTTTATGATTAGCTGGCATCCACAAGAGAAGAGAGTTATCATGCTAACAGCAGGCTTTGATTAAATGGGTGTGAGTGTGTTTTTGTGTGTGTGTGTGCGCGCACGTAACAGAGAGTTGGTAGATCTGCAAAATGACTATGGGTGTGTGGTTGAAATGTGTATGACCCTCATTGTACAGTACATGCTTATATGACTATGTAATGGGTGTTTACAGAGAAGGCTAAAGTCACAGTGACTCTTATTTATCTGTGTGCATGTCTGGAAAGATGGTTTTCCCATCTGAGTATATATCTGTGCATGCAAGCATGTGTGTGGGTTCATATAGATTCCTAAGGAGATGGTGCTGACTCACCCATTTCAGCTTGGCCTGTAATCACAGCCTCCTGCATGATGAGTGCAGAATCAGAGCTGAACTACAGCCCATGGGCCTCAAAACTCCCATAAATCTCAGTCTCCTCAGTGGGTGTGGTGGCCAATGTTGTGGGGGTAGTGGCTGAATGTCAAACTTGATATGTTAACAGCTGTAGATAGTGCCTGCTCTCTGGGGCAGTTGCACTGATTGGCATCTGACTAATTTGTGTTTCGCACATATCTCCCACCAGTACATGTGCAGATTTTGACATCTCTCTCTTACCATAGGTCACCATAGGTGAGGCTGCCACTTAAATGCAGACATATTTATTTGAAAAGCGCTTCAACACATTTTTTTTTGAAAAAGTAAAATAAATAAAAAATATACATATACAATGTAAATATTGTATTTATATAGATTTGCATTTTCTGAAGGAAATATAAGTGCTTCAAGGCAGCAAAAGAATAGTGTTTAAGTTTTAGGTAAGCTTAGGTTTTAGGCTTTGGTTTTATGTAAATGGAATGCTACAACAGAGCCATTTGGCATGTTTTCTGTTGGCAGTTTATGAGTATTAACACACAACATGACATAGTTTTGCAGTTTGTGGTTACACTATTAATGGAGGCTATACATGGCATATACATGGGGGGGGTTACAACACCAATCACAATTAGAAATGCAAAAAGACGTATGAGAGAAAACCAAAATTAAGGATGCAATATTACAAAACGTTATTGCTATCAGTTGCTATCGGTGAACATAATTTTAATGTAATTCATCAACAATCTTAATTTTTAAAACTATTATATCTACAAAAATCTAAAATTGATAGCACATGACTGAAATCGAGCTACAACTGAATGCGTCTACGTTAAACGGTTTTGGCTGAATTAATTGCAGAACTTTCATACTTATATTTGGTGGTTTAGAACAAACCTCTAACCAGCATGTTTAAATAATATAAATACAATGCTGCCTGCAAGCTCTGTAATAAAAGTATGATATGTGACTCAAAACACAACATAAATTATGATATTCAATTTGTCTTTGTTTTGGAAAAGAGAAGGCAAAGAAATCATCATACAATGCTTGAACTCATCATATCTGAATGATTTGTCTCAATATGCTTCACCTCAGGTGTTGGTTGCCAGACCCAAAAATGAATCCTGATTTCAAGAAAGGCCTAAGACACATTTCTTTAATGAGAACCCACAAGATGTTTTCAATCAAGGCCCAATCCGCCCAATTATTTGAATCAAAGTCTGTAATGTGATTACTGAGGAGACCCAAATGAAAGACAACTGAACTGACATAACACTCAGCAATCAACTGGAATGTCCTAAGAGAGTTGGATGAGGCAAAAAAAAAAACAGATTCCTGCTGGCAACCATGGCAACCTAAGCCTCACATCGAACTCCCAATCAAGGGAGGAATTTATTAGGGTCTCTGCTGAGACGTATTATTCACTGACTCATCACTGGGGATTTGTGGAATTTCTGCATTATCTTCTCTATCTTTCATTTGTTTCTCTTTTAACTGGTCTAAATTTTTTTTATATCTTGGGCACACACACGCACGCACACACGCAAGCATGCACGCACACACACACACACACACACACACACACACACACACACACACACACACACATGCACACACATGCCTTTTCTCATCCCTGTCTCCCAAGGGCAGCTCTTTTCCTCTCATTAACCTGATCCCTCACAAGTCGACTTCACAAGACCCAACAAATTTTTACTTGTATTCCAACTGATTCCCCAAACATGCAATTACATTGCTGTGCTACAACAAAAATAAACTCTTACAACGTAATCTTAAAATACAATGCATAACAAAAATACATTTTACAGCCCTGTCACACTTATCTTGAAAAGTTACAATTATTAATTGCTCATTGACGTTCTTTGCAGCTTGTGTACATTAAATATGTCAAGGGGATAAATAATGGCCCTTGAAATCAACAGGCGATTGTAGTTTTTCAAACATATGTGGAGGAAAATACTTTTTTATGGAGGAACACATTCAGTTTGTTTCCAAAAGGTGAAAATCACCAATCATTGGGACTGGACTAGACTTTTGAGGCCAGCAGAACAATAACATCTGTATTGTAAACTACAAATTATTGAGCATGACAGCACATCCCATGGCATTTTGAAAAACAATTACACTTCAGGAATTTATATGTTAAAATGTTCTCAGTGGTATTCAAGCACATTTCGCTATTACAATGCTAATTGTGAGTAAGTGCCAGGGTGTTGTTATGCGATTTGTAAAGGCCGGGGTATACATCGTTTCTGCGATCGCACCCGGTTGACTGTGCTGCCTTGTGTTCGACACATGCCCACTACGACTGCTTTGTGATACTTTTTAGTATAGTCAATGCTGACTTATTCACAGATGACGGACAAGGACTCTGCCTGTGTTGAGAAAATATAGGCAGCATGGACAGTTCACGCAGACTGTGCTGATGACGAAATTTGCATCAAGCATACTGTGAGCGGAGCGATCAGCATTACAGACAGGGGACTATATTTTCTGGTGGAAGGATGACATTTAATGATTTTTATTATAAAAAATAAAATTTTAATGAATGTTTGTGTCAGGCGAGTTTGCTGGCCAATCAAGCACAGTAATACCATGGTCACTGAACCAGGTTTTGGTACTTTTGGCAGTGTGGGCAGGTACCAGGTCCTGCTGGAAAATTAAGTCAGCATCTCCATAAAGCTTGTCTGCTGAAGGAAGCATGAAGTGCTCTAAAATGTCCCGGTAGACGGCTGCGTTGACTCTGGACTTAATAAAGCACAGTGGACCAACACCAGCCAATGACATGGCTCCCCAAACCAACACAGACTGTGGAATCTTCACACCGGACTTCAAGCATCTTGGATTGTGTGCCTCTCCATTCTTCCTCCAGACTCTGGGACCTTGGTTTCCAAATGAGATGCAAAATTTGCTCTCATCAGAAAAGAGGACTTTGGACCACTGAGCAACAGACCAGTTCTTTTTTCTTTAGCCCAGGTAAGACGTTTGACATTTGAAGCCCATGTCCAGGACCCGTCTGTGTGTGGTGGCTCTTGATGCAGTAACTCCAGCCTCAGTCCACTCCTTGTGAAGCTCCCCCACACATTTGAATGGCCTTTTCCTGACAATCCTCTCCAGGCTACGGTCATCCCTGCTGCTTGTGCACCTTTTTCTTCCACACTTTTCCCTTCCACTTAACTTTCTATTAATGTGCTTTGATACAGCACTTTGAGAACATCCAACTTCTTTTGCAATTACCTTTTGAGGCTTTCCCTCCTTGTGGAGGGTGTCAATGATGGTTTTCTGCACAACTGTCAGGTCAGCAGTCTTCCCCATGATTGTGAATTCAACTGAACCAGACTGAGAGACCATTTAAAGGCTCAGGAACCCTTTGCAGGTGTTTAGCTGATTAGAGTGTGACACTTTGAGCCTACAATACTGAACCTTTTCACAATATTCTAATTTTCTGAGATTCTGAATTTGGGGTTTTCATAAGCTGTAAGCCATAATCATCAAAATTATATCAAATAAAGGCTTGAAATATCTTACTTTGCTTGTAATGAGTCTATATAATATATTAGTTTCACCTTTTAAGTTGAATTACTGAAATTAATGAACTTTTGCACGATATTCTAATTTTTCGAGTTTCACCTGTATGTGGTGACTGTTTTATAAAAGCAACAAGGCACTCGAGGCTGTGACATATTGTGAATATAGTCACGGCTGAAGGGGTTGCAGGCACTCTGCTTTGTATCAACCCAGACAACTGAAGTATACTTTGGGTTTAAGGTATTCTGAGTAGTTTTTAGGGTGGTTGCTAAAGTGTTCTATGTGGTTGCTTAATGACCCAATTCAAAAAACATTACCCTCAAGTTTCCATTATAATGTGGTACTTGGATATTTCTCAGGTAGCCTATCTCGTTTACAGTTTTAAAATGTTTTTTTTTTTTTGTTTGTTTGGGTTTTTGGATTTGCCCACTTTGAGCTAAAATCACAACACTTAACTCTGATCTCCTCATCAAGCAACAAGATTTGAGGCATCATTTTTAGGGATGGGAATCATAAGGAATTTAACAATTCCTTTTAATGATTACAATTCCTTAACAGTTCCATTAATGATCCTTAGTTTTTAGCAAGAAATCTTAAAGAAATAAGGCATGAGAGGCCATGCTAAATTGGGATAGATATAGTATATAGTATATATATAATATACTTAGGCATGACGTGAAACAGAACCCCTTCAGCCATGACTATATTCACAATATGGCACAGCCTTGAGTGCTTTAATGCTTTTATAAAACTGCCACCACATAATAAAAATATTAAGGACACAGATGTTTATTAACATTTTATATTTTGTAATAAAATCATTAAATGCCATCCTTCCGCCAAAAAAATATAGTCTCTAGCAGTAAACATTAAACAGAACATTGCGAAGAACACATTACAAAGGTTCCACCCTTCACACAATTAATATGATGTATTAATGTTAAATGCGTTAATCGCAATTAAGAAAAATTAACACAGAACATTTTTTGAATTAATCGCATGCGATAACGTGATAATTCTGTTAACAAAAAGTTAACAAACCAAAAAATTTAACAAATTTCATTCATTTATCTTTATATAAAATTCAACCGATTACAACAAAACTCCTAATGTATAGGCCTATCTTTAAATATGCATTGTCATATGAACAACCAGTCACTATCTAAGGGCTCTACGCAAGCATTTTTGTTTGGGTAGCGCTCGTGCCACCAAGTGAAAAATTTTAGGAGCACAGTGAAATATGTGGAGAAAATCTTGGCTGCGGGCGGACAGTCTGTGCAGACGACAAAATTTGCATCACGCATACTGTGCGTGGAGCAATCAGCAACGCGCACAACCGAAGTACGTGGAACTGTTTAAGAATTACAAAAAAATTTAGAAACAAAAGATGGTTGATACATAACAAAGGACACCTACTCTGATAAACCTTTCTCAAGTAATTTATTTTTAGATTTAACCTCACAGGTAGCACCAAACAACATCAGTTCTAATTGATCAGCTCTATTTTATTGCTAATTCTTAAAATTAGTAGTAGTTTATCAACGCTAAAATATATTAAATAAAATTTTTATGCCATTCATAACTATTTAAATGTAACTATCTCTATTAAGCATCACATTATTGTGTTGTAGGCTTGTAACGGTTACCCTGTCTTGTCCCTCTGTTGCCCTTTGTTTGTGATTTTGTCACTTTTGGTATTCCTTAGTTTTCACTTTTGTCACGCTTGTACCTCCATAGTCTTGTGTTCACTGTTCATTGTTTGCACCTGCCCTTGTTAATTTGCCTTTGGTTTCTGTTAATCACCTTGTTATCTTGTTTGAGTTCTGTTCTTTCATTGGCCCCTTTTCCCATGTTTGTGTATTTATACCCCGTGTCTTTGTTCAGTCTTCGTTGATCGTTGTTTGATGTTAACCCGGTGTATCTTTCCCTCCCGAGTTCCCTGTTCGTGGTTACCTTGGTCAGCTCACTCAGTTTATGTTTCATTTCCCCATCGTGGGTTGTTACTTTGTGTTTTTCCTGTGTTGTTCATCTAATAAAGTTCAACTGCGTTTGGATCCGCATCTCCTCGTCTGCTTCGTTACTCAAGCATAACAGAACGATCGACCAAAAACATGGATCCAGCGGTTCAAAGAGCGAACTACGAACTGCTCTGCCTGAAGCAAGGGGACCGACCGATAGAAGACCACATCCACGACTTTCTTGTTCTGGCAAACGTTTCAGACTTCCCTAATTCCTCCCTTGTGGTCTTCTTCCGAGGCAACCTGAGTGACGGGCTGAAGGAGCGGTTGCCACCGGCAACAGCGACTGGGCGCTCGCGCGTTCGTTGAGGAGACCCTACAGGCCTGCGGTTCTCCTTTAACAGTGGACATCATCGAGGAGAACCCCGTAGCGCCTCCCACAGTATTGACCCTCCATTCGCCCGTGGTTCGTCCTTTCACGCCTGTCAATGAGCCAGCGCGGCCCTCTTCGTCTGCCCGGAGGAGGAGGAGAAGACAGGCTTCCGCCTCCCGGTCCACGCCGGCCCCGGTCTGCGAGCCAGAGCCCATGCCGGCCCGGTCTGCAAGCCAGCGGCCACGCATGTCACAGTGAGCGAGCCAGCGGCCACGCATGTCACAGTGAGCGAGCCAGCGCCTACGGCCTCTACCGTCAGCGAGCCTGAGCCCTCGTCAACCACGGTCAGCGAGCCTGAGCCCTCGTCAACCACGGCCAGTGAGCCTGAAGCCACGCTGACCAGGAACAGCATCCCAGCTTCGCCAGTCGAATCAGCCCGGAGGAAGAGGAGAAAAGGAGAGGTCTCTGCACTCCAGCCTCCGCCTGCCGCAGCCCCATGCCCTAAACCCCCCTTGGCTCTGCCCTCAGCGCCCGGCGAACCCAAGCCGGCGCATACCACGGTAACCCAGCCAGCGCCTGTAGCCTCGACCGTCCCTGAGCCAGCGCCTGTAGCCTCAACCATCCCTGAGCCAGCGCCTGTAGCCTCGACCGTCCCAGAGCCAGCGCCTGTAGCCTCGACCGTCCCAGAGCCAGCGCCTGTAGCCTCGACCGTCCCAGAGCCAGCGCCTGTAGCCTCGACCGTCCCAGAGCCAGCGCCTGTAGCCTCGACCGTCCCAGAGCCAGAGCCAGTAGCCAAGACCGTCCAAGAGCCAGCACCAGAAGCCTCGATCGTCCAAGAGCCAGCACCTCTCGAGTCTTCCAGGGCTCCTCCTCCCGAGCTTTCCAGAGCTCCGCCCTCCGAGTTTCCCGAGCTTTCCAGAGCTCCGCCATCCGAGTTTCCCGAGCTTTCCAGAGCTCCGCCTTCCGAGTTTTCCGAGCTTTCCAGAGCTCCGCCCTCCGAGCTTCCCAGAGCTCCACCTCTCAAGCCTTCTAGGGCTCCGCCTCCCAAGACCCTCGAGCCTTCCAGGGCTCCGGCCCTCAAGTCTTCCAGGGCTCCGGCCCTCAAGTCTCTCGAGTCTTCCAGGGCTCCGTCTCTCAAGCCTCCCAAGCTTTCCAGAGCTCCGCCCCCTGAGCTTCCCAGAGCTCCGCCTCTCAAGCCTTCCAGGGCTCCGCCCCTCAAGCCTCTCGAGCCTGCCAGGGCTCCGCCCCTCAAGCCTCTCGAGCCTGCCAGGGCTCCGCCCATCAAGCCTGCCAGGGCTCCGCCCCTCAAGCCTCTCGAGCCTTCCAGGGCTCCGCCTCTCGAACCTCTCGAGCCTTCCAGGGCTCCGCCTCTCGAGCCTTCCAGGACTCCGCCCCCCGAGCCTCCTACGGCTCCGCCCCCAGAGCCTCTTGAGCCTCCTACGGCTCCGCCCCCAGAGCCTCTCGAGCCTCCTGCAGCTCCGCCTACGGGGCCTCCTTTGGCTCCGCCTCCAGAGCCTCCTATGGCTCCGCCTCCAGAGCCTCCTATTGCTCCGCCTCTCGAGCCACTCAAGCCTCCTACGGCTCCACCCTCAGAGCCTCCTGAGCCTCCTATGACTCCGCCTCCCACGGCTCTGCCTCTCGAGCCACTCAAGCCTTCGACGGCACCGCCCTCAGAGCCTCCCGAGCCTCCTATGGCTCCGCCTCCCGAGCCTCCTCCGGTACCGCCTCTCAAGCCACTCAAGCCTTCGACGGCTCCACCCTCAGAGCCTCCTACGTCTCTGCCCCCAGAGACTCCAGAGTCTTCCTGGTCTCCGCTCCTAGAGTCTCCCACGGCACCGCCTACCCCGGCTCCGCCTCCTGAGCCTCCTTCGGTTCCACCTCCTGAGCCTCCCTCAGCTCCGCCTTCTGGGCCTTCTGAGCCATCACCTCCCTCGGCTCCGCCTCAGAGGTCCTCCTTGGCTCCGCCTCACGCGGCTCCGCCGGCCTCCCCTGTGGCCACTCCATCTCCTAGGCCACCAAAACCGGCCTCTGTCCTGTGGTCATCTCCCAGGTCCCCTGAACCGGTCCTTGGCCCACGACCACCTCCCAGGCCTCCTGACCCGGTCCCTGTCTTGTGGCCTCCTCCCGGGGCTTCTGACCCTGTTCCCGTCCTGTGGCCTCCTCCCAGGCCCCCTGAACCAGTCCCTGTCCTGTGGCTTCTCCCCAGACCTCCTGACCCATCCCCAGTCCCGTGGCCTCTCCCCAGGCCCCCTGATCCAGTCCCTGTCCCGTGGCCTCCACCCAGGCCTCCTGAGTCCTCTCTCCTGGCCTCCTGACCCAGTCCCCGTCCAGTGGCCTCCTCCCAGGTTCCCCAAACCTGTCCTTGCCCGGTGGCCAGCTCCCAGACCATCAAAACCTGTCCCTGCCCGGTCGATACCTCCCTGGCCCCCTAACTCTCATCTCCATTCGTGCCCTCGTGGACTGTCTCATTTCCCCCCCCGGACTTCCTACCTGCCCCTGGCATCTCCCGGACCTGCCCGTCTTGCCCTCTGTGCCCCCCGGACTTCCTGCCTGCCCAGTGTACCCCCCTGGTCTGCCTGTCTGCCCATGTGCCCACTTGTACTGTCTGTTTGCCCCTGGTGCCCTCATGTTGTTCTTGTGGAGTTTTGTCTTTTGTTGTTTGTTATCAAGGATCGTCTGGTATCCGATCCTTAAGGGGGGGGCTATGTAACGGTTACCCTGTCTTGTCCCTCTGTTGCCCTTTGTTTGTGATTTTGTCACTTTTGGTATTCCTTAGTTTTCACTTTTGTCACGCTTGTACCTCCATAGTCTTGTGTTCACTGTTTATTTTTTGCACCTGCCCTTGTTAATTTGCCTTTGGTTTCTGTTAATCACCTTGTTATCTTGTTTGAGTTCTGTTCTTTCATTGGCCCCTTTTCCCATGTTTGTGTATTTATACCCCGTGTCTTTGTTCAGTCTTCGTCGATCGTTGTTTGATGTTAACCCGGTGTATCTTTCCCTCCCGAGTTCCCTGTTCGTGTTTATCTTGGTCAGCTCACTCAGTTTATGTTTCATTTCCCCATCGTGGGTTGTTACTTTGTGTTTTTCCTGTGTTGTTCATCTAATGAAGTTCAACTGCGTTTGGATCCGCATCTCCTCATCTGCTTCGTTACTCAAGCATAACAAGGCTACAGTAGGTACAGTATAAGTTCATAAGCTCGGCAGTCACTTCCACCAATGCAAAATGCGAGTGAAATGCTTTCACTGTACAGTCCTGGTATCTGCACTGCCTGATGTAAGTGTTGGAAGCCTTTAGAAGCTTTAAGTTTGAGCTAGACATGACACAGGTCAGATTCACTAAAAATTCAAATTTTATTTAATATTTTTTTTTCCGATCTCTTACAGAAAATGTTTTTACAGACAATGGATTTTGAACAAGGCAACACTATATATTATATACATCCTGAAGCTAATGCTTTATTCGCCAGTAAATTACCTCACTCTTAAGTGTGAAGGGGTTTAGAGGTAGAAATAATAACAATGTCAGCTAAGGTGACAGGATAAGGAGTCCTGTAACACAAGTAGCTGTGCAATTAGTCAAATATGAGATGACTAGACAGAGGATTGAGCTACGTACACAACTTTAACATGCTAGTCATCTGATATACTGAGGTTTTGATAGTGAAAATAAATGAGAGCGTGACGGTGAGACTGTGTGCACGAGAGAGAGAAATGCCTCCTTACTCAGACACAACATGGGCAGCACTAGGGGTGGGCTTAAGCCCTAAATGTTTTTTAACCATTTTGTTTATCCCACTAAGTATCATATTAAATAAGAACAGAACATTTCTGAGACACAAAAACATGGAATAGTCAATTGCGTTTGAGAGATTAGCAAACTTTAAGATGGTTCTTACAAAGTGTAACGGCCACCTAATTTTAAATACTGTTCATGACATGAATGTTGATGTGCCTTTAAGATGACTTCTTCTATGGTGTAAGTTATTGTATGTATGCACGCTGTTCTTATGTGAGCGCGCCCGCACAAGTAGAGAGGGAGGATAATGCTTGAGTGAAGAGAGAGATGGCCGCTCTCCCGCTGACTAATGTGTTCATTTCCACTTTGATTTGTAGCATTTATCAGAGTGCTTTCTTTTTCCTGTTTATACTCGCTCTTTTACATGTATGTGAAGAGTGTGCTTGTACGAACCAGCTATAAAGACTCGTAGCACTACCAATACTTTTGCCTGGGGTTTTCCTTCTTGCCTTCTGTTTTCCTAATGCATCTGGGCAGACTTCGAACCATCTGATAGACATTACAAAAGCCACGTACAATACAATACATCTCAGCATGGTGGTGAATAAATGATGAGGGAATTTTAATTTTTGGGTGAACAATCCCTTTAAGTTTAGTGGGCCCTTCTTAGTTTTAACTCCAGAAATAAATATATATATATATATATTACACTACATATAAGTGACACCTTGCAGCTGTATTATTTCAACATTTAATATAAAGTGTATAATATTACATTATTTCATCAAAGGATGGCCTATACCCTTACACAGAGGTCTGGACTAAAATGGAATTATCCACTAATCCTAGAACTGTGCCTGACACACACTTTTTGTCTCCCACTGTTCCACAAGTTCCCTGTTCATGGGTGTTTTCATTTTTCGAACAGAGACACGTGGGCTAGCCCCCAAATCTCAACCACAACACTGCACAGCCCCAAACATTTGCATAATTCAAACCTGAAGACATTTACGCACTTGGAAGCTCCCAGTAAGAAGCATTATAATTTAAGTGCCTTTGCTAATGAGTGCTTTTGCAAGGCTTCAAAAAAAGCTTCCTAGATGCAAAGCAGATGGAAAAACTCTGATTACTGAAGAACTGATTACAAAAGAGGAGGAAGAGTCTTACATGAGGGATGAATAACCTTTAGAAAACTATCTGCTCTTAATGTGCACATTTCCAACACAAAGCAAATGTAGACACTCAATACTACTCTCCAATTTCTGACATAGCTTTAAATGGGAACAGCAGGGATCTAACTGATGAAAGCTTTGTTTTTGCCCTCTAGGGATGTCTCTATGGAAAATATGGCACACTTTATCTCACATCGAGTTGAGGTCATTCACCAAGTCATGAGCCAACAGTAAACTCAGACATTTGGATCTTTAGAGGTTTGCACACTGGATGCGCCTGGCGGAGGACACTGTGCATTCTAAAATTCGAAACAATTGTTTCTATGAACCGAATCGGTTACCTTACGTAACCTCGGTTCTCTCTAGAAGAGGGAACGAGTATTGCGTAAGCTAGCTTATGCTACGGGAAAGATTAATCTTTTCTGAGATATTGAAGCCAAAAAATTATCCTTAATTTTGTATCCATTGTCAACGCAGTGCAGCAACTGCATACCTTGAGCGGGCTAGCTAGCGAGCTCATAGGTTGCTCTGCGGCAACTGCTGCAGCCTATAGACAAACTTGAGTGAACTTGCGTCCAATGACAGGCGCCCGCGCCATCACTGCATCAAAGCCCGCCAAAATGGCCGTGGCTAGAGTGCATATAAGCGTAAGTTCGTAGGCTGGAACCCTGGTTTTCATTGAATGAAGCGAAAATCGCTCGTGGCGCGAGCATGGCCGGCTACGCAATACTCGTTCCCTCTTCTAGAGAGAACCGAGGTTACGTAAGGTAATCGATTCGTTCTCTTACGAGAGGTTCTCTCGTATTGCGTAAACTAGCTTACGCTACGGGAACCCATTGTCAGCGCCGTCGCGCTCAAGCATCCACTGCATGAGCCCCGGGGTGGGGGACCCGGGGAGCCCTTGTGAGTGGGGAATAATATTTGGCCGGCAAGAGTGCGGGCCAGTGTGTGTGTAATACATAAGCACATAGTGGGAAGGAAAAGACAGAGCGGCGGTGCCGGTCTGTGTGGAATGTGTCCCATCAGTGCAGCTCACCAGGGAGCTGTAGCTTATTAAACCGCTAGTAGTTTCAGCCTGCAGGGCGGGCACTTCCAGATTGTAAAATCTGACAAAGGTGGAGGGAAGCCCAGCCCGCTGCCACACATATGTCGTGAATGGAAATCCCGCTGGACCATGCCCACGAGGAGGCCATGCCTCTAGTGTAGTGAGCCCTAATGCCTAACGGGCATGGTAGGTCTTTTGACGCGTACGCGGAAGCAATAGCGTCCACTATCCATCTAGACAGTGTCTGTTTCGAGGCGGCGAAACCCTTGGTGCGCCCTCCGAACGAAACGAAAAGCTGCTCAGTGCGTCTGAAAGAGGCGGAGCGCGCAGTATACAATCTCAGTGCTCTGACTGGGCAAATGAGATTGGCGTCGCGTTCGCTATCGGATGCTGGCAGCGCCGATAGGGAAATGATTTGTGCTCTGAAAGGAGTACCGATCACCTTGGGGACATAGCCGTGTCTAGGCTTTAAAATGACCTTGGAGTCACTTGGTCCAAACTCAAGACACGCAGCGCTGACAGACAGTGCGTGAAGGTCTCCCACATGTTTAACTGATGACAGGGCAGTCAGAAAAACGGTTTTGAGTGAAAGGTATTTCAAATCCACGGATTGAATCGGTTCGAAAGGGGGGGCTTTCATAGCTTCGAGAACTACGGAAAGATCCCAGATAGGAACCGATGGGGGGGCGCGGGGGGTTCATCCTTCTAGCTCCCCTGAGGAAGCGGATGACCAGCTCGTTTTTTCCCAGTGACTGGCCATGCAGGGGTTCAGCGAACGCCACGATGGCCGCCACGTACGTACACTTTGAGCGTGGATGGGGATCTGCCCTTATCCAGCAGCTCTTGTAAAAACACGAGCAGCGACAACACCCCACATGTCCGTGGGTCCAGGTCTCTGTCGGTGCACCATTTTGAAAACACAGACCATTTGGACGCATAGAGTCTTCTTGTGGAAGGGGCTCTAGCCTGTATGATAGTGTTTATTACTCCTTCTGGCAAAGCGACGGGTAGTCGTTGATCACCCACGCGTGCAGCGCCCAGCGCTCTGGGTGGGGATGCCAGATCGTGCCGCGAGCTTGAAAGAGGAGATCAGCTCTCACTGGAATGGGACACGGGGCTGTCAGTGACAGCTGCGTAAGCTCCGGGAACCATGTCTGATTCTCTCAGCGCGGGGCTATGAGGAGCACCGAGTGACGCGTTTCCCTGATCCTCTGCATTACCTGTGGCAATAGTGAGACGGGAGGGAATGCGTAAAGCGGGCGGTTGGGCCAGTCCTGGGCCAGCGCGTCCTCGCTTTTCGAGAAAAATACTGGGCAGTGAGAATTCTCTTCTGACGCAAAGAGGTCTATCTCTGCTCTGCCGAATATACTCCATAACTTCTGGACTGTTTGAGCGTGCAGGGACCATTTCCCTGGGGAAATATTGTCTCTGGACAGTCTGTCTGGGCCGCCGTTCAGGTGGCCTGGCACGTGCGTCGCCCTCAGCGAGCGCAGGTGGCACTGGGACCAACTCAGTATGCGTTTTGTCAGATGGAAGAGGTTCCTGGATCTGACACCGCCCTGACGGTTTAGATAGGATACCACAGATCTGTTGTCCGAATGGACCAGGACGTGGTGACCCTGAATGACCGGGAGGAAGCGCACAAGCGCGTACTCGACCGCTATCATTTCCAGACAATTTATGTGAAGGAGCTTTTGATACCATTCGGCCACTGCCCAGAGCTGCAGAGCTGAGATACAGGTCTGAGTCACTCTGATCGGCTGGCGGCCCGTGGCCCAAGCCCGGCGAGACGCGCGGGTGTTTAGCCAATGCTGAAGCGGGCGCATGCACAGTAAGCCCAGCTGAAGTACTGCTGCGGCTGAAGCCATGTAACCTAGCAGTCTCTGAAATTTTTTCAGAGGCGTGAGGCTGTTCATCTGAAAGGACGCGGCTAGTCGCTGAACACGGCGCGCGCGCTGTGTAGATAAGTGAGCCGTCATCGCCATGGAGTCTAGTTCTATTCCAAGGAAGGAAATTGCCTGACTGGGCTGTAGTGAGCTCTTGGTCCAATTGACTGCAAGGCCCAAACTGTTCAGATGACTGAGGAGAACTGTCCTGTGAGACAGAAGCTCCGTATGTGACTGTGCCAAAATCAGCCAATCGTCCAAATAGTTCAGAATTCACAAGCCCTGACTCCGCAGAGGTCCGAGCGCCGCATCCATGCACTTCGTGAAAGTACGGGGTGCTAAAGACAGGCCGAACGGAAGGACGGTGTATTGATAAACCTGGCCGTCGAAGACGAATCTCAAGAATGGCCTGTGACGGGGATTTATCTGAATCTGAAAGTAGGCATCTTTCAGATCGAGAGAAATAAACCAGTCCCCCTGGCGCACATGCGCGAGGAGTTTCCTGATTGTAAGCATTTTGAACGGCCTTTTTGCGAGCACCTTGTTCAAAACCCTGAGATCTAATATTGGTCTGAGGCCGCCGTCTTTCTTGGGGACAAGAAAATAACGGCTGTAAAACCCCGACTCGCACAGAGAAGGTGGCACTCTCTCTATGGCCCTTTTGCACAGAAGGTTTGCTATTTCTGAACGAAGCATGCAGGCTGCTTCCGTGTTCACAGTAGTTTTGAGCCGCGCTATGAAGCGGGGAGGGCGGCGATCGAACTATAGCAAATAGCCCTGTTTTATTGTGCTTAACACCCATTTGGAAATCCCTGGGATAGCTTTCCACGCTTTGAAGCGTAATGCTAGAGGGTGAATGGCCAAGTCGCCCTGATTGCCGCACACAGCGAGCTGAACAGAATGTGTGAGCGCGCTTACTGTGCTTATGCATGACTGCTCGCAGACAGCAGGGACAGGCTGTTCTGTGAGTGACTTCCCGATTGAGGTGAATGGGGAAAGAGTCACATCTGTGAAGTGATGCGCGAGCATAGTCACGGGCATGGGACTTACATACAGAGAGGTGTTTGCTGGCCGTGTGACAGAGCGGGCAGAGAAGGGGCACGCGCACGGATTCATGGGCGCGTTTATTGACTCTAACACTCGAGCTGGCTGTGCCTGCTTTATGTGAGTGGGCTCTGATAGGGACAAGTGTAATGCTTGTGTGTAGGGGTGAACACTGGATTGTGGGCACATTTTCTACACATAAGGCATGTTTGCTTTTCACAAAATTTCTTTTGTTCGCCGTGAAAACGGCATTTGAGTGCAGGCAAGCGGGCAGTATCACCGGCTTGTTGGCTGCTGAATCCACCACTGCAGTAGCCTGAAAGAAGGGGACTGACAGGGGGCGAAGCTTTGACGGTGGTCCGGCCGCGGCGGGACTGAGCCGTCGTTTCCTTAACAAAGCTAGGAGGACTTCGGTTGCTCAGGTTTCAGCGCAATCTTAGGCCGAGGCCCGCAGGAGGCGGCGGTCTGCGGCGGCTGTCTGAGCTGCGTTCTAGGGCGGCCGCCCTGTCGACGCTGAGAAGTCTGGCTTTGCTGAGCTGGGCGCTGAGAAGAGGCTCGTGCAGGAGGCTGGTCACGTGGGCGGCCTGCAGAGGAGCTAGCGCGACGAGGCAGGAAGAGATTCATGGCTTGGGTGGCTTTCTGGACTTCCGAAAAACGGTCAACAATGCCACTCACCACGGAACCGAAGAGACCGGACGGAGAGAGCGGCGCGTTGAGGAACGTGGAGCGCTCAGCTTCTCCCATATCGGCTAGTGTTAGCCATAGGTGTCTCTCGGTCACAGTCAGCGCGGCCATGCACTTCCCTAGGGCTTGAGCTGCAGCTTTGGTAGCGCGAAGGGCGAGATCTGTCGCGCTCCTTAGATCTGAAACAGCCTCTGGGTGCCTGCCTTTCTCATCCCATTCTCGGAGAAGGTCCGCTTGGAGGATCTGTAAAACGGCCATGGAATGCAGAGCAGATGCGGCTTGGCCGGCGGCGGCATAGGCGCGGCCAACACAGGCGGAAGTAGTTCTGCAGGCCTTAGACGGGAGCACTGGCTTAGACCGCCATCTCGCGGAGGGCGGGCAAAGGTGTGCTGCTACCGAATCCTCGACCGGGGGGATGGAAGAGTAGCCCCTCTCGGTGGCGCCGTCCACCAGAGCAAGAGAGGTGGAGACGTGGGATCGGTTCCTGGCCGAGAGAGGCGCGTTCCACGATTTAGAGAGCTCGGCGTGGAGTTCCGGCAGGAAGGGCGCGGCCCGGGCCTCGGGCGCCGCACGGCGACGGCTCTGAAGAAAGCAGCCGTGTAGTCTGTTGGGAGCCTGCTCAGAGGGCGGTGACCACTCGAGCCCGAGGCGGTCGACGGCCTGTGTGAGGAGGCGCGTTAGTTCTTCCTCGACTCCGGCGCGGGTCCTGCTGGATTCCTGGGCCGAGGAGGAGGCTTGGGAGCCTGACCACTCCTCACTGTCCGAAGCCATGATGGAACAGCAGCCCTTATCCTCCGCCTCGTCATCCGAGATGGCAACAGTGCGGCCGCTCGGCGGCAACTGCGCATCCCGGGAGGGCGGGGAGGGTGAAAGCGAGGCTCGAGGGACAGGCTCCGGCGAGGTAGTCGCTTCTAACACCGGTTCCGGCAGCCTTTGGGAGCGGCGCTTCTTTCTGCGCGGCGAAACGAAAGGCGGCACGGCGGCTTCGGTTTTGAGTGCTTCGAGTCGAGCCCGCAGGGTCGACATCGGAAGCTCCTCGCAGAGGTCGCATCTGCCGTCAGCGAGGGCGAGCTCTGCATGTTCCAATCCCAGGCAGAGAGCGCAGATGAGGTGGCGGTCTCCGGCGCTGAGAGGGGCGCGGCATGAGACGCAGGTGGTGCGAGGCATCTTAAAAAAGACGCTCGTTGCTCTTTTTGTGAAGTTCGCTGAGGAACTTGCTTGCTCTAAAAAGGATACGTTGCCGGATGGCGTAGCTCGCAGGATGGCTGAAGGTGGCGAAGATGGCCGGCTTCTTCGAGCACTGTCCAAGCTTGCTAGATGCCCCTCGAACGGCGACGCGGCTTCTGCAGTTCAGAGATGCGAAGAGCTTCGCTGAATAGATGAAAATCAGGGTTCCAGCCTACGAACTTACGCTTATATGCACTCTAGCCACGCCCATTTTGGCGGGCTTTGATGCAGTGATGGCGCGGGCGCCTGTCATTGGACGCAAGTTCACTCAAGTTCGTCTATAGGCTGCAGCAGTTGCCGCAGAGCAACCTATGAGCTCGCTAGCTAGCCCGCTCAAGGTATGCAGTTGCTGCACTGCGTTGACAATGGATACAAAATTAAGGATAATTTTTTGGCTTCAATATCTCAGAAAAGATGAATCTTTCCTGTAGCGTAAGCTAGCTTACGCAATACGAGAGAACCTCTCGTAAGAGAACACTTAGGTTTTATACACTAACCTGCAAACACATCAATGTCATGTTGTTCATTCTTAAAGAAGTACAAAGACCTTGGTAACTTTTGTGTGTATGCTGAATAGATTCATAGCTTTGGACTGCCACCTGCAACGTATCTGTGAGTTCTGTGTGTGATACCTGTGCCTTGTCCCACCCACAATGTGAATCAGCGTGGCGCTTCTCATCCAGTGAGCGACCAGCTTAAGCATCAGATCTGAAAGAGCAAGTCATGTGAGAATCCATAGTAGGGCTGGGGGAAATATAAAAAATTCTGCTGCTGATATAAAGTTAAAGGTATAGTTTACCCAAAAATGAAAATTCTGTCATCATTTACTCACCCTAATGTTGGTTCTTTCATGGAACACAAAAGAAGATGTCAGGCAGAATGACAGCCTGAAGATGCATGATTGTTTAGTGACCAATAATTTTAAACGAGATTTTTAACAAAAACTTTTTTATCTGGATATTACATTTCTTTAATGCGCTTGTCATAAGATGAGTTTCGTAACCCTTCCTTGTCTTGCGACTTGCGAGGACAAAGTGTTCAAACAGAAATGTATGTTTTTCTGATTTAAACTTTAGTAGCAAACATTATTTTAAGTTCAGTCATGAAACTCTACATAGTACAACTTTGAACATGTAATATGTTAGCCAATTGGCTAGCTCACTTAATGGATAAAGTGATAGGCCCTTTGATATGTAATCTGTTAGCTTAAAATCTTTTGTACTCTCTCTTTATCTAACATTTAAATTTCCTCAGTTCTTTGCACGTATTTCATTGCGTGCAACAAGATTGTCCTCTCTGAAACCCTCCTCCTCCTCAGCACCACTTTTCTAGATCTAGATCTGTCTAGTTGTGCAGCTGCAGCAAGTCCTACATATCTGTTCGAGCATGTCTTTTGTTCAGTATGTCTTATTGTGAAGCAGCAGTATGTCTTACATCCTCAACACAGCAGTTTGTTCTAGCAGTAGCAAGTCTGCATACTTGCTCTTCAGCAGCAGCAGCAGCATAAGCAGATCTAGTCCACCAAGACCAGACCTTCCAACATGTCATGTCCATTATAATACCTTAAATTTATTTGGTGAGTTGTCATGACTTGACATTAGAGTTGGTAAGTTTGAATCATTTTTGTGAATCAGTTCAAGCTGTATATTTCAAATTGCATTAATTCAGAATTATTCACAATATATTAAAATACAAATATACAGTATGTAGTTAAACATTGCTATATAAGTGCATAAAATTAAAATGATTTAGCATTCTTCCATGTGTTAATTTAGCGAATAAACACTATACAATATATCTTAATTATTTAAACAAGTTTTTTTTTTATATTAACATTGTAAATCTGCTTGGCAACAAAGACAGTTTGGTTAAAATAATGGTTGCTCTGGTTGATGAAGAAATAATAATAAAAAAAAAAACTTTTAGGCCATTTCAGAAAAAAAATATTATTGTCAAAAGGCTTAAAAAATGTGTTAGCCGTATAGGATTTTTAGCTATATCGCCCAGCCATATCCCATTGTGGGTTCTTTTTAATGGTTGGAGTTCATGCAGAACTTTGCTTATATAATGTTATTTAGTGCCCTAAACTGTACTCATACGATCCATCAGCACCCCAAGTGAATACAAAACATTATTCAACTGAGGCACCTCCAACCTCTGAACCGCAGAGAACCAACCACCTTCGTCAACATTCATCGCCAGAAAAATATCTAGGATTAACAAATGCTAAGCTTAAACAGAGAGACCCATCTAACCACATCCTTTGGAAATCAGCCCAGCTTCCTGATTAAACCAATAGACTGAAGAGAGTCAGTGGTTTTCTCTTCAAGTGTGAAACGTTATCTGTCCAGGCTCATCCTGCAGTTCTGGCTAGCATTAAACACCATTAATATTACATCCTACACTCTCAACAGTCTAAAAAAACAACCTCTCTGCATGCCGCTGGTGACATACTGTAGCTGTTCATATCTAATGGAAATCAAGACAAAATGCTACATTCTCTGAATGATGATCTGATTAAAAAATAGTACTTTTAGTACAGCTAAACCATCAGGTTTGATATATGTGTACTTCAAGCTAAGTACAACAGTTCAAAGGTTTAAAGAGGTGGACCCCGTCCCAAGTGTTTTTCTTTTTTCTAGGGAACATCCTTATTGCAGGCTGCTCATAATTACGTGTTTATAAGAGAGGTAAAGAGGTTCTGCAATGACCAAAAGAAACATCTGCTGTGTAATAACTATGGAGGCAGTGCAGATATACACTCACCTACAGGGTTGACAAGGCAATCATCCATCCAGGAACATAAGCAGGACAGAGAGAGGGGGTGGAAACAGACATAGAAAGAAAGAGAAATGCAGAGAGAAAAACATTAATTAACAGTGTGACACTCTTTGTATTTTACAGAGAAACAAAATATAATAGAGGAGACTGGGACAAGCTGTGACAATTTTTACTCTATAATATTTCTCAGGATAGGTTAATATTTGACAGTCAGTTCTATATACAGTAGACACATAGCTTACACCAGATGCATCTGTCGATGCAACATGCCGCAACAGCTTAAGGCTGTCTACACTGGAAGCGTCAAAGTAAACAGTCAAAATGAAGTGAAGAGAGCATGAACCAATCTGCTGTGTGATCAAGCAGACTTCAGCAATGGTTAACTGGTCGAAAAGTCTTTATACTACTTTATTTTCAATGGAAATCTACTGGTATAAACATTTACTTTTTATATATTTATTGTTGCAATGTTATTGTTGCAAAAACTGTGTATTCATGTGGTTAGAAACAAAAGAGTATTTAAATTAGTAGACCAAAGGTCAGAAACATCATAGGCTGGCTTTAATGTAATAGTCAAATGTTATTTAAATATGCAACAAAAACATTAATGGCTAAAAAGAATCACATGTATGCTATTTTTGTAAGAACATGTCATCTATCCACAACAGACGCTTCCAGTGTAGGCAGCGCAGTTGATAATAGTGGGAGTTATTTGCTTTTGATGCGACTTGTGTCAGGTGTAGACAGGGCTTTAAAGTCTTGGCTATAAAAAAGTAATTGGACAATTCCCCTGTTATTATATGGGGTAGGTGGTCAAAATGGAACTTACCACTGAAAACTCTATCTAAGGCTTTTCCAAATTGAAGCACAAATTGAAAAGGTAACGTACAAAAATATAAAACCACTGTTTTGGCCAACAGAAATGGCAATGTATTTTATACAGTTATAACATTTAAAACACATGTGACAACCTACCCCAATAAAAATGTGACAACTTGCCTAAACTTAATACCCTAGTCCTGAAAACCAATTTAATTTAAACCATCTGTTTTCAGTTTTGGACACTCAGGGCTCTAAATAAAGGATTCAACTTTTGACGCACAGAGTCATGTGACAAAACAACATAGCGCCGATCAAAGCAGAGTTTGTCTTTGGGAGATACTCCAACAAAACCACATCTGGTAAGAAACCTATTTAAGTTTTTACATTGAAAGTTTTAATAATTTTCAAAATATTAGTCTCTAATTTTCATCCGATATGCCATTTTAAAATTTTGAGTGATTTATTGCAAAACGCCACTCTGTTAAACACAATGTACACTATAGGGGACAACAGTACAAAGTTTTGATTAGAAATTCTATATTTACTGTGCTTTTTCACATTGAGAATTTTAGAGGATTTATATGGAGTTAGGATGAAAATAAGCTGCATTTCAAGCTGTTTTGAGACCAGTGCACACAGACAGCACACTTGAGGTTAAATCATTCATTAAATAGGGAGCAAGCGAGCATCCTATAGCTTTTCTATGAAGATAAGTGTATCCAATCCAAGCTTCTGATCAAAAGTAGATGATGTTTGAACCACTCAACAAAGTTGGCAGACATGGGACAATGGTAATCAGTACTTGTGTATAATTATACTTGTGTATAATTTTTATTATATATATATAATAAAAAATGTATAATGTATAATATTTTAACAAGGTTGGCAGTAATTAGAAGATGATGGCCATTCATTTTATCAGAATTAATTATGCTAATTTCTGATTGGTAAAATGCTTCAGCACTGGCTGTCACTTGTTTGTTTGACAATGCAAAGAGAGAACATTGAGATTTTGTTGTCAATGTGGAAAAAATATCATAACATAAAAGTAAAATCAAGTCTTTTTTATTTCATAGTTTTATTTGTGCTTTTCCCATTTTCCAAAGCAAATTTACATAAAATCAGCTGCAATGTCTGTAACGTCTCAAAAACATGAATAACCAACACTCCTGGAAACATAATAAACAATTTGAGCTTGGTATTATTTAAAATTTCACAACTTAGTCCCGCTGTCCACATATGAGAACATACATTTTTAGGAAAACTCAGCTGAACTATTTGCTCTAGATTTATTTTATTTTTTTGCATGTTTATTAGGAGCTACTAGTTAAAAATCTAAAATGGAAATGTAAAATGCCCACATTAGTCACACTCGGGTCTCAGGAGGGTAGACCAATACCCTTTTTTTTATTTATTTTTTTTACTTTCCAGATTTTCCAAAAAAAGCACATTTGCACAAAACTTTTTAGTTACTAACATACTAACATATAGCCATAGAGACAACTCCCCATTTGACAAACAGCCCTGGGTCTTGCTTACATATACTTAATCTAGGATAGGTCATGCAAAATATATAGTTTTCATATAGTAACACAGATACTTAAGGGGGAAGTATCGCTCTCTTTTTTCCCATGGTCCACTGAAGTCATGAGATGGCACAGCACAAAAGGGTCTTTGAGTGTGCTATGGTCTAATAAAGGCAGAGAGCACGACCCAGCACCACCTGCCTCTTAAAATAAGTCACATGATATCAGATATATGATCCCATCATCTGGTCCATGCAGGTCAATACTTACAACTCAGTGGTGAACTGACAGATTTGGAGAACACAAGAGTTACGATCATAACACGCAAACAATATCAGAACACATTCAGCACATTTACACGTGTGGCATAAACAGGCAACTTAAAGTAACTGCTCTTATGAAGTCCCCTCTTTCTTATTTAGTTTGGAAAAGGAAGACATTGCCGGAAATTATTACTGTAATAGGTGACTCAATCTTCTGTGGGCATTCACTTTTCATTGCCTTTAAGCATTTTTTCAACACATTTTCATTTGCAGCACACCCATTCGGTACTTACTGACTGCCGCACACAATTGCTATTTATAAGAAGTCTCTCTCTCTCTCAAACTGCTTCCACAGAGCTTCACTAAATTACTTACAGATTGGCTCCAAGTTTCTATGCCAAGTTTGGATGGCGTAGATCTGGCTCCACATTTGCTATAGGAAGGCGTAGGTTTTGTTCGGCTGCCTCTACACACACCAAGCCTTGACGAAAGAAAAACAACTAAAGCGCTTCATTTAATTCAATAAGAAGAGGGACCTATGAGTTCATCAGCCAGAGACGGAGGATAGATCTATGCCGTCACACAAGGAGATGAGCTGCAGATAGCATCAGTCAGTAATAGAGTTTCTGCTGGCTCAGAGAGTCCCTAGATTAAACTCTATGTATTCAATGAAAGAGATTATTTGCAATGAAAAGACTTGGAAATTAGAATTTCTAAGTAATATATTTCAATTCTGTCATTGAAAATCATTTACTTGCCCTCATGCTGTTCCAAACATAAATTTTAAAAAAATTCCAGGGAACACAAACATCTCCTTTTGTATTTCATGGAAGAATGAAAGTCATGAGAGCTCGTAATTGATGGCAGAATTTGAATTTTAGGCTAAACTATCTCTTTAACATTAGTTAACACAACAGTCAACATGAACTTTCAATGAACAATATTTCACAGCAATTATTATTATTAAGTTAATGTTAATTTCATCATCAACTAATACATTTTAACATTTAAAGTTGTACACTATATGTTAACTTCCCTTATGAAACAAACATTATGTGAATATATTGGAAAATATAATGTTATATATTAAATCATACATATGTATATATATATATATATATATCTCATTAATACATATGGATATATTTTACAGAATATATTTCTCTCAGATTTGTGTATATGTATTTAACATACATGTTCCATATATATGTTAAAATATAGTGCATATATGTTCAAATGTAAGTATACTCAATATAGATATATTTGTAACTCTATGAACATATATATCAGAATTTCCTCAGAATTGAGTACACATATTGCTAATACATATTCCAATATAATTGTGACTATTTGTGCATACATATATGTTAAAATATATTTAAGCACACACTACCATTTTTCATCACATGCACATCTATTTATTATGAAGTGTATTATTGAATATAAAATTACATACATTACAATATATAAGGAAATATATTGTCATATATTTCCTAATATATGAAAAGTAACAATTCAGTATATTGTAATATATTAACACAATGTGAGAGGGAACGAGATGTAGTGTCGAATGAAGTTACACAAGGGGTCTTCTTGGGATGCCAAACGTACCTCTGAACTTGAGAAAAGGTTAATGTCAAATTGGCAGACAGAATTAGCATGCCCCGCCCCGCACATACAGGTATAAAGGGAAGCGGAGCAGCGTCTGTCAGTCAGGATTTTGCACTGAGGATCCGAGAATAAGGCACGGCCGTTTGCAGTGGTAGGTGTAGTGCTGTGCCAGGAGGGACACAACATCTTGTTTCCTCCCTCAGTAACCATAACGTTCCCCTTCTGTCACTCACTCAACATTGTGTCGAATGAAGTGACACAAGGGGTCCCGTCTAAAAAAGGCACGTGCTGACCGTGTTACGTGAACTGTTGAGACAGGTGCAAGCAGGCTACTGCATGCTAGAGGCAACTGTGTCGGATGCACGTAGCCCTCCCCAACGCCCAAAGAGATGTCATATACAGACCTTAGGTTCCCCGCACCCCAGAGGGGGGGAAAAGGTGCTACATGACTAGCAGGGGAGCAAGCCTGGCAGCCGCGGCCTTTTCTCTCACTATGTCTCTCACGTAGGACGTGAAGTGGCCTAACGCTATGAAATGTGTCGGGGGAAGGCAGTCTTTCCCGGTCCTATTCTTTCTGGGGGAAAAGACCCTGCAGAGGCCACATCTTGCCCAATCTGCCGTGTTACAGAGTTCTACCAGCTCGGACCTGACAAATCACGGGACGAGACCGACTCAACCCTGAGATTGTAAAATCTGGTGAAGATATTGGGTGTAGACCAGCCCGCTGCTCTGCAGATGTCTGCTAGGGCGGTGTCATTGGCCAGTGCCCATGAGGATGCCACACTTCTCGTCAAGTGTGCTCGAACCCGCAAGGGGGCGAGCACGGCCTGAGTCTTGAAGGCCAAGGAAATGGCGTCGACGACCCAGCGGGCAGCCTCAGTTTGGAGATGGCATTCCCTTTCCACCGTCCGCCAAAGCAGACAAAGAGCTGCTCAGAACATCTAGAGCTCTGCGTGCGGTCCAAATTGACACGCAAAGCATGTACTGACACAGCAACAAGAGGGCTGGGTCTGCCTCATCCTGGGGCAGCTTGCTTGCAGGTTCACTTCCTGGTCCCTGAAGGGGGTCGTAGGAACCTTGGGCACATCTCCCAGTCACAGCCTCAGGATAACTTTAGTATGTGCCTTCAAGGTGGAGGGGGACAGCCCTCCAGCCTCTCCTGCAGGAATGAAAGCACTGACTGAACTGTACATCTCTGTGGGTCTTCGGCTCGGGAAGAACACCAATTTGCGAACGAGGTGTAAAGTTGCCTGGTGGAGGGAGCTCTGGCTTGGTTGATCGTGTCTACGACTGCAGGTGGTAGATCCACTAGATCTTCTGCGTCCCGTCCAGGGGCCAGACGTGGAGGTTTCCAGAGGTCTGGGCGCGGGTGCCAGAGGGTGCCCCATCCCTGAGAAAGAAGGTCCTTCCTCAGGGGAATTTTCCAGAGAGGTGCTGTCGCGAGGAGCATAAGATCCGAGGAACCAGGTCCGGGTGGGCCAATAAGGGCGAGTTGTGACATATGACAAGAGTGCATGCAGCCTTGGAGATTTATGTACACTACCGTTGCGGTGCTGTCTGAACGGATCGAGACGTGCTTGTCTCGAATTAGCAGGAGAGACCTCTGCCAGGCAAGAGATACAGCCAGCAACTCTAGGCAGTTGATGTGCCAATGCAGCCGGGGTCCTGTGCAGGAGCCAGCGGCAGCGTACCCATAGCACACGGCACCCCAACCCTGTTGAGAGGTGTCTGTGAACCCACGACACGTCTGGACATCTGCTGCAAGGGGACTCCCTTCTACAGGAAGCAGAAGTCAGTGAGAAAAGCCAGTATGTACCGTGGCGCAATGCCCATCTCGGGACTCGAGTCTTTAGCCAGTGCTGAAGCGGTCTCATATGCATCATGCCGAGAAAAGAGATGCTCTGAACTGGGGCGAGTTTGCTCTTTTCCCAGTTGACCTGAAGCATGCGGATGCCCACTTTCCTTTGCGGGGCAAGAGCTGCCTCTGCGACCTTCGTGAAGATGCGAGGGGACAGGAACATGCCGAAGGGGAGGACCTTGTACTGATACGCCTGGCCGTCTTGGGTGCTGAGAAAAGTCTCAATGCACTTACCTTGCTCCACGCAAGCAGAGTCTTTTCTCAGCACCCAAGCCTCGAGGCGCTCTTCTGCCTCACGATGGGCTGTTACCAGCTCTCCTCCCGCCACGAACACCACCCGGTATGTCAAAAGCGACCGTCCCGTTAATGCCCCTCGTGCGTAATTTGGACGCACAGCTTTCGCTGCCCAACCCGTTGTGCTGGTTGGCAAGGACCATCCAACTCGGCTACGCGATTCAGTTCGCCCGGCTACCACCTTGATTCGGCAGTATTCGCTCCACCTCCGTACGCAGCGAAAAAGCCAGCGCTTTACCGGCAGAGGACGCGATAGAGCCATGGCTATGTTCTCTCACTGTGCACATGAACCATTCATAAAACGCTGCCAGCGTGTGATCGCAGACCAGGCACGCGAGGCAGCTTTTATGACCGTCAGAAGTGCAGAGAAATCAACCGCATCCAGGAACTACACAGAGGCAGAAAGACATCTTTAAAAAGACGCGTCCTGAAAAGGAGCTTCAACGCCTGCTGTGTATTGCTCTTTTATGAGTGGGAACTCAAACTCTTTTAGAGGAAATAAACTCTTTTTGAAGGAGAAACACTCTTTCAAGCAATGAAAGCGCTGTCGAATCGCTCAGGGGCGTGGACTGCACAGCGTGCAGAGAGAGAGAACGCCAGCTGGAAACGTGCCGTAGATGCAACAGCAATGCTTCTTGCCAACAGAGGTGAGTGAAACAGTGGTTAACTCAGCTTTGCTGTTGCACAACCGTTCTCTGACTGACAGATGCTGCCCTAGTTCCCTTTATACCCATATGTCCGGGCAGGGCATGCAAATTCTGTCTGCCAATTTGACATTAGCCTTTTCTCAAGTTCAGAGGTACGTTTGGTGTCCCAAGAACACTTATGACGCTTACGAATCTGAGACATTTTTATTCACACTGTATCTGCTCCAGCACAGAAATAAATGGCAGACTGTGTGTAGATCACTCAAGGAAGGAGGGTGGAGTCTGTCACCAGTCGTGGGCGAGACCCAATTGGGCGAGACCCAATTCAGAAACAAAAACCGTTCATTTTGACACACTGTTTTTGAATAATAGAATATTACAATATTATAAGAAAGAGTGGGTGGACTTTTAACATTGTAGGGTGGTCTTGTACACAAACTGCCGACATACATTTATGTACAAACACCATGTAAAAGTGAATTTTGCATATTAGGTCCCCTTTAAGGGCAGACAGGATTTCCATAATGTTAGGATAGTACTTAATATATTACTAATTAATAAATACACAAGTATCTATGTCAGCTGAATACCCTTTCATGTTTTACTCCAATATGGATAAATGAAAAATTCAAGCCAGCCACATTAGATTTAGGATTTAAATTATGGTATTACACAGGGCTGCAAAAAGTCCAAGATGTTTACAAAGATAATGATCTCATGTCTTTTATAGAGATAACAACACAATTTGGTTTTCCTAAAAAAATATATTTTTCTAATTTCTTCAATTTAGGAGCTATAAATATATTCTAAAGAATCTTCTGAATCTAAAGAGAAGAAGACATAAACATATATACATTTCCTAACATATAAGGAAGGAAATATGTATGGAAGTCAAATCACAAACAATTAACACTAAATTGAAGTTATTACAATTCAATTGGATTATGAGAACGTACATTACTCCAGTTAGACTAAACAAATTCAACCCAAACATAGTTCTGCTGCTAAAGGTACACTTCTACACTGCATGTGGAGCTGTCCTAAGGTTGAGGAGTTTTGGAAAGAGGAGTCTCAATTCATTTTTCAGATGGTTTCTCTAAACCTACCAGACATTTTATTTTGGAATTCAATCCTGAGAATGTTGTCATGGGTATCAACATCCGTAAATGTATTGACATAAGAATACTTGAAGCGAAACGTCTAGGTTACGTATGTAACCTCCGTTCCCTGATGGAGGGAACGAGAAGTTGTGTCGGAGAAGAAACACTAGGGGTCTCTCATGAGCGCTGAATATGCCTCTGAACTATGAAAAAAGGCCAATGAGAAGTATACGGGTATAAAGGCGAGGAAATACTATGAGTTCATTCAGGATTTTTCTGAGGAGCCGGAAATCGTCCGGCCACTACAGTGGCTCGGCTCAGCGACGTGGCCGGGAGGACACAACGTCTCGTTCCCTCCATCAGGGAACGGAGGTTACATACGTAACCTAGACGTTCCCGTCTGTCGCTCTCTTGACGATGTGTCGGAGAAGTGACACTAGGGGTTCAATTTAAATCACGCCATGCGCTGAGCCGTGTACGTGTTCTGCTGACACAGGAGCGGGCATGTATTTTATGTGCACAGGTGACCAGCTATGTCAGACTGCACGTACCCTTCCCCAATGCCCCCAAAAAGTTGTCAAAATCCTTCTGGTTGCTCTAGACAGGGGAACAAGGCGACCCTTGCCAACCTGGGAACGGGCCAAGCCTGGCTGGGCCTCTTTTCTCTCTATGTTTCGCCGCATAGAGCAATAAACTGCCGGGGCAATTACATGCATCAAGGGAAGGGGGTCTTACCCAGTTTCCTCTTCTTTCAGTGGAAAAAGACTCAACTGACTCAACCCGGAGATTGAAAAATCTCGCAACGGTAGTAGGTGTTGCCCAACCCGCAGCTCTGCACATGTCTGCCAGGGAGGTACCCCTGGCCAGTGCCCACGAGGACGCACGGCTTGGGTGTGATTAGGCCAATGAAATGGCGTCCACGACCCAATGGGAATGCCTCAGTTTGGAGACAGCGTTCTCTTTCCGCTGTCCACCAAAGCAGACAAAGAGCTGCTCGGAGCATCTAAAGCTCCAAATAGGTGCGCAAAGCACGTACTGGACACAGAAATGAAGGGGCTGGGTCTGCCTCCTCCTGGGGCTTGCAGGTTCATTACCTGGTCTCTAACGGGCATAGTAGGAACCTTGGGCACGTAGCCCGGTCGCGGTCTTAGGATCACATATGTGTCTGCCGGACCAAACTCCAGGGAAGTGTCGCTGACAGAGAACGCTTGCAGGTCCCCGACCCTCTTGATGGAGGCGAGCGCGATCAGCAGGGTCTTTAGGGAGTGGACCCTGAGTCCGGCACAACATCGAGAGCGCGACAGAAGGGGAATGTCTGATAGCTCTGTTTTGGAAGAAAGTGGAAAGACCATCTATTGTGTAATGGATTAATAATAGGTATTTTTGTTTAGCAATGCAAAAGATAATGTATGCAATGAAAGATAAACAACTTACTTTTGAAAGTATCTGGAAACACTTTATATCCCTTATTTCCAATTCAGATTTTAGTAAACTAGTGGATGAGGTTGAAAGAGGCAAGGTAGCATCTTGTCTTGGCTTGTTGAACCTTTTGTTTATATAACTTATATTACTTGCTTTCCATATTTTAAGGCTGTATAAATTATATATATAGAGAGAGGAGATAAAAGAAGATTTTAAAATATGGTTGTATCATATTTTCTTAAGTTGTTAAATCTATTTAAATTGTAAAAAAAAAATATAATAATAAAAAAAGTAAAAAAAAAACTGGAGTACTACCCATATGCACCATTGAAATCTGATGTTCTAAATAACTAGTAAATACCTGCTGTGTGATGTCACAGTCATTTTGTAATATTGCGATACTGAGGCAAACAGACCCAAGAGCAGAGGAGCAGTTCAAAGGATTTATTAACAGCAATAATGAGCAGTCACTGGGTTGCTGGACACCCAGCAGAGATGTGCGATCTTAACTCCCGACACAGATGCAGAGATGAGGTATCCTCTGTGGAAGACCAGATGACATGCAGCAAAACTGGAAGGCAACAACACACCAGACACGTGGGCAACCAAAAGATACATCAGACAGGACCAACTAGACAGAGAGAGTGAGGTGAGTACTCAACATAAAACAACAATGCTCAAAAACTCAGTCAACACTGAGCAACATTCAACATCTAACTACATTTAACAATCCAGCCTGGACATGACAGATGGAATCAACAGGGGCAGGAACAAACAAGGGGCAGGTGCTGCTCGCAGATGAAAGTTGGCATGATCAGCGCCCCCATGAAAACAACCAGGGCCCCCATGGAAATGCTGACTCCATCTGCCAGCAGCATCTGAAACACATGAGGGCAAAAAAATTGACACGCTTGGAACAAAACAAACAGGGAATGATGATGCCATGGTCCTCGTGACATCACCGGATAGCGCATGGTGGCAACCAAGAACTGGATCTGTGCACTCACAAAAAGAAGGTACAAAAACACAAGACAGATGCCATGGTGACAGTAACCCCCAAAGAACATCAAACAAAAAAGAAAGCAAAACAAAATGAACACTTAACAAAGGACAGGACACACAACAGAAAGGAAGGGAATGGAAGGAAACAAGGGGTAAAGGTCCAGAGGCCTGGGAGGAAGCTTCAGGCCAGAGTCAGGGTCTGGTGGCCTTGGAGGCAGCCTTAGTGCAGAGGGGACAGTGAACTGGGCAGCAGCCGCTGGACAGGGTTCAGGAGGGAGCGGCTCAGGAGGCGGAACAGTGAACAGCTCAGGTGTTGGCGCTGGTTGCAGCTGGGGAATAGCCTCATGGCCATGGACACTGGCTGCAGAGGATGGGGAACGGCCTCTGTGGCTCTGAGAACAGGTAGTGACAGGAGAACAGCCTCCGTGTCTGTGAAGACCGACATGGTCTGGGGAACAGCCTCCATGGCTGTGAGCACAGGCAGTGACTCGGGAACAGCCTCCTCGGCTGTGAGCACTGGCAGTGACAGGGGAACAGCCTCCATGACCGTGAGCATAGGCAGTGACTGGGGAACAGCTTCCTCGCCTGTGAGCACTGGCAGTGACAGAGAAACAGCCTCCATGGCGGTGAAGACTGACATGGACTGTGGAACAGCCTCCGTGGCTGTGAAGACAGGCCATGACAGGGGAGCAGCCAACGTGGCTGTGAGCACAGGCAGTGACTGAGAAACAGCTTCCTCGGAATGTGAGTGCTGGCCTTGACAGGGGAAAAGCCTCCATAGCTGTGAGCACAAGCAGTGACAGAAGAACAGCCTCTGTGGATATGAGCACAAGCAGTGTCAGGCGAACGACCTCCATGATCATGGATAATGATAGCGACAGGTCAACAGCCTCCATAGCCGGGAGCGCTAGCAGTGACTGGAAAACAGCCTTTGTAACTAAGGACGCTTGCACTGGGACAATTAAGGCTTCAGGCGCTGGCTCTGGGACGGACGAGGCTTCAGGTGCTGGCTCTGGGATGGACAAGGCTTCAGGTGCTGGCTCTGGGACGGACAAGACTTCAGGTGTTGGCTCTGGCATGGATAAGGCTTCAGGAACTGGCTTGTTGACCATGGAAGACGTGGGGGCTGGCTCGTTGACCATGGCAGGCGTGGACGCTGACAGCGGCAGGGAAATGGCTTCCATGGGCAAAGACAGCGGCAGGGGATCCGCCTCTGTGACCGTGTGCACTGACAGCAGCAGGGGAACAGCTGTCATGGCCATGGACAATGTCAGTAGCAGGCGAACGTCCCTCATGGCTGTGGACGCTGGCAGCAGCAGGAAAATGGCCCACGTGGCTATGCACGCTCTCAGCGACTGAGTAAAAGCTTCTGTGGCTGTGGACGCTGGCAGCGGCAGGGAAACGGCCTCCGTGGCTGTGGGTACTGACAGCGGCAGGAAAATGGCCTCCGATGTTCTCCGATGACATAAGCCACCTTCATTCTTATCGAAGGGAAAGCAGAGGGCTGTGACGTGAAGAACAAGGATCATTGTGCAAGAAATGTGCTACAGGATTCAGCCTCACAAGAATACGGGGCTGAAAGTGACAGGGGAACAGCCTCTGTGGCTGTGAGCACAGGCAGTGACAGGCAAACAACCATGGTCCTTGTAAGGCAAAAACTCACCCTGACAAGTTGACAGGACCATGACATCACTGGAGAGCACATGGCGGTAACGTGCGCACGGCGGTAACCAACAACTGGACCCGTGCACTCACACAAAGAACTTACACGAAACACGAGACAGAAAGGGGATGATAATACCACAGTCCCGTCAGACAGAAACCCAACCTGACAAGGTGAGAGGACCATGACAATTTTCTTCTATGAACAAAAGTATATTTAAAAATGAACACTAAACCAAGATTATTAAATGCTGTAAATGTTAGATCATGATACCAAATGCACAGGCTAATCTTAAGGTATATAACCTTGCTGTAAAATGTAACCAACTCTATATTACGATGAGAGTTTGAAATATTATAATAGCTGGCATAATACGTAACATAATATGGGCCCACACACTCAAAACAATTCACAATGTTGTCTATCAGTGTTTGAGTGTATCTGTACAGATATTCCTGCACTGAGAGACCAGCTCAGACAAAGGCCTAAACAGTAGCAGCAGCTATGCTCTCAAAAAAACGTAGGCTAGTTGCTCCCTCTAGATCCCCTGAAATACATCTCAAACCATAGTCCGCTTTCCTGCCACAAAGCGCACAAGTTTGACAGCAGCTTCTTTTTATGATTACACTACTTGTAGGCCACATAAAACTGACTTTTCACTGCACATTTGAAGTAAAAGCACTGGTTTACTCACACAAACCAAACAACCACTGCTAAGCCCTCTAATTTCTATATAAAAACCCTACTTCCTCTGGAAGTCAGACCAGAAAGTACCAGTGGAGCTCGCAGCATACTGCAATTACAACTCCTGTTGTTTTAAGGCAGCCATTGCTTTAGGCTATCACCTTTTATTTACTAACATGCTTTGCTTGTTACTAGGAGGCACTTTTGAGCTTCATTCACCCAAACAGAGAGTTACCACTCACATTTATGTTCACTGAAACTGCTCAGACACTCCAACATGGCAATAAGTGACTGCAGTAAATTATCTAAATCACTGAATGCTTTGGTGCTCATCTTCAAACGCTACGTTGTATTCACACTGTTATTCATATAAAAGACATTTCAACAAAAGTAATTATAAGGGTTAGATCAAGTAGAAAATTTAATAAAGACTACTTTTATGTTTGATAGTGTTTTTTTTGTTTGTTGCCTTTTTAGAGGTTGACAGCCCCATGGTCACTATTTTATTACTATCTTTTAACAGAAAAAAATTGCTTATACATTCTGCAAAATATCTAATTTAGTGTTCCACAGAAGAAGAAAAAATCATATTGTTTTGAAAAACATGGTGAATAAATGATGACAGATTCGTCATTTTTGGTCCAACTATACCTTTAAAGGAATAGTTCACCCAAAAATTAAAATTCTCTCATGACTGACTCACCTTTAAGCCATCCCAGATGTGAATGACTTTCCTTCTTCAGCACAAACAAAGTGAAGATATTTACAAGCACATTTCAGCTTTTTTTTGTCCAAACAATGCAAGAAAATGGGAGCCATTAGACTGCTGGCTATTTTATGGTCCAAAAGGCATGTTTATGCAGCATAAAAGTAATCCACAGGACTCCAGTCGATCAATGAATGTCTTCTGAAGCAAATCGATAGGTTGGTGTAAGAACAAAAAGTTAATTAAAAGTTTTTAACTTTAAATAATTGCTTCCGCCCAGCGCTGTATTGCTGTTTGAAATTACCTAACTCTTGCATGACGTTCATTCCTCTGTTGTATACAGAGCGCACCCTTACAAATTTTCACGTGAACACACCATTGTGCTTATGTCACTGATGTGTCAACTGCCGGCAGTTAATAAAGTTAGAATTTTCCATTATTTTTGATATGGACAATTGATCAACTGGAGTAGTTTGGATTACCTTTATGTTGCTTACATATGACTTTTGGAACATCAAATAGCCAGCTCTCTAATGGCACCCATATCTAACATTATATGGACAAAAAATGTCCATACAATGAAATGTGCTTGTTAAAATCTTCACTTCAGTTCTGCTGAAGAAGGAAATACACATCTGGGATGGCTTAAAGTTAAGCAAACCATGAGAGGATTTTCATTTTTGGGGGAACTAACCCTTTAATAGTGCTATTAATTTCCATATCAAACAAATTAAAACAACATGTGATTATCTCTGAAATAATGAGTCATCAGAAACAGAAGAAGATATAGATTAAACCACTCGAGTTGTTTTAATTACTTTTATGCTGCCTTTATGTCCTTTCTGGAGCTTGAAAGATTTGGACCCCAATTAACTTACATTGTATGGACAAAAAAAATCATACATCCTTCAAATATATTTGTTTGTGTTCCATAGAAAAAAAGAAAGTTGTACAATTTGAGATGGCATGAGAGTGAGTAAATGATTAGAGAAATATCATTTTTGGGTGAACTATCCCTTTACGTATGCAAGTGAAAGGAAAGGTATAAAGGTCTATTATCATAAAGCCATGTGGCGAAACAAAGTCTAAAGGCAGTGTGACTGGCCTGAGGGTCGGACATGACACAGCAGAATAGAAAGAGCCTCACAAACAGAGGCTTCCATCACAAAGCATTGTGTGAAGTTCTTATAAAGGATAGACATACCTTCAGCACACTTCAAGCATAAAATAAGCAAACAATGGCCAGAGCGGTCTGTTTGAGCAGGAATGTTAATCGAACATTTTCCGCAAACTAACATTAACAGCTTGGGAAAGTTCAACAGAGATTCACTTAAAAGAGAAAACAGTGCCTGCCATCATGGTGGTTTGAGGGAAACTGTTACGAGTCATCTGCAAATTCTATCAACAAAATCAAATTTGGTCCTCTTATAAAACACTTTTCAAAGCCGGAATCAAATTTGTATCTAATTTACTCAGAATGTTGTCTTTACCAACCAATAGTCTTGCACCCAACTAATGCCATTGGTTGAGCGAATGTTGCTATGCCAGTTTGATCGAGATGCTGCAACAAACGTTTTGTTAGCACTACAGAGACATGGTGGAATTCACTAAGAATAAACTGCACCTGATAATAGCAGCATTTATTTATACGCAGAGTCTGTGCTGGTTTAGAAGCCAATTCACTAAAGAAATTATACAGATCAGGCAATGGCACAAACACGCCTACAAAATCGCAGCTGAACGCAATTTCCATTCACAATTCCGATCTTGTGGGCTGATTCTGAGAGCTATATAGCAGAGGATGTAGAAGACTACAGTGATCTGACACACCCTGCCAGGACTGTACAGCATATCCTGAATCACCTCTTTAACATACTGAAAGTACTCTTGACTGCACCATGTAAGGATATATATGGCAATTTGAGATAGCATGAGAGTGAGTAAATGATTAGAGAACAAAAACAAAATTCGGTCTAATTTACTAAGAACGTTGTCTTTGCTTACACCTGGCTGCTTTGACCTCCTGTGGGAAATTAAGAGGTAAAACGGAGGGCAGATCAGGGATAGTCGAGTTGAGATTTGGGCTGGGCAACATAACAAAAAATAAGTAATAAAAATAATAATAATAATTGTCTTCATATTTTTTAATCTTAACATGTTTCAGCCTTTTGACAATATTAAATATACTGTAATTATTAAATATTAAATGTAAATAATAATTTCACTCAAACCATTTCAACTAGCCATGGTTAAATAGTAGATTCAATATGTTGTAATTAAAATACAGAAAAATGTTGTTAACATTCTGAGATGCTATTCAACTCACTACAATTGTACAGAGGGGTTATCTGAGTTACCGTAGCCTTTCTGTCAGCTCAAACCAGTCTGGCCATTCTCCGTTGACCTCTCTCATCAACAAGGCATTTACAGACTTGCTGCTAACTGGATGTTTTTTGTTTTTGGCTGCATTCTGAGTAAACTCTAGAGACTGTTGTGTGTGGAAATCTCAGGAGATCAGCAGTTACAGAAATACTCAAACCAGCCTTTCTGGCACCAACAATCATGTTACAGTCGAAATCACTGAGATCCTAAGTATGCTTCGGTCAGACGCGGACACATGACGCAAATTTCATCATCAGCAGTGTGCTCGAGGACTTAACACAAGCAGCACAATTATTCTAACGCACGTCTTTGAAGGCACAGATTGACCATGCGCCTGGAATTATTTGCACTAACTATGTGGTCCACAAGGTGGCAAGACTCACATTTGAGCCCTTGCAGTCCCGAAGAAGCGCTAGAAGAAGATATAATCATCGCTTAACAACAGGAGCAGAATGTGGAAACAACAAGAGTGGATGTGCATGTCAAGAGCGAGTCTGTGCAGAGGTCAGGAGATATCTGCGCGTGTATAACTTGAGTCCAAATAATATAAAGACATCTTTATGTGTCTGAACTCCTGAGGAAAAATATTCCAGTGTCTTATAGCAGTCATAGCGTGCATGTGCCAACCTCCTGTGTATGCGCTCAGTCAAATGACGTATACTTTGACAGGCTCACGTTCAGCTGTATTCAAGATGCCAAGTGTTTGCGTCAAAACCTAAGTATATTTCGGTCTTTGGAATGATGACTCAAATACATTTTTGAATAAGAGTTTTGAACCTAACAGTTTAAACATACTAAACTAATTCAAGGAAATAAATTGAACTTAACTACTCAACTGTATTTGCCAGTTTAAATTTGAGACAATTTAAAAATATCTCTGTCTGAACACACTCATTCTTGCAAGTCATGTAACAAGGAAAGATCGTTAAAGTACTCGAACGATGTGGTAATTAGGAAACTTGATATTCAAATAAAAAGCACATTAAAATCATTCCGATATGTTGCTTAATTTTATATATGCAACAAAATAATTCAGGATATATCGTAAATATCCAATATATCACCTAGTCCTAGTTCAGATCATTGCAGGAAAGTGATAAAAAGCACTTGAGTGTTTTTGCAAGGCTCCAGTTGGCTTTGCTATCACAGATAAAAACCAGAGGTACTCCTCCGGGGGACTCTGTCAGCTAGCAGACGATTCAAATGGGTTTCAGCGAGTCGGATTGCGGTCCTTAGAGTAGATTAATTGCATGAATTATGACAGGCTTTTCAGAGGAAGACCCAATTGTCTGACAGACAGGTCAAAAGGTCTGACAATAAGTACAGAGTGTCAGACTGGAATGCACGTGTGTATCTGCCTACATGTGTGTGTAGCTTTGCCCCAGGATAATTGCTGTCATGTAGCTTGTCTTCCTCTATAGAGACCCACCTCACTCCCTTGTCTGTTCTGACAGAGGTTCATTATATCCCCTTTGGCTCTTATCAACTCATCAGGACAGAGAAGAATGGATCAGTGAGGGGGCTTGGATATAAAAGGATGCCCTTTTTCTCCAAAGCACTGAAAACATGCCAGGGATTCCAGGACACTGGCTCTATTATCAGGTCTAAGCAGGATAAGAGTGCGGGTAATGTAAACCTATCCTCTAATCAAGGAGAAATCATAAACAACCAGCAACACCGCCTGCCAATAGGCACAGGTGAATAATGTATATGTGTCTTTGCGTAATACATCAGAGAGATACACAACACACACACACACACACACACACACACACACACACACACACACACACACACACACTTATTACAGCTTACTGTAGATTAAAGGTGCACTACTTTGTAACTTTTCCACTACAGAAAGGTTTAGGAATGAAGAGTATTTTTAAAAAATAAATAAAAATGTTGTACATTCACAAAAAGATGAAGACATCTGAAGTCCTAGGAAAGGCTATTTTGTCACCACCTCATGGTTGCCTCCATGTTTAGATCACATGACCAGTCGAATACTAATTCACTTTATCTCAGTAACCACTCTATCTTACACTTTCTGCAGAATAAATTGTTCTTGGGTGAAACACCTGTGAATTCTGAAAATATTTGCTTTTGTGTGATAATTCAGCATGCCGATAGGTGTCAGTATAAAGTCCAAGACCCCTGTTGTATTTGCCAGCAAAATAAAAAAATTCCTTAGTGCACTTTTATAGGTGATGTGTAATTTTTGTGCCACTTGCACCCTCACACCCTCAAGTTCCAAACCTACATTTCTTGGATCCCAGTTAAGGACATACATCCTCAGTTACCATTCACATTCACAATGCCAGTGGCCAGAACATTGAAGGTCCAAAAAGGCAGCATAAAAGTAATCCATATGACTATGATGGATAAATCAATTTCTTCAGAAGCGATATGATAGGTGTGGGTGAGAAACTGATCAATATTTAAGTCATTGTTTACTATAAATCTCCATTTTCACTTTCACATTCTTTTGTTTTTGGCGATTCACCTCCTTCGTGCATATTGCTTCCTACTGGCCAGGGAGGAGAATCTATAGTAAAAAAGGACCTAATATTGATCAGTTTCTCACCCACACCTACCATATCACATCTGAAGACATAGATTTAACCACTGGAGTCATATGGATTACTTGTATGCTGCCTTTATATGCTTTTTCAGGGACGACTCAAATAATTTTTTGTATGTATTTTCTTGTAATAATCAACATAATGCCAGAAAATCTGTCGATTGAGCTTAACTTGTATTGAACCATGAATATTCCTTTCATGAGTAAATTATGAAGAATGAGTTATTTGTTGAAAACAAACCCTTTATTAACAATTGCTGTGATTGAGATTATACAGTATATAAAGCTTATTTTGTTTATTCATTATTGAACTTTAAACATTTTACAAAATTTTAGTTCTGTTAGTTTAAAGTGGTGACAGTCAGCCAAAATAACTTTTATTTGGTGAGAGAAAGAGAGAGAGAGAGAGAGAGAGAGAGGGAGAGAGAGAGAGAGAGAGAATGAGAGAGAGAAATGGCACATTGTGTGAAAGTCTCTTCCTCGCTTTATTTCAGTGTGGATCCTTCCTCAAATTTTCCATGAGTCTCTGAATGTATGTGTGCCTGTAAGACAATCTCTGAGCATCAAATCACAACAAAGGTCAAATGGTGGCGGGAAGAAACGATTTGGGGGCCAGTTGCTATGGCACCCCAGTGAGTAGCTATGTTCTGTCCCTATGAAGTTGGACACTGTGGTCATTAAGGTCAAGAGGTCGGAAGAGGTCAAGAGGCAGATCACTCACAAGCTTCATCAAACAATGTCTAGTCTTCCGCATCCTACACACAAACAATATGTTTGTGTTAGAGTAAGTGTGCGTGCCTGCATTTGTGTGAGTGTGCATATGTGGGAGACACCAAAGCACATAGCTTCCTTTATGACCCTACCATGCATTCTTTGCATTGGACTGACATATGCCGTAAGTCATAGTTAAAACAATGACTGAAGCTCTGCAATGGCTATGCAACTGAAGTAAATCAACACCATCAAACAAAGATTTTATTATTAAGAAATCCAAAAATCCAAGCAGTAACAGAAAAAAGAGAAAAAAGAAGTGACTTCACACACAAGAACATTACAGTCATTTATTTAAATCATCTTAAGGAAAGCTATGTATCAAAGGTTTGACTCTGAGCACATGTCTTCATACTGTATATACTTCTGTGTCTGTGATGAAATCTGTTATAAAATGTAATAACAAAATGGTTTGATTTATTGAATTAAAAGAAGAAAAACAAACACTTGCAACACACTTGTGAAGTTTGAAATGGGAGTTGCTTCTTCCCTAATTTTTTTTTTATAAATGTTTTTTAATAGTTTTGATTTAGAATGATTAATTGAATCATTCAGCCCAAGTTGTGAACCTGATTGATTGATTAGTTAAAAGGATTGACTCAGAAGAACAGTTAGTTCATAAACCGAACATCACCATGACTTGCAAGCAAAATTAGCTCTATATAAGCTTTACGTAATATCTAGTGGTTTCATTATTTTAGAGCAGAGTACTAGAATAATGTATATTTATTTTAAGAACTACCCATGACTTTTCCAGGCCTGGATAACATAATTAAAAAAGTCTCTGAAATGTCCATGTTTTCCATGACCATGGGAAATCTGAACTAAACTGTAACCCTAATGAGTGGAGTAAACATAGGGCTACTTGACCTCCATGGCATTTTCAGTGTTAAACAACTGGGTGACCAGCACTTTGTCATAGGTTTTTCTATGATTGGAGAAATTCATTGGAAGCTGCTGAGGTGAACCACAACTGTGATTGGAAGAACTATCGCGCTCTACTGAACCAAAGCCTAAATAGTCTGAGCGATGGTTTGAGGACATGCATGGACAAGATGAAGTGACCCATCATCATCATGTGATGCAACAACAATACAGCCACCAGTGATGGCTTGAGGCCCCACATAGTGATTAAAAAAAAAACACCCCTCCAATTGCTCTTTTTCTCTTTCTTTATGACTTTCTCTCCTCATTATAGCTCCCAAAAATGTCCACAACATCGTCTGGCTCTCTCCCTCACTTGCATGTTTTCTTTCGATGGGGGGATGAAACGTTGTGGCTGAGACATTAATCACAGGCACATAAGGGTCAGAAGCAGTTCATGGATCAGTGCAAAGCGAGTGGAGGAACAAGAGACTCCGAGATGCAGTTTCCACAGAAAAAGGCTGTGCTGCTTTAACTGTTGTCAAATGGGGCTTTCCCCAAAATCCTGCCCCAGTCCACCCTTAAACCTTAACCCAGGTGGAACAAATAGTGAGGGAAAAGGTTCCACATGAAATCAATCCATCTCCTGTGGAAGTCTGCAGGAAGTGAGCATGGGAAAATGTAAAGGACAAATCTGCTATAGTCCTTTATTTCACTATCTCTTTCTCTCGTTAGCTTTGCAAGTAGTAGATTTAACCACTGATTAGGTTAGCCCTTCCTCTTAAATGCTAAAAAAATATGATAATTAAACTAGCCTAATCTAGCTGGTTTAAAATGATCTAGCTGGTCTTCCAGCCTGGTCAAGCTGATCTGCAGCTGGTCTAACTTTTTTCTTAGTCTGGCCAGTTGAAAATGCCCAAAACCCCTATAAGACCAAAAAAGGCTTGGAGACCAGCAAACCATCTCAGACTGGTTTAAGCTGTCTTTGTCTTGGGCCATATGAGGTGAATACCATAAAATATTAAAATACAGTATAAAACAGAATATGACTGAGATCTATCATCCAGTTATGCCATTTTGTATTGTTCTTGGTTGGCCCACTTAACTATAATATTTATTGCTGATGTTTTTTTATTATTAAAGGCGAAGTGTGCAATTTTTACAATGTTAAAATCAGGGCTGGTATTGCCAGCCATCTCACGATATTGCACGTATCACAATACATATGTCATGATTCAATATATTGCGATACATCCCGATAGAGTGGTTTGATTTCCTTATGATTCACATGCTTTCAATTTCATTCCAGTGCATATTTGTATACTTCTGTTATGTCAATTTTGTTTACATATGAAATAAATTCTCTCTCAGTTAATGCTTTTTATCAGTTATTTTTTCATCACTTTGGTCATACTTTAGCTTTCAAAAATATACAAATTTCATGTATTCCATTAATAAAAATAGCATGTGCGTGTATGTATACAGTATAAATATATTTGTGTGTATGTGTGTGTGTGTGTGTGTGTGTGTGCGCGTGTGCTATGTGTTATGTGTGTGTGTTGATTGTTTAAATGCCTAAATTGTCCTAGTCACAAGTATTTACATCAGTAGTCACTTTTCCACTATCGGGCCAGTGTGAGCCAGGGCTATCAACTGGCCAGCCGCGATACCAAATTGATCTGCATTCCCAACATACCCACACCGCCCAGGTGCTAACATCACACACCCAAGCACAAGCAAGGGGAAAGCTCAAGCTTAGGTATCGTCTAATGTTATCTAGTTATCAAGAACATCGAGTTTATATCGAATGTAAACATTAGCTAGCTAGCAAGATAAGTTAGCGTTAACAACTCACCGACTGTAAATGTGTCCTGAGTGGTCTATCCACTAACAGCGGGACTCAGAACAGAATATTATTCATATTAGCAGTGTCCATAACATTTTCAAGAGACACTACATACATAAAATTATACAAAATGTAAAAATTAAATACTATTTGGTGTCCTCTGAGTTTTGCAGTGTTGACATAATAACAGTAAATTATTTCTTTAGTTTAGTTAGTAACATTTGACTATTAACTAAAATTCTGAAAATGTACATATATTTTTATTACTAATAATATCAGGGATGCTGAGTTACACTTAATGAGTCTGTGCCCATCATGAGCCACCCCAGTCAAAAAAGTCTGCACATGCCACTGCTTGGCAAGCATAACTCAATCCACCACCACATGAGTTTGCAGTTCAATCGACACAGTTTATTTCAATGAATACCTAATTTTTGTTGATAACCAGCACATGCATCTGTACTCACATTATTGTAAGTCCGCTGCCACGGAATCAATGGAAATCATGAGTGAATTCTGTCTAATGTGATGAACATGGAGACGTTTCACTTATGAAACTTTTATACTCACGCACATACTCAGACACATGCAAACATACTCAAATGCACAGAGCCAAGTGGCTTTAAATTGGGGCCACGGCGCAAAAATGTACAGAGGGAATTCTCAACAGACTCTGATAAATGGCCATGATAAATGAGCAGCACTTTGCAAACACAGCCATATGGCCTCAACTCAGTCTGGACTGTATTACCTAAAAATGGACTATGTGTCACAAAAATAATCTACTTTTTCAAAGTGCCGATGACTATCTAAAAGCACGCACACTGTTCAGAGCAATTTTGCTTTGTGACGACCTCCTTTATCGTGAAAGTTCTCAATAGAGGTTTTTGTTACGATTTGGCTCAGTTGTCAAACATTTCCCCATGTCAATTATTCCCGCAATGACAGAGCCACATGCAAGAGGCTTTGCTTTGATTCTTGTACGACTTTCCAAACTGTTACTCTGGGTGGACAGGCAAGATACATTAGACAGGGCCAAATGAATCTGAAAAGATCAATGCAGAACACTCTTATAAGCCTAGCCTGATTACTTCACTCTTACATAATTTAGGGTGGAGTTGGATTGTCGGTCTTCATCCTTAATTATGGGATGCACAACTTGGACAAGGGAACAAAGAACTCTGCAAAACATTTTGGCAATGAGATTTACACAGGCCATGCAAAATTACATGGCTGAAGGGCAGACAGTGGTCTCACTGTGGTCAAACTCCACAGAGAGCCTGAAAAGCACAAGGGGAGAGCTCACAGGGACTGCTGCCAGAACTTCACCATCAACAACCAAACAGGACTTGTGATTGGCAGTAACAGCACACCAGGATGTGTGACCAGGACAAGAAAAGCAGTGCACAGAGATAGGAGGTCATCGAGAAGTCAGCCAGAACTGTAAAACAACCATTAACCCTTTCATGCATGAATTATGACAACCTTATTCAGGATGTTTTTTCCAAATAGATTTAATACTCTTTAGGCATACAAAATAAAGTTGAACATCAAGATATCAAGTTTGTTTTATATGTCCACTCAGGTGGACAACATGCATTTGGTTTGTGAAGAAATAAGAAACTGAAGAAATGTAATGTATGCTTTTTTTCTGTCCTTGAGCTCTGTCAGGTGCTGCATCCTCAACTCCTTCTACATACTCAATCCCCTCTGCATCCTCAGCTCCACTATCACTATCACTAAGACATAGATTTAACCACTGGAGTTATATGGATTACTTTTATGCTGCCTTTATGTGACTTTTGGAGCTTGAAATGTCTAGTCACCATTCACTTGCATTGTACAGACCTAAAGAGCTGAAATATTCTTCTAAAAGTCTTTGTTTGTGTTCTGCAGAAGAAAGAAAGTCATACACATTTGGGATGGCATGAGGGTGAGTAAATGAAGAATTTTCATTTTTGGGTGAACTATCACTTTGTTTAATTGACAGTATTTAATTATGACTTGTCTCTCCATTTCTTAAAAAATAAATACATAAATAAAAAGCAAATATCTGGGCTACAGTGAGGCACAAATATCCCTTTCATGTTTTTTGTGCCTTGGGTGTTTTCTTTTATCATTGTCTTTATTTCAAGAAACACAAAATGTGAATTATTGAAGAATATCCTTGCAGCTCTTTTCCATAAGAAAAGCTTGACTAGTGCTGTCAAGCTTCAAAATCACAAAACAGTACAGTAAGATTTTGTAAACAACATATACGTTCTTATTCACTGAAAATCTCACTCACCACTCTAGCTCAAAAGTCAAATGTGGCACCATAGATGCATGGCTTCAGTTTGATGACTATAATGTTTGGTCACAAGACACATGAGAACCAATAATGTTGGTTATATTATACCCAATATGACCCAATATGAATTTTTTGGAGCTACAGCTTTGTCGTTTTGGAGCTTGACACTTTCATTACATGGAATAAAGCACCTAGTACATTCTTTAAAAATGTACTTTTTGTGTTCCACTGAAGAGAGAAAGTCAAACAGGTTTGGACTGACATAAGGATAAGTAAATAATGACAGCATTTTTATTCTTGGGAGAACTGTTCCTTTAAATACTAAATTGAAACCCTGGATTGAGTAGGAGAGAGATAAAGAAGGAAAGAGCACACAAATAAACAGCAGGTTATGTGACCAAAGTCAAACCGGACAGTCAGTGAAACTGATTGATTAAAACTGGGAGGAACAAAGAGGAGTGACAGAGTGAGAAAACAATGACAGAAGAGGTTGAGAGGAACAAAATGTATGAACACGGCATCCCACTCTCTTCCATTTCATTGTGCGAGGCGAATTTGTGAACTTTGCCCTCCGCCTTGTTTATCCAACAGTCCTGCCGTGTGCCCTCCCGAGCAAGGATTCAGAGACTGATAAATGTTGGTCTTACATTACCTCTCCCCAACCACTCCCTCCCTTTTTACTCTCCCTCATATTCTCTTTTAGCACATCCAAAATCTTCTTCTCTTCATCTCTTGTCTCCAGAAATCACAAGATTCTAGCAGAGTAAGGGAGAGAGAGAGAGAGCGTGGGAGTTGAGGAGTACTGTGGTGGTGTGAGAGAGATGAAGATTTGTTATTCAGAAGTACAAAACCGAAGGATATCTCAGAGATATCTCTGGCTTTCAGGAAAGCTTATAATAATATCTCAAAGAAATCATCCTCAGATCATTAACAGAGGGGAAGATCTGAGTTGTTTGATCAGGACAAGAAAGATTTGTCTTCATCTAATTCATAAAACACTTTTATTTGCTCTTCATCTTGTACCTTGACTCTAACTTGGCTGAAGTTAAAAACTAGGCAAAGCTAAGTGAATGTGTCTGCATAGGATGCCTGCAGCAGTATAACATCATATACATACTGTAAAAAAACAGACTGTTCTTTTTGGTGAAAGTATAGTGGTTTAGGGAGGCTGACAACCAAATAGTCAAAGTTCAAATTCTGGCAGGGGGATGCATAGACTGGAGAGTTACTAAGATCTCTTATCGTGTTAAAGAAATATTCTGGGTTAAAAACAAGCAACAGAATAATTTTGACATCAGTAATATACTTACATTTGGCAGCCAATGGAACATGTTGACAGTTTAAAGCAGAAATGTGAAGTTTTTGCTAAAGCTTTTACCTAATTCTTCAGTATAAAAATGTTTTATAATAAATCATCTTTTTGAAGTGGGGTAACTTGTGTCGATGGATGATTTTCTAATAATGTGCTACCAACCTAATTGCTGAGGGTGGAGTTTGCTCCTTTTAAAAGTGTTTAATAGATAGTTACATCACATGATGCTATGTTATCACACCAGTCTCATGCTTATGAAATGGTATCCAGCTGGTAAATAGCTGTGCAGTGTGTAAACCTCACTCCCATGGCCTCAAGAGGTGCACTAGTGACTGATGCTAAGGGATGTAACCTTTAGCTTCCTCGTTAGCGCACCCGCCTCCAATGCCGGAGACACCGGTTCGAATCCCGCTCGGAGCAGGTTGAGCAGGACCGGTTACTGTGGTGCCGTGACCAGGATGGGAGTGAGGTTTAGGGGGGTGAGTGTAATGGTAACAAGCTGGTAGGTATCTATGCAGTGTGTAAACTTCACTCACCTGGCCTCAAGAGGCACACTAGCAACTGACACTAGGGTCTGTAGCCTTTAACCTCCATGTTAGCTTGCCTGCCTCCAATGTTGGCTGATGTCAGTTCAAATCCTGCTCATAGCGGGTCGAGTAGACCGGTTACACATACAAGTGTTATACTTTTGAAAGTTTGGAAGTGTACTTTGTCAAACTGCAGTCCTACAGTCATGCCAAATATGTCATTGCGCTAAGACGTTTCAAAAGCAGGACTTATCTCTAAAAAGTCTAAAGCAAAGTCTAAACACAGTTCCTACATTTGCATTTTGGAGATTCCACCAGCAGGTGGTAATAAAGTTCATGTCCAAACTCTGAAAATATAGGAAGTATTTTACTATCTATCTTTAGGTCATGTTTTTTTTTTTTTTCAATTATTAATATTATGTTTATGTTTCAACAAGTTTTTCCTGTGTTTTTAGCCACTGAGGGTACCGATTAAATCTTTTTCCGTTTATGCAGATGATAGATTGTAATCTGTATTTAACTGTAGAATGACCACTTTAGTAAATGTACAGGGAGATTCTTTGAACAGAAAGGTGTTTGGTGAGCAGCAAATAACCAATGATGTAATGAAGCAAAATGAGACTCAATTGGGTGCATGAGGTGAAATTTTAGCTCCTGACACTGATGCGTGAGTGACCGCAGCAAAACAAGCAGAGCTCAGAGTATTAAATTACCATCACATTTGCAGCTCTTAAATAGACTTGCAGTGTTAATACATTTCTGTCCTCTTCAAAGAGTTATTAAGCATGATGGCATGGCCTAAATTCAAGAGTAGTTTGATTGACAGATTGACAGTGAAGCCCAAGTTTACACTTTCAATTGCTAAACTTTCAACAGAGATTGCAACAGAGGCCTGCTTCCAGAACGTAATGTGTTGTGGCTACTCCAATGACTTGCTTACACCTGGTATTACAGTAAGTGAACATGCTACATACAAGTCTAAATAACTTTGTGATCCTATCAATCAAACCACATTTGGATGTAGTCAGAAACGCAGTATGACCAAGCGCAACATCTTATCCAATTTTCATGAGGGTGCTAATTCTAACCACAATTTTTGTGCCAGCACAAATGGACATGAATGGAAGTGTTTGCATCTGTGGGTGTATACATGCGAACTGTGGGTGTTTTGTTTGTAAATGAAGTGTTACGAAGTGCAATTTGCTATTTTCCTGAGAAATGTGTCATAGCGCTAAGACGTTCCAAACTCTGAAACATCAAATTATGTCCATGACGAACACTGTTGTTGTAACGAACCCCGCTCCTCTAGTCCGCTCCGCTTCCTCGAGTTCACACGCTCGCTCCCAATCACCCCCCTCTGGCTCTCACGCTCGCTCCCAATCACCAGAGTATTAGTTTCACCCACACTCGTCCCAATCACTCGATTATTAGTTTCACCTGCACTGTTCGTTTCCCCCTATTTCTACGCTGCCCTTTCGTCTCACTCGTGTTGGTTATTGTTTAGTTTACCCCTTCGCTTTGCCAGCTCTAGTGATCCCTTAGCTACCCTGTCTATTCAACTCGATTGTCTGTACTTGTTATACTGATTCTGATTTCCCCGGCTTCAACCTTACGCTTTCCTTGACCACTCTTTTGTAGATTTGCCCCGTTGCCATATCCTGATTCCCCGGCTTCGACCTTACGCTCCCCTCGACCACTCTCTTCTGGATTTGCCCTATTTGTACTTTTGCTTTGCCTGCAATAAACGCAGTTTGACTATACATTGTGACTGTCTCTTCTTGTGCGGAAGAGACAGTCTATCTTTAGGTCTTGTTTTTTATTTCTTTCAATTATTAATATTATGTTTATATTTACTATTGTATTTATGATATAATTTGTTTTGGTATTTTTCCAACTGTTGTCGTAGAGTAATTTTTAAGTCACTGCAAAAGGGGCCAGTGGAAGAAATTGGACAGAGTGAAATGTTTGGATTTGTTCGTTGGAAACAATCACTGTTAATACTATCCATGATTTGTGTCAGTAGAAGAAAATTATTAATCATACTTTCCATGCATATAAAAGGAGCATGTTGATGTCATAAAAATGCCTGATATTCATCAAAGATATTCATCAATTCATGCAGTTTTCACCAAAACATGGTTTTAATCATGTGTACAGCTTCAAAATGTCTGATCGAAACATTTGGAAAAGCCCAAGACATCAAGGAACATCTATTGATCATCTAATCTCCTCGACTAAAATAACAATAAGCACTTCACCTGAAGATTCACGGTTGTGTGAATCGAGTTTGTTAGTGGGATGCCAGCATTAAGGAACAACAGTATGCTGACTTTCTTTCATATTACCATACCAGGTGTGAATGGCAACTGGTCTTGACTGACCACTTGCAATCGGATCACCCAAGACGGCTGTACCAGGTGTAAACAGGGCCCAAATTAACACTTCTGTACTTTATCGCAGATCAGTTATGAGCTGTTCATTGAGGTAATGGGGAGGCATGTCAATGTTGGATTATGGGAACTGTGATTAGACTCATTAACCTGTACCTCAAGTGACCTGTGTCAGAGAGGGGGAAGACAGGTCACCAGCAGGTCACAAAGAGCTTCTGATTGATTGCAAATGGCCACTGTAAAACATCAGAGTACTGCCGCCACTCACACTAGCCAGCTCTGATGCACGATTAATGATTTATCTCTGATGACCCATCTGTTTTCTCTCCTTTCTTTTCACAGTTCTGCCTACTCTCTGGCTCTCCTTTGTATTTTACTTTGTTGTTTTAACTGTATCTCAGAGATCTGTTCAAATGCTCTTGATTGCTGTACTCTTCTGAATTACTTCATCGGTACATGCTTGACTTACGTAATTAGAGTTTAATTAGAACTTGGATTCTCTCTTCGTTTCACATGAAAGAAGAAAACCCACAAAGAATCCGATGCTCATCCCCTCCCCCTGTGTCCCGTTGACTCATCTTTTCATACAGATCTGTATCTGATAAGTATGAAAAGGGAAAAATAACTCATGGTGTTTATGCACATAAACACCATTTTCTATTCAGTAAATCTGACTGAATTCATAAATTTTAAGCAGTTTATATTTACATTTTGGGGTTTGGGTTCCAGTCCTTCAGTGAATTAATTAACATCTAGTTCTCAATTTACTCTCTCTCAATAATGATTTTATAATGTATAGCCATTATTAAAAGAAATATTCAACGTAGTAACTCAGAATTCACTTTATTTTCTTTAGTTAGCTGCTGTTGTGCAGCAGAAAAGCTGTCCGGTGAGAAAGCACAATGCAAGCTATACAACACTATGCAATGCTTCCTCTACTCACTCAACATCTATGCACAATACTATATTATACTGTTCCTTCACTTTGCCTAGTCTTGCTTAACTGCTGCAAAACAAAATACAATTTCAGAGCTTTTCAACACTATATGTTTGATGGATGGACTGATGACAGTGAGCGGGAGTGGGATTTTTTCAACAAGATACCAACTTGTTGGAAGAACTGCACACTATGTTGAATGAATGCCTCGTCCTGTAATACAGTGACACTATAGCCAATTAGCAATGAGACTGTCAGTACTTGGCTATGCTCTGATATTATAACTCAGTAGAGGGTTGCAGTTAATAAAACATGCATATTAAGGGTTTATGTACATTAATTTTCCTCTCTCTGACATTCTTGAGGACTCTCTGGGTTGGGTGATTGTATAACCTTAATTTAAACGAAACAGCCATTATTTTCAAGTAGAATCAAAATGTCGCATTTAAGAACTAAAACAGGTAACACTTTACAATAATTTTCCATTTGTTAACATTAGTTAATGCATTAGGTATCATGAACTAACAATGAACAATACATATCCAATCTATTGCCCAGTCCTGAATCCACAAGTCTTCCAAAATGTAGCGGTATGTGTTCCAAGTGTTACTTGTCAAATGAAACCTCCTTTCTGCCCTCTGTGACACTTGCTAACAAGAGTACCATGCTCCAGTTGACAACTGTCATTTCAGAGGTAATTCTAACCAGCCCTGACAGCTGTCCTGCTATTTATGTGCAGACAGATCATGCTGAGTATTTATTCATGCTTTTGAATGTGTGTTTGGGTATAGATCTAGACACTAAGCTTCCACGTGTGTTTATGTGCATGTGTGTGTTCTTCATCCAAATTCACCACCGTTCCAGTGGACTCCTAACAAGTATGGGCAAAAGTATGAATGAACACATTGTGGGTCGACAGAAGCTGGTAATGACATGCAAATAGAGGACTAAACCCACAAATGACCACACAAACATTATGGTTTCTCATTTGTTTGCTCAGGCTGTCAGTCAAGAGCAAGAGGCTCCGCCCCTTCTTACGACAGTCTGTTGAGAATTGGGGTTTTGGGAAGAATGCCTTTCTTGTTACTTGCTGTTTTTGTTTGTTTTTCATACCAGAGCAAGTTGAGAAAAATCTGACAAGAAAATGCTTTCAGCTACAACATAGCATTTGTAATGTTTAAGAAGAATTGACGTGCGGTATTGAAAAGTAGCAATTACTGCCTCTGAATGACATTTCATGTCAACATACAAAATCAACTATGTATAACATTACTGACAATTAAAAAATGTTGTCAGGTTTAAATAGATGTGTGCTATTTTTAAAAGATGGTGTTTGTGGTAGTTAAACATGCAAAACATTGGCAATATAGCATTAAGATTGACTTTATTTTAAATCTAGGTTAAAAGTGCTAGAGCTAAAAAGTGTTGAAAGGTGGGTTTTCTATTAACAGTAAATGTCACCAAAATGTATTGGTGTGAAAACCAGATTGGTAATGAACAATTTTATTTCAAACTGAGATGATGTTCTTAGGTTCCTGATACTGAGTCAGATGAGTTTGATGTATCTGTGTCATAATATCTAACATAAATCATGGCTGAGGAGTGTGAGAGTTGGATACAAGGGGTTTGGTAGCCATGTAGGATGATCTGAGGTTCTGGAGAATTTTAGCCTGAGGAAGGGACTAGTTCCCTATAATCAAGCACACAAATACATATACACACCATCTCACTCACAAATGAGACCCAAGCACTCTATTCACTGACAATAATATGCCTTTTCTTTTCTGTTCAGCTTATGTTGAAGACAGGCATCTGTTTCCTCTCAACAATTACCCAGATAGCATAAAATGTCCGCACGGCTTCTTTTTGCCGCCGTCCCCAAGCTGTCGGCTATAGGTGCGTCCCACTGGCGGGGATGAAGCGTTTGCCGCCGAATTCGTCACTCCCATTTCTTGCGAGAGGCCGCCCGCTTCATTTTCTCTGGCGGTTGCCACGCGGCAATCGATCTCGGGCGGTTGCAAGCCGCTTTGAAATAGCCTACAAGGACAGCTTAGACTCTCAAAATCGACCAGCCATGTTGGCTATTATTATTTTTTGCTCCAAAGCCATTAGGGTTTATAACAGATTCTTGACTCTTGATTCCATGATAAGGTAAGGTTTAGGAAATGACATTTAAATTACTTTTTTAGAGTTTTAATGAAACTCTGAAGCGATTATACAGTAATATATGTAAAATATATTGAATTATTTATGCACAGGTGAAAATTGTTTACATTTCTTTGATTGATGCACATTGAGACATGCAATAAACCAAAAATAATTCCTTTTTGTAAAACTTACTTGGCAATAAATATCTTTCTGATTCTGATTAGGTTTTAAAATAGATATTTAATACAGGGTATGAACAATTTAGCAGAATAAATTGATGAAGTTAGACTTTTCACCAATGCCTGACTATCAGTGAACAGTGAAAGACATCTGCAACATGGCCAAAATATCGGGTATACTTTAATTATTTTTTATTAATTGGCAACCATGGTGATATCTATCATAAACATGAAAATCCCTGTTTTGACGTGAAGGATAAACTCAATGAAAAAGCGAAATTATCCTCTGGTTTCACAGTTGCGCAGAAATTTCGTTTATGTCTACATTTTTTCCAACCTCGCTTTTTTTTGTTATTTTACCTTTTACAGGTTTTGCAATTATGACCTGTACAAATGTTTAAGAAAGTGTTAAAGTCCCTGCAAAGGCAATGAAAAAAATCTAAATGCATTATAAATGTTAAAAATGTATTGCTAAAACACATTACAAAGACTGAACTGTGAAGTTCTGCTGTCGCCATATCTGTTTCCCGTTTACTTGCGCGTCGCCCAAAATGTCTTTTTACTCGATGTCTCCAGAATCTTCCGAAAATACGCGTCAGCGATGTTCATCGCATTGTTGATGCCTGGTCCCCTGCTCCGACAAGCAAGAGGGACAAGGGCTTTAAACTCTACATATCGAGTTATCTGCACAACTACAAGGGTAATTATTTTAATCTAATGTGGTGTGCCGGCAGATAGCGGCTAAGCTAGTTCGCCACGTGTTCATTTTTAATGTAACGTTAGTATAGAAGCTTGTTTTTTCTTAGTTTTAAAGCAGACTGTTTGTTAATTTTTGTGATAATTGTGATATCAATTATATTAACTTGGTCTCCTCTCAGTTTCTAATAAAGATCAGGACACCGGTGAAGTCACTGTCAGGGCATTGTGTTACAGGTCCATGAGAAAATCAGAATCAGAATCAGCTTTATTGCCAAGTATGCTTACACATACAAGGAATTTGTCTAGGTGACAGGAGCTACCAGTCAACAACAATACAAACAATACCAAAAACAGCAGCAAGACATAGGTAATTAAAAACAAAAAAGAACACAAAATAAATAATTATACATATACGTACATACACTCACCTTCATACATACCCACATACACACACGTAGTGCAAATCTAATACAATCTGTATATAAAGAACAAAAAACAGTATATTATGTACAGAGCAATGTAAGTAAAAGCAGATAAACCTCACAGTTTGAGTGTATGGTGAAGCTAGAATTAATAAGACCGCAGTTATAGGCTTGTTACTTTAATAGCCCGATGTTCCTGGGGACTCGGCTAAGGTTATTCATGTTTAATGTAACTCAAATCAAATGAAAACAGTTATTGTAGACAGGTAAGTTTCCCTAGCTGGTCCCCTCTGTGTAAAATGCGTTCTTATTCAAGTTTTCAACTCAGTCATTCGTTTAAGATGCAATCTTGTGTTATAAGTATTAGGCTATCATGATTATACAGTGAGCAAGCTATATAAATAAGTATTTAATATAATAAAAGTGTAGAGCAACAACCGAGGGTGTAAGGTAAAGGCTGAATATTGTAGATTTATTACAATATGTTGCATGTTTGAATTAAAATACCTGTGGATATGCAGGAGCACACACTCTACAAAGGCCTGACTGGAGATTTGCCTGATCTATCCATCCTTCAGGTGAGTAGGGATACAACAATAGCAAATTTCACTGTACAGTATGATATATCAACCAAAATCTGTATACCAATATTTCATTTTCTTTTTCCTCCCCTTTTACAAACAAATATTCTGCTTCAAAATAAAAAAAAATGAAATTGATGTTATCATAAGGGTTCTTCATTATGAACTTGTATGCCATGCATAACATACTGTGGATAGAAATTACAGGGAAAGTTACTGGTATGATAATTGTGGTTATATTATATTACTATTATATTTAGTGTATTGCTAATCAATATATTGTTACTTCCCAGATGACAGCGGCTCACTTCAAGAGCAGGTGAAGCAAGTTGGGACAATGTTGAAGACATTTGCTCGCACTGGGCAATCAGGTAGAACTTGCAAACAACACCTGTGGTTGTTGGTTTAATTCCCACTGGGGCCACCTGTACATGTAGTAGACCTAGATATAAATGTCATAGTTTAGTAGTTGAAGGACCAGGACTGACTACTTTATTCTTTTATTCTGGGAACCCCTGTAGGTGCAGATCAAACCCTAATGCTGCGACATCTTGGAATTTGGCGATGTCGTGCGTAGCATGGACGACAAAATGCTATGCTGCAACGTTTCAGTGCCAATGTGTCTGTTGGAGAGTTATCCCTGCCAGGGGATCTGTTACTCCCCCCAGACACCCAGGAAGATTTGGCGTTGCTTGACAACAGTTTGAGGCAGGATAAAGAGCTCCAGCAACGATTTGTAAGTGTGCCGATTTCGTTTATAACGCCATAGGGTAATCTAAAAAGTAAAATTAAGATCGTACACTGCATATTCTACAGTCTGAATCCACAGCCTGTCACATTTTAAATTTATGAGAAGCTTCAGAGAAATGTAATTTGTAACATTTTTTTTTGTATTTTCAGCTTCGGTTTTTGGCAATCAAATGTGGGAGGGACCTAAAGACAACCGTGTGGCGAATGCTTCAGAGTATCTTCTCTAATCACCTTTCCATCAATACAACCTGGACTGGTGTAGGGGATAAAGCATGTTTTAGAGACATGTTCCTGAAGACCATTGTTCAAAGTAAGTTGGATATTTTTTTATATTTAAGTAGATGTGTATGACCTTATGCCATTCAAATGGAATGACAGATCTTTATTTTCTACAGGAGCCATCCGGAAGAACCCGGCAACACAGGATGCCACTGATAAGGCGATCCAGGTTAACGTTAGCGTTACCTGAAAGGAGCATCTGAACATGAAGGTGGAAAAGGCGCCGCACAGCTGAGAGGGACCCACAGCCGACCCCTTAAACCTAGGCTGACTACTGACACCCCAGCATCACTGACAACTGGAACCCTTTCTTTATCCTGCAGTCAGTAACATCAAGACCCCTAAAAAGCCTGCTAAAAGTGTCAGACTACACTCACCCAATCCACACTGTTCACTGTGGAAATTGCTCTTTTTTTTTTTTCTCGTGACCCTGCTTTGAGGGCAGCTCCTTGGATGAATATGGGATGGTTTGTCCTTTTATACAGGCGCACGAGGAATCACTGAAGATATGCCAATTTGCACTGCCTCATTCTGGAGGTCGGGGAAAACCGGTGATTCTTAGCCCACTACGCACACGCAGTCCCCAACCTCTCCAGACATTCTGATTGGCTGTGTTCTCTACAGCCAGATTTTCTGCTGTTAATTATATTTATTCCCACTTGTTGTCATGTGTAAGTTGAATGTCAAAATGTATATTATACCTGTTATCCTGCACATTCTTTGATACCAAAGGTCTCAATTATTTCATATACAATTTGCTGCTTATTTCATTGTTACAGTGGTTAACTATTCTATTTTTAAATATAGCTTGTAAATCCTAGATTATACATCTAATACTTGATATTTGCACATTATCTGGTATCAAATATTCTACTTACCGTGACTTTAGTATTGGCTTATTTCATTCCGTCAGTGCTTAACAATTCTATTATAGTTTGTAAATCCTATTTCATACCACTGATACTTGATATTGCACATTAACTAGTACCAAAAATTATACTTTCATTCCATCACAGTGCTTAACTGTTATTCTATTGTTACATATAGCTTGTAAATCCTTGTGCCACAGGTCAGCATTGCAGTTATAATGGTATATTCTACTCCAGAGCTTTACTCTAAATTATTACCACTTAACCTATTGTTAGAAATGACTTGTAAATATGATGTTATACCTCAGTTTATTTGGTATCCTGCACTTTCTTTGGTACCAAATATCCTCATTGCTTGTGTTTACTGGTAATTCTTTTCATCCCAGAGCTGACCTCTTTATATTATTAACAATTATTGTAAGTGTTACAATAGTGTTTTTTAAAAAAAAGAAATTGGAAACCTGCATGTTCTTTTGTGTGTGTGTGTGTATATATAATGTTTGTATTTTTCTGTTATTTATATTTCAGTGATCTGACATCTTGTTTCAATGACAGTTACTGTACTTTGAAATGTGGAATTAAAACGCCAAATGGAAATTTGTCTGGTTTGATCAATCATTATTCTTGATAAACTGCATGCTATAAATATATATATATATATATATATATATATATATATATATATATACAATAAGCGGAGGCAGATCGCTCGAAAAAAGCGTTTGCCTCCGACGGTCCGCCTTCGCTATAACGGCGTATCGAAGGCGGTAGGAAGGCGGCTGCCGCTTTTAAAAAGCGGCTGCCGCCGGCGGACCGCCGTCAAACATGTTTGCGATATCGCCATTCTGCCGCTTCTACTGCCGCCGGCGCACTGCCAGCGGACCGCCGACTTATTGCTATCTGGGTATGTGGCAAGCTGTTGAGCACAATTTAGTTGGCTGTGAATCTGTATCAGACATTATGATTCTTCTACAAACCATAATGTGGGGAATTCAAATCAATCAATCAATCAATCAATCAATCAATCAATCAATCAATCAATCAATCAACCAACCAAACAACCTACCCACCTACAGTGGCAAGAAAAATATGTGAACCCTTTGGAATCAGCTGGTTTTCTGCTTTAATTGGTCATAAAATGTGATCTTATCTTCATCAAAGTCACAAGTATTGGGAATTAATTTTCATGGGGATTTCACAAAAGCAGTGGCTTCTTCCATGGTGTACTACCATGGACACCTTGCCTGTTTAATGTTTTCCATATAGTAGTCTCATGGACAGAGATGTTAACCAGTGCCAATGATTCCTTCCTTGAATGTACGTATGTCAGGTAGCGACGACGTCAGAGGAAAACATTGGAGCGAGTGCATTGTGGACTGCTTTTCCCCTTTGTTTTTACTCTGCTAAAGCACAAGAAAGATATGTTCCATGTCAAAAAGAGAAAAAGGTAGGAGGTTTACCATCATATGCTGAGGGGTTGTGCCTGCCACCGGACAGAAACACACAGAATGGTAAAAGTTCATAGACTAGCTAAAAAAGCCATTTATTGAAAAAATATTATGAGTAATATAAAAATATATAGAGATTTAATGAGCTAGCCAGTGTAATCTACCTCCCTGACTTCACGTGTGATCATGTTGGTTGAATGCCAACAATCTGTCCCTGATATGGTCACTTGCATAAACAGCCTTTCATTCACAACCTGTTAAACATGGCAAAACACTGTGTGCTGACAGCCAACACAGATAAAAATACATTTGTTCGGACAGCAAATGATGGTTCCAGTGATGAGCTCTGTTTTTAATTGTAATTCTGGTGGGAAAACATTCATGGTGTCTTAGAACTTAAGAGTCTTAGGGTGATCTGGTTGGTGCTTTACTCTTACTGTTGCAGTAAGAGTATAAACACACACATCGTCAGCCTCTGATCTGGCCTGCATTCGATTAGTCAGCGATGGCAATTATGCTTGTTTTGAAAAACAATCTCAAACAGGCTGAACGGCTAATATAGAGCCATAAAGGTTTCGAAGCAGCTCTGTGATTTAATATGATCTGAGCCATCGCATCATTTCTTCATGTGTTGCCCACATGTATCCTCTTCACATGTCCTGACAATCAGGCCGCAAGTACTTTTTGAAACTGTGCCTCAATATTTTGGAGGAACAAAGAAGGGAGATAACTGGAAGGCATATGAATAAAAATAATTGCTTACAATACACACTGTCCTCAATTATCAAATGCATACTGTTTAAAAATCCATACATACAAAGATTCAAGAGATCTAAAGATTTGCTCTCCTTGAAAGACAACACTGAAAAATACTGCTACTTTAATGTTAGAAATATACACAAAACATAATAATCAGATCACTGTTATTCCCTTGCTGGTAAAATTTACAATGTGCTATCTGCAGAGCTGAAATTTGTTTCATAAGAACAGTTAATTCATGTAAATCACAACAAATGTAATAATCAGACACTTAAGACAATGCAAAGAAACTCCACCATGCTGATTGGATGAAACTAAAGAAGACTTTAAGAAGGACAGTGGGAAGTGTGTTTGAGAATACATTTTTGCCTTTGGCTCCAATTTCAGCTATCCAAAACAATACAGTGAAAGCTGCCCTTCTCTGTTATTAAAGAGCTGTTTTGCTTTGTTGTTGTTGCATCATGTTACAGTATCTGAAAGACATTAGAGTGTGCGTGGTCTTCTGATGTCACCTTGGCAGCATGTAGCTAGCTGGAAAATCTGTGGGTAACATGGGCGGGAGAAGAGGACTATGGTTGATCCACCTTTGGTACAGCTCTGAGGTTAGATTTGAAAAACTTTATGAATTCTGATCAATCTACAGTTGGGTCCAAATATTTGATTCTTTTTTTAAAAGTTGAATTGGATTTTATTTTAATATTTAGATTGTAGGATTTTCAAAGTAGTATTTAAGCTGGCATGGAAGTTTGAGCAAAACCCAATGACCTCTTGTGTGCTTCAGTGGAAGAAAGGAAATCTAAACTTTTGTATAAAGGAGTTAATGTAAAATAGTCAATGTCTCAAATTTGTTACATTTATATTAATGATCTACAAAAAGTGTAGAATCTCCTATATTTCTTCTTCATTTTACGTCATACCTTTCCTTTGTTTTAGATTTTCCCAAATCCTAAAACTTTGTTTATTTCCAAGTTTATAAATGTTCATACTTTTGGACTCCACTGTATACATTTGGGCTGACTAGTGCGAAGGCCACACAGTAGAATAAAGAATAGAAAGTAGAGTAAATTACATGAGTGAATATGTTTAGTTCCTTTGGTTAGAGATGTTGGCAGTCCACTGGCATGAACACGAAAGACCCTCAATGATTACCAGAGCTCCTGGGAGAAGCATAGTCCTTGAAGAACTACTGACATGCTTGAATTCTCCTTAGGTGTTAAAATCATTCTCTACAATTGGTCTGCTTATTGTCAGAGTACTGCTTAAGATCGGCAGAGGAATAGAGCTGTTTCTGCTCCCACCATAACTGAGCATCATCACAGATCCAGATGTGTGCAGCTGGGCCTGTTCAGTTCTAACATAAACATCTCAATTGTCTCGCACATGTAACAGAACTGATCCACGGCTTTATGATTGTTTGTGTGAGAGAGGGACAGCAGTTTTATGCTAGCGTGTATTGGTTTTTATTCTCATATTCATGATGCACATGATCTATTTAGTCACTTGAGAATATAAACAATGTATATAGCTTTCAGCTGAGGGATTTGCAATGTTACACTTCTCAAACTGAAGTCATTTTACTAGTGATTTTTTACTATTATTTCCTTACATTCAAAACTTTGCCTTAAACTAGCAATCATTTACGGGGTTGGGAAGGGTTACATTTCAAATGTATTCCAATACAGATTACAGAATGCTGTAAAATATAATTTTTAACGTATTCCATTAGAATACTGAAGATCAGTAATGTAATATAAATATTTTTGATTACTTCACTTGTTTTGAATTTAAACAAGATAATAAATAAGTGAATAAAATCTGTCAGTATAGTAGACAACCACTGACAAAATACACATATATTACAAATATATTCTCTGAAAAAGGCCTAAATATCTTATGCAGTGTGTCTTCTAGAACAAGAAAAAGCCAATTGATGGATTTATGATGAATTTTTAACTATTTTTACAGAAACATAATTGAAAAATTCCCATCAATAACAAGATTCTTGCTCTTATGTCAAAGGTAGACTTACTAGAGAAAGAAAACATATTATTTAAAGTGTATTTTCTTAATGTGATCATGCCTGGTAACAGGTGCATGTAAAATGTCTAGAAACAGCATTTTAGCTTAGCATAAAGCTAAAAATTCACATGACAATTTACACAAGGTTTATTTCTATTTCAGTTGCTGCAAACTTCAAACTTAATTCTCTGTCTGCTCCTATGAATGTAACACATCTTAAGAAAGTGCTTCACAACTGTTTAAATGCTCCTCAGATTGCATAATTTAAATGGATTAATGTTTTCCCACTGAACAGACTAAATGAATAATGAAACAAATGACAATAACATGCAAAGTTATCTCTTCAGTAATCAAAATACTATTTAAATGTAACTTTATTCTGATTACCAACTGTAGTGAAATACAGTAACTAATATTTTGTATTTTAAATACGTAATCCCGTTACATGTATTTTGTTAATCCTCAACCCTGCTAATTTAGGGATGGCAACAGATAATGTCATTTTTTTTTTATTTAACCATTTAAGAGCAACTCACACTGAAAAGTGCTTTTCCTGTAATAGCACTGTCCTTTAAAATCCAAAATGAAACAATGCTTGCAATCCATTTCACTTCCGTTTATAATATACATTAGTGCCAAAGCACTAATTTCCAAACCTAGTGACTTTAAGACATAATAGGCACACTCCCAGGGCTGTTCCTAAAGGTAGGTGTATTAATTATGCTGCCTCCTAAGATGTCTTGTTTAGGCCAAATTCTAAGGTACCATCGTATGTATTCTTCCCCAGGTAGGTGATCCCAGAATGCACCACGATGAGCTTGGTGGAAAAATACATTCAAGAAGGTGGATGATGCAAGATCGTTTTGATTATAAATACACTTTGAATCAATTGAATACTGAAAAGTATCAATAAAAATAGTTTAAAAATTGTAATAAAAACTGACTATTTTACCAAAATGTGTAAGTGATATGCGTATTTATGCACATTAGAGTATAACGTGATTCCTCTCGAGTCACCTGCACTGAAATCAGTTGTGAGTCGTGTGTCCTGTGCGCTGCATATGAAGAGCACTATTTGAATAGTGTGTCAAGTTGCTTCCTTTGTTCGTTCCAAATCACTCTTTTATGAGGCTCCATTTCAGTAAGGATGCTGCCATAGAAGACATTTTAGTAGCTTTTTAAAAAGTATATAAAAATGTTGCAGCAATAACAAGATAAACAATTATCAGTTGATCCGTATTGGCTCATCCCTACATTTTACAACTGAATATGGTTGATACGTTTGTCTCTCCTTTAAATCTTCAGCTCTTCATTTGGCAGTCTGGCAGCTTTTCTCTTGGTCCTGAGACTGTTTAGACTAAACAAATAAAAACCAGGTTTCCAAATTGTTTGGGAATGAATAATGAGTAAGTAATAATAATCTTTTAGAAAGCTAAACATAACCTGGATTCTGTTTTGTTCTGTTTTGTTCCCTACTCCTTAATAATTGAAAGAGTCCACTGAAAGCCTTAATGCTCAGCATCAAACTTTGCCCAATATAAGGGTAAGATTAGTCACAGTGGCTTGTGTAGAGAAAGCTAAGCTTTTGGTGTGAACCTAAAGGATCCAGGCACATGTCTGGGTCCCAAAGGTGTGTCCCCGAAGTGGGCAAACACATGGACACGAGCAGGGGGTTCCTTCGGCAAAAACCCCCCCAAAAAACTCCAACGTCACAAGCAATAACATACCGCATCCATCTCCTCTCAACAGCTGCCAGCAGGCTTATACTCTTGTGTATGATTGGAGGTCAGTGATGAATAATACTGGTTGTATCACTGAACCCAGCACAAGACATTTTACTCAACAGCTATTTCCTTGCACTCAAAAAATGGGTTTTGTGTGACTGTTTATTTTACCCAAATAAATTCTGTTGAAGTAACACTCATATATTGTGTTTTCTGTCAAAACATTATTATATCCTATTTCATTAAATTAAGTCATTTAACACTCCAATATACTAGATCGTCACTATTTGAAATAGCATAATGAGGTAAATTTCACGATTTAAAAAACAAACAGATGTAACGATTTTCATTACAGTTGATGAAGACGGCGTGGAGGAGGTGGAGCAAGAGTGAGAAGTATCAGGTAAAAAAAATAACTTAACTGTAGAAGTATTTGTGTGCAATTAGAAACTTGAATTTATTGCTCTGTTTTTATGGTGCAATATTGTTTTGTTGAATAGCATTAGTGGTGGAGTATTGCTTTGATGTGTTTCACAATATATCACGCTTAATGTATGTCTTGCGGTGAGCCTAAAGGGTGCTCTTTTGAGTACAGCAATTGGAGATGGGACAACATATCACATTTCGAATTTGTTTTCTGTCCATGTAATGGAATGACCAGTTAAACATCAATATCTCTCTGTCCCTTTTTTCTACACTATTTACAGGGTTCGCACAAGGTCATTGAAATGCTTATAGTGCTTGAATTTAGCTTTTAGAAATGTAAGTATTGGAATGCCTAGAAAATCAGCTTGTTTTTATGAAAAGTGCTTGAAATTAAAATGGAACATTTCTTCTATGTATGTGTATCGAGATTATATAAAATCGTGAACCTCAAGTCGTATTTCAAAATTAATCGTGAGACCATACGGTCCCACCCCCTGGAGCAATATGTGAATTTACAACTGTTCATTACACTTAAACAGTTAATCTGAGTCGTGTTTCATGTTAATAAGTTTTGCATCACTAGTTACATTAGTTGTCATCTGCCTTTGGCATAAAAATAAACTTTATTTCTGTTATTTCTTTGCTCAGAATTGAAAGGGTCCAATGCTACATTGGTCAAGTCAATGTTATTGTGTCTCATTAGACAGGTTGCTTTAAAACAAACAGGGGGATTTTCATTCCACAGAGACAGTGTTTACCATTTTTTAAGGAAATTAACCTATGAATGGCTTACTTATAATTGTCTCTGCATATTAAAGGAATAGTTCACCCCAAAAATTATAATTTTCTCATCATTTTCTTACGTTTATGCTCAGAGGTGGGTAGAGTAGCCAAAAGCTGTACTCAAGTAAAAGTACAATTACTTGAAAAAAAAAATTACTCAAGTAGAAGTAAAAGTGCTAACATAAATAATTACTTGAGTAAGAGTAAGAAAGTATCCAATTAAAAGAGTACTCAACTCAAGTAGTGAGTAACTCGTTACTTTCACAAATGATACAATGGACATTAGCTCCCTACATTCCATTACATAGTGCACATTTAACATGTATTACATAATTAGTATTTTTATTATTATTATTAATGGAAATGCTGTCATCATTCATCATCATGTTGTTCCAAACCCGTATGACTTTCCTTCTTCCATGCAACACAATAAGGATATTTAAGAATATTAGCCTTGGTCACATTTACTTTCAGTGAATGTGTATTGTTTTTTCTATAGATTTTAAATGTAAATGATGACCGGGACTGTAAGTCCCTAACATTCTGTCTAACATATTTTGTGTTCCACAGAATACAGAGGGTCATATGAGTTTGGTACAACATTCGAGTAGGGAAATTATGACAGAATATTAAATTATGGCTGAGCTATCACTTTAAAGGTGTAGTTCACCCAAAAATGAAAATACTCTCATCATTTACATGCCATCCAAGATATGACTTCCTTTCTTCTGCAGAACACAAATTATGATATTTAGGGGAATATTTCAGCTCTGTAGGTCAGTACAATGCAAATTAATTGGTGCCAAAATTGTGATGCTCCAAAAAGCATATAAAGGAGTCATAAAAGTAATCCATACGACTCCTGTAATTAAAGCCATATCTTCAGAAGTAATATGATAGGTGTGGGTGAGAAAGACAGCCCAGAAAATGTTGGAGTGGTATTGGATTTGGAGGATGTAGAATTTCTTCGGGATCTCATCAATGTACAAATACTGTATGCCCTAAACTTGAGCTACCCTTTTGAACTCAGGTACACATTTCAAGAACTGTAAAAGTTATTCCTGAAGTTAGATGGCAACAAGCGGTCTAATAAAGAACAGACACCGGAGACCAAGCTGCTAAGTGATGTGATATAGTAAGGACTGTTTTACAGCTTAATTGTTAACGCATTTGTACAACAAGTCTGATGATTCCTCTGTAATGACTGAGCAAACTGTTTAAAACGTTATTTGTTAAATACTTGAGTGCAATAAACACAGTTTGAGCATTTGTTGCATATCTTTGCTCTATTTTTATGACGCACTAAACAGCACAATCACACACAAAAAAAGATTTGACTGCTTTGTTGATGGACTAGATTTGACATTTTTTTAGTTAAATTAACTAGAACTAATTTCATGGAACCATTGGCCATAATATCAATGAGTAGTTTAAATGAAATCTTGTTGTGCTGGTGAAGTGAATTATATTTGGAGAGTTTTGAATAAACTTAAAGATGTTCAGAAAACATAATGAGCTTAAGTTACAGGGAAGTGATTAAATTTATTTGGTTGGACATTTCAATTTCACATAAGTTTTCCCTATTCAGTTGTGTTTTCACAATACAAGGAGTTTGCATAGATTTAAAAAACACAGTACACTTTGTTAATAAAACTATTTGGTTGTGTGTTATCACTGTCCATGATTAAATTGAGTTAATTTAAAGTATAATTTGTGTGCACCCCTCTTTTTGAATGACAAGAAAGTGATTCTGAAAAAACACAAACAACCCTGTGGCCTCTATTCATCTGTACATCTAAGTCTAGGAAACATTTGGAGAAAGCTGAGATTTTATGGACTACAGTGAATTCCAGCTCATTTTAACAATCCAAACCCATAGAAACCGCCCACTGAGAAGAACCGTTCTCTGCGGTTCTGTTTATCCTGGCCAAGACGTGTCTGGAAATGTCTGAGCTTTAGATATAATACTCCAGTTCAAGTGGATGAGTGAGATGTGAACTTTAAAGAGTTTAAGGGTTCTAGAAGAAAAAAGTTTGGCATAAAAAACGTATGACTATTTAAATAAAAAAAAGAGAAGGGGGAGCAAGATATGCATACTGAGAGAGAAAAATGAGAGTCCCACGTCATGGCCACAGAGCCAGGGTCCCACGTCATGGCAGCCGAGCCAGGGTCTCACTTCATGCCAGGGTCCCATGTCATGCCATGTCATCCGTCCCAGAGCCAGCGTTGCAAGCCTCAGCGGCCACATTATGCCATGCTGCCATTCCTGCCTCATCTTGCTATGATACCACGTCTGCCACATCAAGTGACCCTGCCTTGGTCCTCCGAGCCTCCAGCTCCACCCTGGACCTTCAAGTTTTCGGTTACTCTCCGGGTTCCCAGTTCTCCAGTTTCACCCCACGAGCCTCTCACGGCTCCACCTTCCACTGACTCCTGGTCTCATGCGCCACGTCCTGTCTTACTCGGTCATGCCACACACCCTGTATTGCCAGGCCATACCTCAAGGACCCCGCCACCCCCCAGCTCTCTATTGAACTTCATGTGTTTTTGTTTGGGCATCGGGATTGTTTGGGCATGTTTATGCGTTTTGTTCATGTTTTGTGTTCATGTCTTGTGGTTTCCTGGTCATGTGATGTCCTGTTTCCCTCCATGTTCATGTGTCATGTTTTCATTGGTTTATTGTCTTTAACTTATTATCAGTCTTGTCATGTCATTGGTTCATGTTTTAGTATCTAGCTATCTTGTAATTAGTTCAGTCTCATCATTGGTTGTTTATGACGTGATTACCCATGTCCTTGCATTTAAACCCTCATGTTTGCCATGGTCCTTTGTCAGGTATTGTTTTGTGTAACATAGTAAAGTCTAGTTGTTTATGTCTGTTTTGCTTTCAGGTTGGATTTATGTTTTTTGGATTTCATGTTGTAAATGAACTGCACTTGGGTTCTTCACACTTCTTCGTCTATCCGTTACTGCTAGCGATGTTACAATAAGACTAGTATTGTTGTCTGATGGTGTGAATAAAGTCTGCACTTCATAATCTTATGAAGCGTTGTTAATTGACTAACATTAGTATATACACATTAAATGAAGAAAATGCAGTCCATGAGGAGGAATTTATGGCACTTTTCCACTGCAGGTTAAGGTTTGACTCTACTCACTTTACTTTTCTGGGCTGACTTTTCCACTGCTGTTTAGTGCCGCCTCAAAGTGGGTGGGATAATATGCTGATTGTCATAGTTACGCTGCCTCTACTGCCGTGACACCATCTTAAACGTGACACAAAACAATAAACAATAACAAGACCGCTAGCTGTTAGCTACTAGCTCATTGTGCTGCATAAAGCAGTTGTTGCATGGTGATTTTAAACAAGTGTAACAGTTAAATTGGCCTGGTTGTTTTAGAAGCAAGCTTTCCACTAAATAAAGGGAAGCTTTTAAATAGAGTATAGAGTTAACGTACCATCCTCCATCATAGACTCCAGCCATGGCCAAGTCCAGGGCACTCTCCCTCCCATTGCTCGCCGGTCTAGATAGCGTCGAACCACTTCCACATTTCCTTGATGGCTCTGTAGTCACTTTTACGTTTTTTTTTTTTACTTTTCCCTACATTGTTGGTAGGTCTGGTGGTAGCCGTGTGTGGCCAATAGCTGAGACACTTCTTAAAATACTTTTTCGTTTTGTGTCATTTCGTACGTCGCTAATGTGAGGAATGTCTGCACCTTGTTTATTGACCATGGCGTGGTTTTGCGCACAGCTATTTATTTATACAATTTGAAAATCATGTGAACAAATGATACTGCTATCGCTGTAGCTAATTTTAAAAACTAGCTGGTTGATGTCCCGTGTCGCAAATCTAGTGACGCTGGTAGTGATGATTCTCTCTGACCAATCAGTGATCTGCAGAGTTTTGACATCACATTTAGTATCGGTTCGGCTCGGCTCGCTTGGAACCTCGACCGAGGTGGTACTAAAAAAAGTACTATCCACAGTGGAAAACCCCCAAAAAGCGAGCCTGGTCGAGTTGTATTGTGCAGTGGAAAAACCCCATTAGTTTAACAAGTTGTACAAAGTGTACTAAGTATCGCAATGCATTCCTCACAATACTGAATTGATATTCTAATGCCAATATTTTTAGGTACACTTTTCTAACTAAACTTAAATCAATTGTGTGAGAACACAATACCCACTGCACCATTCAACTAACACTCAAATAATTCAATTCAGCACAAAAGACAAACCCATAATGGGCTAAGAAAATATTTGTTGTTTCATTTGAAAAAGGTTTTTTTTTACAATGACATGCTTATACTTTATGCTTATTCTATGGCTCTACAATGAAGTAAAGCAGGAAGTTTAACATTTGCTGCACAAAGCAAAGAAGTCCAATGAAGATGAATGAAAAGCAAATGAGTCAAACGATAAACACTCAACATAAAGAATAACAATATTTTCAGATCATGAACCAAATATAGATATAATATTGTATATTGCCAGGCCCCTGCTGATTCCCACTCTTATGCGTGTTCACACTTGTAGTTCACTTGTGGAGTGGTGGTGGTGTAGTAGTCTAATGCACATAACTGTTAATCAGAAGGTCTTTGGTTCGATCCCCACAGCCACCACCATTGTGTCCTTGAGCAAGGCACTTAAAACCAGGTTGCTCAAGGGGGATTGTCCCTGTAATAAATGCACTGTAAGTCGCTTTGAATAAACGCGTCTGCCAAATGCATAAATGTAAGTGTAGTTTGGTTCTCTTGTTCCAGAACAAAAAAGAAAATGATACATTAAGTCCTGGTTCGCTTAGTGTACACACTTTTAACACCGAACCTAAAGATACAAAACAAAAGGCAGAAGGATAAGGTAACAACCTGATTGGACAGATTTTATTATGTATATTTTGCGAGTTGAGCATTTTTGTGCGTTTTTTCCAGTATACCATTTGCATAAGGAACTTAACCTCCTCATTGCTCCATGTTTGTCCTCTGCTCATTTTGTTTTGTGTACACCGCTCTATGTCATCAAATCACTTGATTTTTAGGGTTGCATCTTGTGAAATCGCATCCTGTTATTGGTCCGTAGACATCTTTGGTCCATGCTGCAGTCATATATCAGTCGAACCGCACCAGAGTTCATTTGGAAGTGGACCGAGACCCACTATTCAGGGGGTCTTGGTCCGCTTGTTTTGGTGCGCACCAAGGTTCTGATGGCAGAGTTCACACTTGTTCAAATGAACCGCATTAACAGAGCAATCGCACCAGAGTTCATTTTAATCTAATCAAACCTGCCAAGTTTGAACACACCCTTACTATACAGTGTATAATAAAACATTCTGCCATCATCTAAACTTTCTCTGTCCTTTCCCATGTTTCTTTTCTCACTACCCACAACAAGAACTTCTATTCATGCGCTCCATTTGTTTAAAATCAGTGGATCCCAAAGGCACTGGGAGATAGTTCCATTTGGTGTGTCCACAGAGGTGTCTCGGTAAGGGGAATGCAGAAAATCCAGACAGCACAAACAGAAATGCTCCCTAACGCTGCCTCACTCCTAACAATAAAGCAGGCTTTTCCTCCAAAGCTGATTGTTTAAATTGCCCAAGCCTTAATCTGGAATGTAGAACATAAGAGCTGATACTTGAAAAATCTAATTAAAAGTGCATACATACTATAACAAATTGAGGTGGAGAGGAGGAAAAGAGTATGGAGAGTCATATGACATCAAAGTTGACAATTGTAATTCTCAAATATTGCTCTTTTTTTTTTATATCTCAGCAGACTCAACTGAGCTATCAGGTATGATGGGGAAAGGGAAGTTCCATTGCAGTGAAGATCTGCTTGGGATTTATCCTGTTTCCCTCTCCTCACCAACCAATCCAGACAGGGGAGTGATTGGTAATCATTATTGCAGACACCTGATGTTAATCTCCCTGCAAGGAGGCCCGGAGGAAGAGAGAGAAACAAAACAGAAAAACCACAACACAAAGTGGACAAAATCTCCAATTGCAATAAGGCCAATGCCATATCTATAGATGTAATTGAACAAATTATGTTGCCAAAGGAAGGAACCAACAAATACGTCAAAACTTTTGTAAATGATTCCTTTGGAATCTTGGTAAATCTGAGCATACAGTTTGTGACAGGGTTGAGATCTCATCTGAATCTCTAGAGGAGAACCAGTTTTTAATTTTTTTAAAAGGTTTTGTCAGAATTAGCTAACATCTGTAGACATTTTTCAGAAATGTTATAGTATAATTTTATAGTATAGTTAGATATGAAATGTAATTTAATTTAATTTAAGCATTGTTTTCTGTTCTTTGTATTCAATTATAGAATTTGTTTTCCTTAAAGTTCTGTAACACTAGGGGAAAGATAGCCCAAACACGAGAGGCATGCACTTTGTTTGCAGAACCTCATCCAATAAAATCAAATAAAGTGTAAAAAAAAACTCTAAAAATAACAGTACTTAAATGTTACCCAGTCATGCGTTCTACACTTTTTCTCACCTCTGTCTCGAGTGTATTGGCTTCAACGCATGTCTACAGTTGCATTTAGCCTCTCTGTTTCAACACATGGTTTCCTCTCAAACCCTCAGCATGCTGGTGTTCATGGCCAAGATAAATGTCTCCAGGCCTTATAGAGCTTTATTCTTGAAGGAGCTGAATTTACAAGTTGAGCTGAAGGCTGACCTGCAGAATGTGAGTAGATACAGGCTTTGGCTGGGGAAACCAGGAGAACCCAAACTCCACACGTCAGGCATGATTTACTGAGGCAGGATACAGAGTGTGACTGTATGAGAAGCCCATGCTACATGAGACATAAGATACATTTTAACTTAAATAGAGGAGGAGCGACAATATATCAAAGTTTCTGTGCATGGTGGAGAAAAGTGGCTTTTTGGCAGCATAATGACTACTACCGGCGCTGACAATGAGGTTTGGAGTCATGTTTTCTGTAGTTTTGGCCATGATAGTAGGGAAGTAGGATTTCTGAAATGCTGAAGATGAGAAAGGAATCAGGAAATACAGTCCTAAAAAATAAAATGATATTTTTTATATATTTATTTATATTTCTCTCTCTCTCTCTCTCTCTCTCTCTCTCTCTCTCTCTCTTATATATTTCTCTCTTTATTTTTCAAATATTCCAATAACAAGACCAGAGAAAATATAAAATCCCAAATCACTTCATAAATAACAATTATAAATACAGTAGGAAAAATAGACAAATAAATAAAGTTAATATTATTATACTGTATATATATTAAAATAAGAATGGGAATACAAGCAGAGAAGCAGACCAAACCTCCTTCTACTATTTCATATAGAATAGATGTCTATCTAATATATTATAAATAATGTTTTTTTATACATAAATATGCATACACAATTTAAGAGTAAGGGTTGGGTTAGGTTAGGTTTACGATTAGGGGTAATGTTAACAGTGTAACAACAGATTTAATTAAATGGACATACTGTAAATTTAAGTACAATGTAACAACACAAAAACTGGCAGCCAAAAGTTTGGAATAATGTACAGATTTTGCTCTTATGGAACTTTTATTCACCAAAGTGGCATTCAACTGATCAAAATATATGGTCAGGACATTAATAATGTGAAGAATTACTATTACAATTTGTTCAGAACTTCTAAAACTACTTTTAGACTATACTTTATGATCAGTTGAATGCCACTTTGGGGAATTAAAGTACCAATTTCCTTCCGAAACACAAAATCTGTATATTATTCCAAACTTTTGTCCACCAGTGTATGTACATAATAAGTACATTGTATCAAATGCTTAAGTACATAGTAGATAAAGGCACCTAATATAAAGTGGGTCCAAAAATACTGTATAGTTGGCATGTACTGCATTTTCATGTAAATCCTCCGATAGTGCTCTGAAAGCTTCACTGCATTTTCAAAGTTATAAGTTATATGTCTTCACTCAGTTTTCCGCCAAAAAAAAAGAAGAAGCTTGATTTAACTGGATGTGTGACATTGAGGAAATTACCACAGAAATTTACAGTATTACTACTGTAAAATAAAATCTAAAATGTGTTATCATAACAACACCAACAATAACAATAATGTATTATTATTATTATTATTATTATTATTATGTTTAAACAATATCATTATAATATTATTATGTTTATGCCATGTTTATTGTACTGAATAAGTGCGGTTATGTTTCGGCTGTAGTGCAACCGGTAATCACAGATTTAATCCATGTTCTCAATTATGCAAACTCTGTGTTGAATCATTTTATTTGATGAAATTAATACAATTTTACGTTGACATTTTTTATATTTGTATTTGATTTAAATGATAATATAGATTTTAACAAAATGGAATCCAGAAAAATAAAACAGAAAACAGAATTTGGGATTTAAAAAAAAAAAAATTATAAATACAAAATGAAAAATTGCAAACAATAACAGATTTCATTTGGACCAAAGTTTCTGAAAATAGATATGTCAAAGTATTGCAATATATTACTTCAATATCAATATAAGATCAATATAATTTCTTTTTAAAACAATTTAAATTTTCACATTAATATTTTTGGGAAAAGAGATTGAGCACAACTAAAAGCAAGTGTGAGAAGAAAAAGGTGAGTAAAATCACAATATATGCGCAGTGAATCACAATACATAAAGAATTACAATATTATTGTATTTTGTGTGTGTGTGTGTGTGTGTGTGTGTGTGACTTAAGCAAAAGGTTTTGTTCGTTATTATGAGTTCATAGTTTACATAAGAAGGTCATTTTCATCAGGCAAATGCTAGCCACCTTAATCCTAAAAACCAGCATCTCAAGGAGCATAAACAAAGGATATTCTTGGCTTAAGTACCTGTAGCAATGGAAAAGTCATTTAAACAGAACAAGCCACAAACCAACACAGAGAAAGATTGTTCTTAATCCTCCTAATACAGGTTCACACATAATATCATTATAACCCATGCACGTTGAATATATGGCACATAACCAACATTCAAGCATTTGAGACAGATGTCTGCTCAAGATGTGCACTTAGTTGAAATTAAAATATTGAATATAACATTGTTGACACCATTAATCTAAAGATACAAATATACTATCAAAAACTATCTTAAGAAAAGCAATGAGAAGAGAAGGTATAGCATGAGAAGGTATAGCAGAATAACTTATCAAGTGTTGAATAGTGGTCATCCGATATGGGTTTTTTAGTGGCAAATGCTGATAACGATATCTACAGAGTATGATGGCCAATATAATGCTTGGGACATACACAAAATTGCTGAAATTAAATCAACATGTATTTTATACAATATTTGCTCAAAATATTCTCACAAAAATGCGAAAAAAGGCATTTATTATACATTATCCATTTATAAGGCTATCAGTAAACTTCTGCCGAGCAGACAAGTATATTGGCCAATGCTGATCATCATACAACTGCCAAATATAACACTTTTTAAAAGTAATATAGAAGCATAGGCTTACAACTTTACTACAACTATGTAAGAATGACAAGTGTACTGATCCATATGTATACACAAACAAACACAAACATGCCCTTACACAAATACACCTGCAGTAGAATGTCTTAAGTGTTACACATACAAGTCATTTGTATGGCTTTTGTTTTTAGAATGAAAACATGTTGGTGTGGTAAAGACAGACAAATGACAAGGGACCACTGTTGTCTCTCACTCAAGCACATGCACAAACACACACACACACACACACACACACACACACACACACACACACACACACACACACACACACACACACACACACACACACACACACACACACACACACACAGTGCAGCAGACGTTTGGGTCTGGTTAATCTTCCCATTCTGTTTTTATAGTTCAGCATTACCTGCGATCTGATGACAAGGTCAACATGCCAGGACTGTGATTAATAATCAGTTCTTTCTCACATAATTTTTCTCTCAATCACTCACTCACCTTCCTACCCCACTTTCCCCCTCTTTGCTCCAAAACTCTATTCTATTATTAAGTTCCCCAGTCATCTGCAAAATATTGTAATTTTTCTTGCCTTACTTCCAAATAGGTTACTACGTGAGTCATCTTGTTTCTTCTCTCCACACTGCTCTGAGTTTCTTCTTGTCCAAAGTGTTAAAAGAACAGTTTCTATTTCGGATTAGCTGAGGATTACGTGGGTACTTGTAAGTCATGCTGTGGACTGTGTGTCAAGTGGGTAAAGTGTAGATACAGTCTGCCCTATCTCTAACCTCTACAGGGAAGGGGTCTTTCTGCTAATCAAGAGACAAGATGGAGGCAGATTAGTGGTCCGATCATGGTGTCCACTCTTTCACATGTTCATTCCTTCATGACCTACTTCTTGTGGACAAATCTGGACACTTAAAAATGTATGAATGCCTTTGAATTATATAACAAAAAAATAAAAGTTATTAAGTCAGAAAGATTTTGCTTGAAAATATTTCACTTTTCAAGCAAAAAATTACACAAAAAGTATTTTGTTATGTTTCATATGATAAAAAATGTATATTTTGTCCAATATTAAAACTGTGTGTGGACACTTTTTTTGTTGTCAAACATTAGGAAAACATGTTGATACTAATAGTTATCTCAAATTGTAAAAAAATAAAATAAATAAATTGTTAACTCAACTTACTCATCAATTTTTAATAAGGTTACTGTTACATAAATTTGATACAGAGTACATGGCTTGGAATGTATTTGCTTATTAAATTCCAGATATAAATTTTCAGTGTGAGTAATGTATTGTGAGCTTCAAAAACAGTGTATTTGTGCATTCTGAAAAATACAAATAGTTTACTCAACTTACTCTTCAAGTTTTAATAAGGTTACTGTTACTCTCTTAACCCTAAGTTGTAAGTAATAAAACATTTAAGTGGTCCTAATTATTATTATACTTGAAATATAAAAGTTTGGGCTCATAACTCAAATATATACATTCTTAAAACTTTGGCTTTGAGTACTAACTCAAAATTATCAAGTACAAAATTGCAGCCGAATATCCATAAGCCCTTGAACTTGAAAAAATGATGTTTGTTTGATCAAAATAAGGGAATTTATGTAGACAAATATTAATATTTATTTAAAGGGTCATGAAACATTACAATTTTTTATTTTGAGATTTTATGTACACTCACCAGCCACTTTATTCACCAGCCACTTATTCATGCAATTATCAAATCAAATAATAATGTAGCAGCAGTGTTATGTATAAAAGCATGCAGATATGTGTAATGAGTTAATGTTCAGTTAATGTTCACATCAACCATCAGAATGGTGAAACATTTTGATCTCAGTGATTTAGACTGTGACATGATTGTTGGTGCCAGATGTGTTGGTTTGAGTATTTCTGTAACTGCTAATCTCCTGGGATTTTCACAAACAACAATCTCTATAGTGTAAAGAGAATGGTGCTGAAAAAAATCTTCTAGCGAAAACGTCTTGTTAATGACAGAGGTAAGAGGAGAATGGCCAGGCTGATCCAAGCTGACAGGAAGGTGACAGTAGCCCAAATAAACACGCATTACAACAGTTCTATGCAGAAAAGCATTTCTGAACATACAACACGTCAAACATTGAGGCGGATGGGTTACAGCAGCTGAAGACCCCTCCGGGTACCACTACTGTCAGCTTTGAACAGGAAACTGAGGCTGCAGTGGACACAGGCTCACAAAAACATTAACTGATCTGAAAAATCTGGATTTCTGCTGAGGTACACAAATGGTATGATAATGGCAAACAAATGGCACAAATGGCAGCTTCAGTTTTCTGTTCTTGGCTGACAAAAGTGGAACCCAAATTGGTCTTCTGCTGTTGTAGCCTATCTGCTTCAAGGTTCAACATGTTGTGCATTCTGAGATGCTATTCAACTCACTACAATTGTACAGAGTGTTTATCTGAGTTACCGTAGCCTTTCTGTTAGCTTGAACCAGTCTGGCCATTCTTTGTTGACCTCTCTCATCAACAAGGCTTTTCCATCCACAGAACAACTCACTGGTTGTTTTTAGTTTTTGGCACCATTCTGAGTAAATTCTAGAGTCTATTGTGTGTGAAAATCTCAGGAGATCAGCAGTTACAGAAATACTCAAACCAGCCTGTCTGGCACCAACATTAACATGCTTTGCAATAACATAAGTGTAAAGTGTAAAAAACACTAACATATTTTCGATACAGAGTACATGGCTTGGCATTTATTTGCATATTAAAATTCAGATATAAATTACCTGTGAGAGCAATGTATTGTGAGCTTACAAAACAGTGTATAATTTATTTGTGCAACTACGAGACTCTGTGAAGTGACTGGATCAGACAGTTGATGGGTTCACTCCCCTTTCTCCCCTCGCTCTGCTGCTGATCACGCCCAGTTTGAGTGCATCTTTTAAAAATGTGGCGAGAGCTCAACTGTGCAGAAACAGGTGTTGGAGGAGTGTTCTGACCCTTTAAAAATGTATATACAGTACTTTTAATTCTTCTGACTATTGTTGTAGTTTTGTTGTAGCTGGTTGATAGTTGTGATTTGTCTTAAGTCACCATAATTAGTGTTACCTCTGGTGAACTTTGAGCCTGTGAAATTTAAGCCATCCTTTTTTATTCAATTGTACTTTACAAAAGTGCAGATTTATGTGCACTAAAAAGTACTGAGGAGAATCCAAAGTGCCATACGGCTAACCTAGAGTCCAGTTGTAATTTCTAGTGATGGGAAGATCGGATCATTTAACTGACATGGAACTTTGACTCTTGTTCAGCAAAATGAACAAAACTTTTTCAGGTCTTTTCAGTCATCATGTGAAATAGGCTCTACAGGAAACAGAATTGATTAGTTCACTTCCCGAGTCGGTCTTTGAAGTTCGGATCTGAGTCCGAACATGTGACCTCCAGGCTCTGCACTCATTCACGAAATGACAATTACTAGTCTTTTTTCATTTATTTTTCTTTACAGTTCACAGTCAGTGTGTTGCAGTTGTTTGTATCATGATCAGTACATGTCAGTATGGCAATACATAACTTTTTTAAATCATGAATTGTCATGATTAATTATTTTCATGTATTTCATGCAGGAAGAGTTGACACGATATTTTATCCGAAGTGTAAAATTAGTTAATAAATAATGAATGCTTGATTTGGGTGAATTCCCAGTGTAACGCTTGAGCAACGAGGAGATGCGGATCCAAACGCAGTTTAAACTTTATTTAATTAACAAAACAGGTAAACACAAAGGAACAACCCACAATGGGGAAATCAAACATAAAAAACTGCTAACTAAACACGATGTAAACAAACAGAGGACTCGGGAAGGGCGCGCGCACGCACGCACACACATGTTGCGTTTCCATGTTTTATGGGGACTTTCCATAGACATAATGGTTTTTATACTGTACAAACTTTATATTCTATCCCCTAAACCTAACCCTCACAGAAAACTTTCTGCATTTTTACATTTTCAAAAAACATAATTTAGAATGATTTATAAGCTGTTTTCCTCATGGGGACCGACAAAATGTCCCCACAAGGTCAAACATTTCGGGTTTTACTATCCTTATGGGGACATTTGGTCCCAAGAAAGAAAAACAAAAACACACACACACACACACACACACACACACACACACACACACACACACACACACACACACACACACACACACACACACACACACACACACACACACACACACACACACACACACACACACACACACACACACACACACACACACACACACACACACACACACACACACACACACACACACACACACACACACACACACACACACGGCTGACATCAAACAACGATAGACAAGGACTGAACAAAGAAACAGGGTATAAATACATAAACATGGGAAAAAGGGGCCAATGAACGAACAGAACTCAAACAAGATAACAAGGTGATTAACAGAAGCAAAAGGCAAACTAATGAGGACAGGTGAAAACAATGACAGAAAACACGAACGCTAACAAAGAGACTATGGAGTTACATAAGGGACTAAAGTGAAAACTAAGAAATGCAAAAGTGACAAAAATGGCAAACAAAAGGGCAACAGTGAAACAAGACAGGGTATACATAACACCCAGCAAGAACATAAGAAGATATAAATAAATAAAACAAAGAGGGGATGCATCATGAAGGAAAAATAAATTACAGTTTATTTGAAATCAACTCAGTAAAAAAAGTAAGTAAAATGGGGTTTCCTAATAGCTCTTTTAGTCTTTGATATTTTCTGATGAGAATATAAAAGTCATACAAATTTTAAAACATTACTCATTAATACAATATTCAATGGGATAGGAAAAACATCATGGCAGAAATGTTCACAATGTTATGAATTTCAAGAAATAAAGAAGCTAAAATTAGTGACCAGAAACACTTCATGTGACTGTAAGAGCAAAAAAAGGTAAAATTGCTTGTTGGGAGCATTAAGAAGTATTAAGTAACTTCTGTTTGCAATACAGAGATTTTGCAGCTGTCAGTGAACGACTTGTACCTGAAGACCGACTCGGGAGAATGCGACAAAATGAACGAATCAATCTCTGAGACTACTAGTTCTTCTGAGTCATATAAAAGTTTAATTCAAAATGAACGAACCATTCATGAACGACCCATCACTAATCATTTTCCTTATTTCCGGTATAAGATGTGCTACAACTCAATTTAATTAATTAAATAAAAACAATGATACTTTAATCACAGATGAGTTTACATTACTTGTAACTAGTTAACATTACTTTAAAAAATGAAGTTCAGTTTAATTGAGCTAAATAAGTACTGTATGTAGGGGACTTTCTTGAAGGCCTTGGTTACCTCTGAACTTGAGAAAAGGCCAATGAGAATTTGCACGTCCCTCCCCCAGACATACGGGTATAAAGGGAGGGAATCATGCATCTGTTCATTCAGGTTTTGCACTGAGGAGCCAAGAATAAGGTTCGGCCATTGCAGTGGCTCGGTTCAACGTCATGGCCAGGGGGACGATCAGCCATCTCCATCAGGGAACGGAGGTTACAAAAGTAACCGAGACGTTTGCCGTCTGTTGCTCACTTCGACGTTGCATTGAGTGAAGCTACACTAGGGGTCTTTATTCAATCATGACATGTGCTGAACCGTGTAAGTGCACTGCTGATGCAGGTGTGGGCAGGCAGTTGCGTGCCAAAGCGACAGGCTGCGTCAGACTGCATGTACCCTTCCCCAACACCCCATAAAAATCGTTATAAGCTTTTTAGGTTCCCGGCATCCTGGAGGGGGGGAACAAAGTGACGTGCCAAGCATGGGAGCAGGCTGTGCCAGCCATCTTAAAGCTATTACACACATCAGGGAAGGTGTTCTTTTCCAACTGCTATTCTTTCAGGGGGAAAAGACCCCGCGGAGACCACCACCTGCCCAGGTTTGGGGGAGGTAAAGAGTGGCGAGGTACGTCACATGGGTTTTCAGGCCACACATGGAAATGGTGCGGTGGTAGATCCTACCTGCTGAGAGGGAGGAGTTTCCCAAACACGACGACTGGGGGGCAGCAGGGACTACCCAAGATAGACAAGGGTCTGCCAGTAGGGGGACCGTACCGCAGAAAATACACACAGGGGGATTAATCCAAAAAGGCACATAATGTGGAGCACCTATTCCAGTACAGAGTTATTTTTAGTACCCGTAGTGGGTCTAGTGGGTCTGGTCGGGGAATTCCTCCGCTGAATTCGCGGACCAGAGGGCTAGGGAGGAATAACATCCAGGGAGTGCGAATCTAGTTAACTCTCCTGGGGGAAAAAGCGCACGTGATTACCTCAGTGGAGGGGAAATGCGCTATGTGCAAGTGGAACCCCGGTCAGATGTTCCGCATTCCCGAGTTCTACGTGCTCGGATCTTAGAGAACACAGGACGAGACCGACTCAACCCTGAGATTGTAAAATCTTGTAAAGGTATTGTTGTTGCCCAGCCCACTGCTCTGCAAATATCTGCTAGGGAGGTGCCATTGGCCAGTGCCCACGAGGATGCCACACTTCTAGTTGAGTGTGCTCGAACCAGTTTTTGAGCAGGAGTCCTGTGTGTTCAGAACTCGCAGGTCCAAGATTGGCCGTCGCGCACCTCCTGTCTTGGGTATGATGAAGTGAGGGCCATAGAACCCTGGCTTCATCTCGGCTGGAGCGGCTTGGGGCCACTCCACCGTCGAGGGTAATGAAAGCGGAAATTGCAAGGAAGCAATTCTCATTGGCCTTTTCTCAAGTTCAGAGCAGAGCATGTGAGCGAAGCGGAGTGGCGTGACGCTCAGCTCAATATTCCGCTCTATGCGTGTGCGCTCCACTCAGTCGCTCGCGTCCCAAGCGAACGCTCCACTGATGAATCGCTCACGCTCACCGGTAAAACAAATCCCACTCAAATCCCGCTCAGACATAAAATGTCTCTGTAGGCTACTTGCTTTCTGTTTGTACTTTGTAATGAATATCTGGAATACATGTATAAATTACAGTAGCTAGGATTGTAAATAGAAGTTATTTCGGGGTGACTCTGAATAAAAGTCTGTTCTTTTTATTAATTTAAATGCATTAAATTAACTTAATTAAAAAACATGTCTAGCCCTTTGGCAAACTTGCCTATTAAATGCAATAACTGAAAAGGTATATTTGATTTTCGTTATTTTATTTCCGTGAACATAACTGCAGTTGCAAAACAGGCATGTTAAAACGCGCGCGCGCGCATGCACACGCACACACAAACAAGATGAAATGCATGTAGAACTTCACAAAACACATCTGGACTATAATGCTCATAAAAGCACACACAGGTGAAATGCACTTAACAACATCTTATCAAAGCACACCTGGATGATTTACTGGCATTAGTAAAAGAAACGCGCTTTCTAAAGTTTATCTATTAATTTATTTTCGAATGGTATAGGCTATAGCTCACCTTTTGCTGCACTACCATGTTTGCGTAGCACATCCTCGTGCTTTCTGGCAATGTGACGCTTTAGATTCCAATATGAATCTTCGCTAACTCTCACAGTCTCTCCACACTCCCTTTCAATTTCTCCTCCCTGCTCGTTCTTAACTGTGATTTTTACTGTGCATTTATGCATAAGGCTCGCAACTTCCTTAAAACAATATTTGAACTCCATAACCAACCCACTATTGCTTTAGCTAATTCACCGATACTCGAACTAGCAAATCACAATAGGGCATTCCGGGTAGAGCGAGCAGTGCTGAGCGGACGGAGCGAGCGGAGCGGAATGTTCAGAAAGGCGCTCTCCGCTCAGGAGGAAGTATTGCCGCTCTGCTCCCCGCTACGCTCACGCTCCGCTACGCTCACATGCTCTGGTTCAGAGGTAACCAAGGTCTTCAAGAAAGTCCCCTAGGGTGGAGCTCCAGGTCACATCTAACAATGATGTGGATCAATGGCAGTAAGAAGGTGTTTATCAGCCGGTAATAATTTTTCTTAAAAGTTTGCCTAGGCGAACTGTTACAAACCACCAAAAGGAACGCAAAAATCACATTATTGACCAGATTTTGTTCTAAATTACATCACACATGTTCGATTATGTACAAGTGTATCAGGGCCTTAATTAGATTTTATAGTGAACTGTGGTTACTCTTTACTATTGGGAGAACTTATTTATAAGTAATTAAAAAAATTACAAAGAAATGTTGAGATGGTTCTGAGAAAAGGTCATCATTTGCATCATTTGTTTGCAGATGACACTTGCTTTGATATTTTGTAATCTAATGCAATGAAATGTAGACATATTCAAGTATGATTTAAGAGTCTGAAAGTGTCCAAATACATTTTGGGGCCACTGCAAGAACATTTTGAACAAAATGTCACTGCATATATGCACAATACTTTTGTATACCAGTTAAAATTATTTTCAGTTTACTTCTAGCTTAACAGAAGGCTGATCTATCTCTGCTTTTTTTTTTTAAATAAACACTCTGTTTGTGAGTGATTTCTATTAATTTCACAGATGGGTAAAAAGGGAGAGCAAAGGGGGAAAAAAATTCCATCCATCCACTAAAAACGACACTTAAGGGTCTGCCTGGCTAAAGCGGAAACACAGATGGTGTTTCCACAGTGTAGAAAGAATGAAATCAACCCGTAGAGAACTTGTATGCTTGAAAAACACATGTAAATCAGCCATTTATCGCAGTCCAAGTATGCAAAGAGATAGACAGGTGTCAGTAAAGGCTTATTGTAAAAACAAGGGATTGGAATTTTGGTCATTTTATTTTCTCAAGTAGTTAACATATAAATCAACCAAGTACTCTGGATGATTCCACCTGCACTATTTTTAATTGTTGATCTTTATAAACATGCATTACATTTTTATTAGACATACATCTAATAAAATAGCCAGGATTTTGCGTTCTCTTGTCTGCTTCAACTCTAGATTTATTCTGTAGAGGTCTTGTTTTCCCATGAGGTTTAGACATCCCACTGTCTCTGGGGGTGTCTGCCCTCATATTCCACCAAACCCCCTTGGATGAGCACCTTCCCTCATCTGTCTTTAGATTCACCACAGTCACCATACTTCTCTGTTTTACACTTCTCTCTTTCAATCAGACTAGTCGTCATGCCAGTCAAGCAGTGTGGCCAGTTCAGAGTGATTCTCGTGGCAGTGAAAAGAAACGCAGTGTGCCTCTTTTCAAACCTGCCACAGGTTGGTCAAGGGTGGGCAGGCCAGCCCCATACTTATCCCCAGATAGTGAAAGGATAAGCCCTTTCTTTCATCAATTCTTCCTTTCTATTATTTCTATGAAATCTGATTCCTTCATGTTTTGCTCCTTGGGTATACCAGAGTAATTGAGTACTCATACTGTAAGTGACAGCAATAATCGATCGTGAAAATACAAATATTGAGTGACTTTTAACAATTAAACAAAGAATGAATTTCAGAAGAACTTTTTTTTAGAACTTTCTCTTTCTTTTTAGTTAAAAAAACTGACACCTTTTAAGTAACCTAACTGTTTTATTGTTTTGAGTTTAATTAACTTAATTTTTGTTTTCTTTGTTTGGTAAACTCAAATTGGGCAGGTTGATTTCTTGTTCTCAGCATGCTTTGCATGGGACTTGATAGGGAAAGTACATGTTAAGATTAAGTGTTATTATATGTGTATTTAATGTGTATTTTATTAATGTTTTGTTATGTTGCCATTTAGAAGAGTTTCTGTAATGTTGGAGTTTTGGGGGTTACCATTATGGTGAAGAGTGGAGCTTGAGCTTAGGTTGAGGACCAATACCAAGTGTGTATCTTACTTACTGCTTTATCCATTATTAATCAAGTCACTATTCAGAATTAAGTTGGGTGAACGAAGTGATGGAATTGAATTGCAAATAAATTAAAATATGGTGGTTTATTCAAAATTGAAGGTTAAGTGCCATCAAAATGTATGTGTTAGCTTACTCAATTCTCTAATTTAAGAGCAATTAGCAAGCATAAGTAGTACAAAATCAAAACCTGACAGTTTCACTTACTTACATTTGGAATTTATTAACGTAAACATTTTTATGAAACAGATTACCTAAGTAATCTGATGGCACTTTTCCACTGCAAGTTAAGATTTGACTCGGCTCGACTCTGCTCGTTTACTTTTCTGAGCTTGCTTTTCCACTGCAGTTCAGTGCAGCCTAAACATGGGTGGAATTATTGGCTGATCGTCATGGTTGCATCACCCCATCCAGCTCTCTTTGGATCCTCTCCTCGGAGAGGAAAAATAGAGTTGAGTCGAGTCGAGCTGTACCGTGCAGAGGAAGAGCCCCTTTAGTTAGTTAGTTCTGCTAACTTATTCAAGTTTACAGTGTAATCACCTACATTGCTCTGACTTAAATAGCATGAACGTTGACTTTGATTTGTTTAAAGTAATCTCAAATCAACTTTTAAAATTTAGTTTATCTGACAAAATTGAAGTTGGACTGGTGGAGCACAACTCAATACAAAATAATGTATACATTTTTAGTGTTGTTTTGGATTTTTGTCTTTTTTTTGTGGATTTAAAAATAACAACTTCTAACTTCACACAACGAAGCTCATGGTGCTAGATGATGAAAAGCTGTGAGACCCGATACAACAGCCAAAAACATCTTCTGTATACACAATTTAAAAACAGTGCAAAACTAAGCAACCTTGGTTGTTTTATCTGTCAAATACTAAATTGAATACACAAAATTCCAAAAATGTCCATCCCTACTTTCTCCTTCTTTGCAAAAAACTATTTCCTTCCTAGTATTTTTGTCTTGTTTTCCAGTAAAAACATTTAAACATTCTTGAAACAAGCTAAATTACTCGAGAAGAAAATGTCATAAGATACTTTGTGTTGTTTCAGAGAAATCCAACCAAATATAGTCAAGTTTTTAATTCAAAACCCAGCCAGGTAAAACAAGTTGCCCATTGGCAGTTTTATTTTTTTTGTTTAAGCATAAACCCCACTAAATGTTGTTATACTTCTCAAAGCAAGAATTAATATCTTATGTCATTCTGCTTTTCAATAATATTTTTCCTTTTTATTCTTAACGATGTTTTGATATTTGACCAAATAATAAGACAAAAATAAGTCAGACAATGATTTTCTGCAGTGTTCCCCTTTAATAACTTAATTTATAAGCAGGAAACCCTTTTATCTAGTTCTGGCTACTTGTCCTGAGGCACTATATTCCTTCATGCCAGAGCACCCAGCAGACTTTGCAATGTAAAGGCCTGAAGGGGAGGGTGTTGTTTCAACATACTGCTGTGATTTATAATTTCTATCACCTTACTAATGTCTGGTCATTAATAAAAATCTTCAGCCCCTCCCCTTCCTCTCTCTCTCTCTTGTGGTTATTCCCTATCACCCATTCTTTCTTTAGTAACCCCTCTACTTCATTTAGAAGTGCTCCCCTCCAGTCTTTTGTGCCCTTTTTTTCACCCTCTCTGCAAGGCTTACTAGAGCAATGCAGCTGCCTTCAAAGTTCTTTAAATCTCCCGGTTGCTTTCCTTGAAAACACAGCAGCGGTGGAATAATTGAATGCCACAGCTGAAGCCAGGAGATTCAGAGTGGTGCAGTTAGTATAGCTCTCTTTTTAATATGTCAGTCTGGTACCAAAAGAATGTGGCGTCATTTCAAATACTTGCACAGTGAGGTGTGAAGCAAACCTCTGACTGAGCGGAAACATGCAGTCAAACCCTCTGTAATGAAGCAGCTTTTAATAGAGACTGATGGGTCTAAAAATAGACTTAAGTGTAGCCCGATGGTTTACACATCTGGAAAGTGTTTTTTAATCCAGTTATTTTAATCCAGTTATTTATATACATATAATGTGTGTCCACGAGTGTGGGTGTGTGTGTGTGTGTATGAGAGAGCGAGCACAGATATTTCATATAATATAGAAACTGTTGTATTGATCAAGTGTATCTAGCTTTGATACAGCTCAATCCTTCGTTGCTAATTCAAAAATAGTTAGAACTAGCAATGGAGGATGTGCTGCTTTTTGGCATTGGAGTAACAAGGTAGTGCATGCAGGTGTGTGTATGTGCGCACACGTGTGTGAATGTGTGTGTGTGAGCGTGCGAATGTGTGTGTGTGTGTGTGTGTGTGTGTGTGTGTGAGTCCGGGGGAGATGAGGGAGCACGAGGGCTCTTTTTAAACAAAATTTTAATAAATGTAGGATATTTTATTAATTTTTTGGACATCCTTAACCAATTTACTTTAACCAATGTCTTTGTTTTAATTGGTTATTTTGTTGTGGTAGCCTGTATGGCTCTTTGAACTAACTGAAATAATCTGGTGAAGTGATATGGAACCATTATACAGTCAAGACCTGGAACTACTTTATAGCAGTGCGTTTCCTTGAAAAATAATTGCACGCCTAAGAAAGTCCGTCAACCAATCAGAATCAAGCATTCAACAGACCTGTGATGTGTGTGTGTGTGTGTGTGTGTGTGTGTGTGTGTGTGTGTGTATATATATATATATAAATTTTAAGCAGATATTCTGAACACATTAAACTCTCTACCAAGAGTTGAACACATTGTTACTGACATCTGGCTATTTCAGCATTTGGAGTAAAATGGTGCTGTTGGTTTGACATGTGAAAATCCTGTCACTGCAGGCCACTTGCAAAACAGAAAGTCCCCAAATTCTCCTCTGTAATCTCTGCTTTGATAGAAGTATAGTCCTAAAACAACTCAAACTAAGGTACCCATTTCCTGAAAAAAGAAGGGAAGTGAAAATGGACAATCTGCGAAACTGACAGAGACAAACAGACAAAGAGTAAGAAAGAAACAGAGAGCGAAAGAGAAACAGATGCACTCTGATCAGCAAATCAGATCACTAAATGATTTAGAGTGCCATTTTGTAAAATACTCTAGCCATTCATTTCTAACTACTTATGCAACAAACACAGATTAATCAACATTATTGCTATCCCTTAGATGTTTGGATACAGCAGTAAAACAGTTTCTTTGGTTTCCATTCCAAGTTTGTTATAGATATTTACATTGGTATTTCATTGTATACGTGTTCTTTTTTCCCCTGGAGATGGAGATTAAATGTTGGAGACAAGTTATCAGAGCACATTTGTCATGTTCTATTAGTAATGCTTTGCTTTGCTTATAACATCAAAGCTTTGAGCTTAACAAATGCTCTGGATATTTAAAAAAAATTACCACAAGATGAAACATAACCCTCTTCCATTTTTCTTTTACAGACATTTGCAGCAAGCTCAGTCAAACTGATAGTAGAGAGTTCAAGACTTTGCAAAGTTTTTCTTTGCTTTCTACAAGGTGAATATTCCAGGCTCAACAGAGCTGTGAAATATGCTTCACATAGATTATTTTTGGCCTGGCTTCTTCAAGAAGAGGTGAAAATGGCTTTATCTTCCTAGAAATATCTCTTCTTAGGCCGTTTTTGCCAGATTTTCAGCCTTGTTATCTTAGTCTCTGTTTTTGTGTTCCTACCTCCTGTTATTTTTGTAAAATTCTTCAATGTAACTGTAAATCTAAAATGAAAAACAATATTAGCCGTGTTGAGAATGGCGTGCAATTCCAGCATCATGCGTAATGTTTGTATCACTCAAAGTGTAAGGGGGTGAATGATGCTGAAAATATTTGAACCCAGGGCCACACTTCAATGCAGATGTTGAAGCTGAGTGGACAAGCTCTGGCAGTGAGCCATGCACTCGCTTTACTTGCTTACAGAACCCCCTTGGCCTGGTCTCTGGAAAGGAAAATGGACAATCAATTGAGGTGGGGGGTTGTGTTGTAGCATTGACTGGTGTAAAGCCCTTGTGACTGTACAGCTGGGAATATGTTCCACAAAAATAAATTTCCAGGCTGAATGAGATGCTGGTAAACCAGGAATTAGTGCTTCGGCTTCATTCTTGTGGAAAAGGAAGGTAAGTTCTTAAATATCTTTTCTTGGATTGTAGTTCCATAGTAGTTCCGTTTTGCTGTTTTTTTTCACATAGCAGCAACATAGACTTAAAATTCTCCGTCATTTATGGTCATATAAATACAATCAATACATGATTATAAACTATAGATGGTCTTCTTTTTTTGTGTACACTCATATTAACATCAAAACCTTGTGTTTTTTTTTAAATAAATAAAATAAAAAGGTTGAGCTTTCAGCAGTCTCTGTGTTCACGATCATATTTCAGAAACACGTCACTAAAATTAACTTAAACTCCACAAATTCTTCTCACACAAACATGAAACATATGTCTAAAGAAAGCTTAAAATGTCTACTTTTAAATAAAACAATTCAAATTTAAAACAAATATTCTCCTGCAATGTAATCTGTATGAAACAAAGCGATGTACGGTTTTCCTGGCTCAGCTTCATTATCTGTAATCCGATCACACCCACCAGCAGAGCGCGCCATTCATACGCTAATGTGCTGAGGCGATCAAGGCAAATGGTAAATGCCCCCGACTGCGAGATTTGATGTAAACACAACACAACTCAACTTTTCTGCATGTTTGTAATGATACACAGGTGATCAAACGCTTGGCTATTAAGGAAGAGTTAACATTTTTATCAGGAGAAGAGCAGGACTCAGATGAACATTTGTATTTTGAAGAGAGACTTGATCCAGCAGAGGATACAATTTCAAACGAGTAAGTAATTTAGTTTTCATTAGCTGACATGCTATTTTATATAAACATACATATTTTACTAGTGGGACTGTTTCCAGACAGGATTCAAAGTTTGACATTTGACATTCAAAGTATTGACATGTCCTAATAGGCAAGTTTTAGTTACATGTAAATGTTGTTATTTACATTGTATGCTGTATGATATAAATATGATATGTAATATGATATAAAAATAATATGAATGTTTACATTACATTTTAAGGTGTTTATGCTGCCTCATTATCATCAACAAAGCTTGTGCTTGCAAATATGTGTTCAGGTTAAATGAGTAAAATGCACTTTAAATATGCCCATATTAGAAAATCAGCATATTATCATATGTATTTTGGATCAAATAAATGCAGTCTTGGTGAGCAGAAGAGACTTCTTTTAATGGTAGTGTAGGTCTAAAATTAAGTAAAGTCTTTATGTAAAGAAAATATATAGTCAGATTACTTCTTTTAACTTAAAACTTGATTTTGATCATTAAATCTCCTCACATTCATTCTCTTTGTCACATTCCTCATTGATAGGCCCAGAGGAGGGGTCTTTGTGTCCTCAGGTGTGAATCACATAAATATTTGTGATAGTTCACGCCTCCTCGCATATTACCATTCAGCACTAAAAGTGTCCTACAAAAGTTAAATGACTATATTGTTTTGTATGAATGAGTGATCAGGATGATTTTTCACATCATTTTGTAGCAAAAACTCTAGGCTACAAGATCCAGTTCTCAAAAGTCTTGTGGACAAATGTTTAGTATGTGTTATATGGCCTTATTTCAGTGACCACGCATAAACGTTATTTTCTCAAAAATACAAACATGTACACACATGTTGCTCACATATTATTGTAGCCCAGTTTGTGTTGAATACAGTGTTATCAGACTTTAGCCGTTAATATGTTTTTAAGCAACTGAAAAAAGCACAAATGTCAAGGCATGTCAAAACTTCTCCAGGGCCCAAAACACCCTCAGACCCCAGAGGGTTAATGATGTCAGGGCACATGTAAACCATATTTGTGGTTATTGCCTTTTGTACTCCATTTCATAGCTTTGGATCATGTGTATTTAGAAGACTTGGAATATATATATATATATATATATATATATATATATATATATATATATATATATATATATATATACATACTCACTGAGCACTTCATTAGGAACATCTTTGCACCTCTTTATTCATGCGATTATCTAAACAGCCAATCGTGTGGCAGCAGTGCAATGGATAAAATCATGCAGGTACGGCTCAGGAGCATCAGTTAATGTTCACATCAACCATCAGAATGGGAAGAAATTGTGATCTCTGTGATTTTGACCAGGTTTTGACTTTTTCTGTAATAACTTCTGGGATTTTCATGCACAACAGTCTGTAGAGTTTACTCAGAATGGTGCCAGAAACAAAAAAAAAACATCCAGTGAGCAGCAGTTCTATGGACGGAAACGCCTTGCTGATGAGAGAGGTCAACAGAAACAAAAAAAACATCCAGTGAGCAGCAGTTCTATGGACGGAAACGCCTTGCTGATGAGAGAGGTCAACGGAGAATGGCCAGAATGGTTTGGGCTGACAGAAAGGCTATATGACAGAAACTAAGATAACCACTCTGTACAATTGTAGTGAGCAGAATAGCATCTCAGAATGCACAAAACGCAGAACCTTGAGGAGGGTGGGCAACAACAGCAGAAGGCCACTTTTTTAGAACCATAGTGTTCCTAATAAAGTGCTCAATGAGACTATGTGTGTATATTCCAAGTTTCTGAAGTCATACGATAGCAGTGAATCATTATTCACTGCTAATATTCCCCTCTGCCAAGGGTAAAAAAAATAGCTCCTTAAGGTAACAATTACAGATTACAACTTTGTAAAAAAAATTAAGATCAGTAAAAATGACAGAATTTTCCATTTTGGGTGAATTGCCTATTTAAGGAACATAAAAGTGAGACTTAGATGTAATCCATCATGATGGGTAAGATGCAGGTGTTTACCCATACCTAAATACCAGTAAAGCCCAACTACAAGCACCAACTTGGACATCTACTTTGTTATTGCACATATCTCAGCACTCCATGAAACCACTTCTAATTGCTTTCATATTACTGAGCATCCAGGCAATCTTGGGGTCCATCCAAGACCACCTTCAAGATGTGAAACAGTGTGAGTCGTGCATGCAACTTCCACTTTGAGGGAGAAAGAAGAGAGAAAAAGAAACTACAAGCTCATTCGTGGTTAGTGTTTTTTTAAGGGAAATAAAATAATACGTTCAAACTCAAAGTGTTGACAGCAGTAAAAATTAGAGGATATTTTATTGCCTTTTGAGAATAGATTAATGTCATATTCTAGGTGAAAGATTCAGTAGCCTCATTCAAGTGTAATATACACTACTGGAACAGGGTGTAGCAAAGTTTTGCTTTCCTCTACAAACATAGAGAGAGCGCTGGTGTCTGCAGACACCTATTTTCTGATAATAAGGTAGAGAAAAAATATTATTTCAACATTTTTGTAAAATTTTCAGGATTTTATATGCATGTTTACCCAAAATATAGATATAATAACTCAATATATTACAACATTTATTTTATCTTGTACAGTATGGTGCTATTTTTTTTTTCTATGGACAACAAAAGAAGACATTTTGAACAGTGACTGTCCAAAGTGACCATGGCTGTCAAGCTACAAAAAGGACAAAAATAAAGCACCATAAAAGTAGTCCATACAACTTGTGCGCTATATTCAAAGTCTTCTCAAGCCATGCAATAGCTTCTTATGAAGAATCTGAATATCTACCCCTCTTCTGGAGCTCACAAATCTCATTCACGCTCACGTTAATTTCCAATATGCAAGTTTGATGCCATTGATTCTGATGTGCATCATGTGGTGTGGACGGTAGTTTAAATATACTAAATATAGAATGAGATTTCAGAGCTGCAAGACAGTGTAAGATTTCCATTGAAAAAAATAAATAAAATATATGCCTGTTCCTAACACAAAATATGATAGAATTTTCATTATTCTGCCATTTCAATAATGAAACAATATTCATTTTTGTTTTTGAATGAACTATCCTTTAAGGGTTCAAATACATTTACTTTTATGAGTGTTATCAATTCTTATAACCAGTTTCATTATCTGGACTACACATGCTTTGAAGTCCGGCACAATTTTTATTACACACAAGGTTTCAAACGCAGGTTACTTCTAACAAATTCACCAAATGACTGCCAAAAGCAAAAATGCTGACAAAAGATTATTGAATGTTATGAGCAAATTAGATTAGACACAATAAACCGTTAAAGTTGAATCCAAGATAACGGAAATTAAAACGTCTAACCAGCAGAAGAGAACAGTATACTTACATTTCTCTAGTTTTAATTCTCACTGGCCAGTTGAAGGCAAACAATAACAATAGACTTGTCTTACCAGGCACAGTGTTTAGACAAGCTATAAAACAGAAATGAATCAAACTAAATGTGCCTCCCATTTGTAATCAGCAGTCCAGCAGTGCATGTCAGAAATAATAACTCAAAATGTTGGTAGTAGCCCTGTTCACCCCTTACAGTGGAGCCACAACTCATGCCAGGCCACAGATCCTGCTGATGTATTACACATATAATTACACAACAGAGCAGCATGCATGAAAAAAAAAAATTAATCTCTCTCAGCTATTTCAATAAACAGCTTCAGCTCCATTTAATATGGAATGATTTTGCAAAGGAAATTAGAAAGACTGTGAGTGTTTGTGGAACCATTGCGGCTTGGTGGAATGCTCAATCTGGGGATGGGGTATTATCGGCACAGACAGGTGAATTTAAAGAAAATACTGACAGAAGAACATCATTTGCTAACTTTCACTGCCACTGTCTGTTTTAGCAAGTCTTTAGCAAGTATAAGTTGCGGTCTGACACATTTCGGAACGCAACAACACACAATCAAGCTTGTTTAGCTATAAGTGTCTGCATTCACGTACTTGCTTATAGAGTATATTTCGGGCCTTTGGGGTTGTTCAGGATGCTTGGTCTATGTACTTATGAGTCAGATGGATTTATTTGACTGTTGCAACGTGTCTCTCTGTTTTTTCAGCATCAGCATTCACAAAATTTGTTAACTTTTAAAAACACTTCTCAAGACCCTTGCAATTTACCGTGCAATAGCTGCTTTTTTTGTACTGCTGCCCCATCACTTGACTTTTCCTCTGGTTAGTTTTTTTTGGTTTATTTTCTCCCCAATTTGGAATGCCCAAGTCCCAATGCGCTCTAAGTCCTCGTGATGGCATCGTGACTCACCTCAATCCAGGTGGCGAAGGAAAAATCTCAATTGCCTCCACGCCTGAGACTGTCAATCCACGCATCTTATCACGTGGCTTGTTGAGCGTGTTACTGCAGAGACCAAGCACGTGTGAAGGCTTCACGCTATTCTCCGCGGCATCCATGCACAACTCACCGCGTGCCCCACCGAGAGCGAGAACCACATTATAGCGACCACAAGGAGGTTAACCCATGGATTCTACCCACCCTAGCAACCGGGCCAATTTAATCCCTTTGGAGACTCAGCACGCCTTGGATTCCAACTCGTGACTCCAGGGGTGGTAGTCAGCTTCTTTATTCGCTGAGCTACCCAGGCCAATTTCCTCCGGTTAGTTGATTAAATACTCATCAACCAGATTCCTCCCAGTTTGGCAATTAATTTTTGATGTGAAGTGGGATGTATAGCTATGCCTTCAGAACCTCTCACTTCAACTTCCTCTGTCTTTGTTTTCTTCACTTGAAGAAGTCAGTAGTGACAGACTGATACATTGGTCAGGACAATTAATAAACAAATATTTGACCGTTTTGAGATTATAAGCGTTGGCCAATAGCAATGCCCACTTGGGAAATTAATGGTGTCCCTAACTAGAGTCAGCTGTTTGTTATCCTGGTGAAATCAATGGCCCGCAATAGCTGAACATTACATTGGGCTTGTCCAAAAACAGAAAAAAGATATAAACACAAGCTGAGCTTGAAAACACCCTAAAGGAAAGAGCTAGTTCAAACAAACTCAGTTTTCCCTTTTTACACTATTTGGGATTTGGATCCGCCTCCAAGAGATTCCACTGGGACCGGAGAAGGCATTCCTGCTGAATAAAATTTCCATCTAAGTGAACTTTGATGAGATTCCTCTCTGCCACAGGCAAACACATGACACAGCCACATGAGCGAGGCTGTATTTCATGAACATGAAGGATGTATGTAAGCTACAGTGTACTGCAGTTTGTGGGAGACTATAAGTACTTATGAAATAAAGGCTAGCTGGAAGTGGTAGCAAATACCTCTTCAGCTATTTTTACATTTTTGTTCCAAGATGTAAGATTTATCTTAGCTGAAGATAACTCTAGACTAGCTCAGAGTAATTCCCAGTTATACAAGGTCACACTTTGAGATCATTTAAAGATATAGTTCACACAAAAATGAAAATCCTGTTATCATTTACGCACCCTCATATTGTTGTAAACTCCAATGGCTTTCTTTCTTCGGAGGAACATTTTAGAATTTTAAGGCAAATTGTTAGCCTCAATCACCATTCACTTTCATTTGCATCTTTTTTTTTTTCAAAATAGTGAAAATGAATGATGACTGAAGCTAACATTTTGCCTTACATATCCTTTTGTGTTCCAAGGAAGAAAGTCATACGGTTTGGAACGACAAGAGGGTGAGGATGATAGAATTTTCATTTTTGGGTTGAACTATCCCTTTAAGGTCTAAGATAATGGTAGATAATGGTACGTCTAATGGCTTCTGTGGCCTGCTTGGCTTCCAATCACAAAGAATTAGGGAAATGAAGCTTTTTATTTCAAGATTCCATGGTCGGTGTGGTTGGGGAGGTAATTTTTGCTTAGCCACAGAGTAAGAGAGTTGCATGACTTTTAGCTGCCTGCAAAAATGAGGGCAAGGGAACGAGACAACAACTGAACTGAAGGAGAACAAGAAATGGAAGGAATGGATGAATAGTCCAAGGAACCAAGCGATAAAGGAATCTCATCATCACTAGAGATATCAGTAACATTCTTCATGATAAATTTACAACCAATTAAATTGCAAAACAACTTGGCATAAATAAAATTCCATAATAATAAATATAATAATAATAATAATAATAATGATTATTATAAAACCAAAATACATTTGTTTTGTAGTAGTGTATTGATAATGTATTATTGCGTCAAAATGTAGAACTAAAATTATACATTAGAATCGGTTCTGCATACTGGTTATTGGACAAATAAAAATAATTGGTACTACTAGTGAAACAATAATAGCAGTCTATCTCAAATCACAGAGCTAGTAGAGCTCCTTTATTTTCATCGCTGGCCACATGCACAGCCTCACAAAATGTTATGATCCTTTACCTTTTGTCCACACATGAAATAACAGAGCCAACAATGGCCTTGAAGTTTATTTGTGAGCCACTAGCAGTGACAACTTAACAAAAAAGCAAAGCCTAAACAAACAAACAAACAAGCAAGTAAACAGTTGTTTAAAAGATCTTTGTTTGCTTGAGGGTAAAAGCATATAAAAGGCTCACTCTAGGTATTGTAATCCCCAAACAACATCAAACAGACACTGTAAAAAATCCAACTTGCAAATTGTTTGCTCAGTTGGTTGGTTGATTTTTGAGCAAAATGTTGGGAAGACAAATCAAAATGATTTAACTAAAAGTTTCCTACACTTTTATCCAGTGGATGGAAAGAAGAAAGTTTAGAAAAGGTATTATTATGATTTCTTCATTTGACTGGTTACTTTACGTCAATGCGCATGCGGTCTCTGGCATCTCTGAACTGCGCACGGAGCTTTCTGGCTTCAACAACGTTGTCGGTGGGAGAGAATGTTGCCTTGTTGTATGTAACTTGCTTCAATATTGAAAATAAGCAAAAATAAATTGTACAGCCAGGTTTTAAATGCAATTTGTTGTACATTAAAGAGTAAACAACTTATACGTAGTAAAATTTTCCAAATATCTCAGTTAGCTACCTTGTAAGCAAGCTACTTAGCGAACCAGATAGTTCAGTATCACCCTGCTTGCAACTTAATGATATATGTATAAATATATTGTAAAAAATGTGTGTGTGTTTGTGTTGATTCATTTTAAGTGTAATTAAATGGTTTAGACATTGATTCTGTGTTAAAAATAGCTTACTTCCTAGCTACGTCGAAAAGGGAATCGAAAACAAGCAAACTACACTATATTGGGAATTTAGAAAACGACAGTATATTCAACGTGTGTGTGTGTCTGTGTGTATTTCACACAATTCAAGTCAATCGGGTACAAAACTTTCAAGCTTTAAAAAGCACTATGCTTGTACAGTGCTCTGTGCATGCATGAAGCACTATAAAGGGTATGAATTAGCTTCTTTCATGAATGCACCATGGAGGCTCCGTAATTTAAGATTTGATGGAGCTTGAAAGTTTTTGTACAACTTTCACAAATATCTGTTTTTGTTTATGCATGAGGGTGAGTAAATGCTGAGAGAATTATAATTTTTGAGTGACTAAGCCCATAAAGTGATAAAAACTATCAGCAAGGCTGTGATTTGGTCTTTGTAAATGTGTCACAGGAAGCTGCAGTGGCCCTGAGGTGCAAGTTGATTGTATGTATAGAACAAGCTTTAAAAGTTGACTTAAAGAAGATTGAAAAGCAGTGGTGGTGGCGTAGTGGGCTAAAAGCACATAACTGGTAATCAGAAGGTTGCTGGTTCGATCCCCACAGCCACCACCATCGTGTCCTTGAGCAAGGCACTTAACTCCAGGTTACTCAGGGGGCGATTGTCCCTGTAATAAGTGCGACTGTAAGTCGCTTTGGATAAAAGTATCTGCCAAATGCATAAATGTAAACATTGATTTTATAAATGAAGTTACGTGAGCACTTTTAAGAAGATGTCCGTATATCTCTCTGTTGTCAAGCAGAACTCGCTTCCTGAAAATTTTTAGACTCTGATAGTATGCTACTTTTTCCTGCAGGATTCAGACCCAGATGACCTTTATGCCAAGGGGATGAAGATTGGGATCTTAACTGTCAATGAAAATGATGTTGCCACCATCCGTTCAAACCCAAATACAAGGTGCCTTGCTGTAGTACTAAAGAGGAGGTTTGTGCTGGATAATGTGCCTGACCAGCCCACTGCTGTTGCACTCCTCTTTGGCTTAATTTATGCTCTAAACATGGACTACCCTAAAGAACTTAAATACACTTTAAAAACTATTAAAAAAGTGTGCCTTGGCCCCCAGTGCTTAGCAAGTTTCCAGTCCTTCAAAAACAAATTAATGTTAAAGTAGCTGCAAACCAGCTGGATAAGGGTGCAAACACTAATTTCTTGTTCCAGTTGTTCCTGTTTTTTTAACAGCTTTCTGTTTTAACTGTTGTTTTGATGGCTGTATCTGTTGCAGGATAGTAGAAAAACATTTAAGTTTAAAAAAAGTTTTTTGCATTTGTTATCCATAAAATGTAACTAAATGTTTAAGTTGTTTTTACAGTATCCTTTACATTTTACAGAAGATTTGTTTACGCACTATTGAGTGTACTTTGTTTATTGCTCCAGCACTTTAAAAAAATATATTGTTTTTTGCATTATAAACCAAATGCAGTGAAGTGTTTTAACCTGTTGATATGCACCCCCTTTTTGAGCACAAACCATGAAAATGAACCCTTTGGAGTATGGACACAGTTGTAGCATCTTTTGAAAGAAAGACTTTGACTTTGGGCTTTATTTCCCAAGTTTCAGAATTAATATATGTTGTTATTTTTTAAAGTTAGAGAAGCTGAAGTTTATAGTAATGGAAATATTTTGTGCGGAACATGTTTTTATAATCTAAAAAACAATAATAAAATTGCCAAGACAACCCAGAAATACAATGTTCTCAAAGCCACAAGTCTAAAGGATTTACATTTCAAATTTGAAGATGATTTAACAAAAAAATGATTCCTGCAAGCTTTTTTTCTCTGAAAATCGCTGCCGGTATACAGAGTAAAATTAAGGCTACGCCTTTCAAGACGACACAAAATCTGACCGCACTTCCTGGCTATTATGAATAAAACTACGCCGCATTTTAAAAATAGACTTTGGAGACAGGCTCATATTGTTTACAGGACTCGAATATATAAGATAATATACAGTTTTACAACATGAATGCTGCTCAGATTGCATAGTTTGTTGAAGAACGATGATGAAGGGTAATTCTTTCAGGCGAGATCTCATGTAAACAATGGAGAATATATCAATATTTCTCAGATGTATCACTTTTATGGACAAAAAAGTGCTACTGGATGTTTTTCAATGAACGCTTGACATGGACAATTGATCCAAGTGTGGTGAACTGGATTCATCTGGTGATCACGATTTCATAACAAAAGGTATGAAGTCCCTTTTGATATTGCATGTTTTCATTTGTACTCCTGACACAAATAACTAAATTACTGTTTCTGGAGCATTGCTATCGTGAAACAGAGATCGGATATCAATGTTGAACCCTTAGACCTTTGAAAAGATGTATAATTTGTTAACATTATTTATATTTATAGACAGTAGATTATATTGTAAATGTAAGCAGAGTGACGTCACTCCCGAGTGCGGTGAAATTGCGTATCAACGGGTTAAAGGGAGAGTTCATCCAAAAAGGAAAATTCTCTCATTTACTCACCCTGACACAAACATGAAGCTTGATTACACTTCCTAGTATCTCTGCACATGGCGTCAAGCACTAGGAAGTGTAGTCAAGCTTAAAATCATGATTCATGAATCATGAGGAGAATGTTGATATCAACATACAAGTGAAAATGGAGTGATAAGTTAGGATTTTGGTCTATTCTCAACCAAAACCTATTGGATCACTTCAGAAGGCATTTATTAAACTACTGAAGTCATTTGGATTACTTTTCTGTTGCTTTTATGTGTTTTTTGTGTTTCAAAGTTTGGTACACATTAACTTGCATTGTATGGACCTTCAGAGCTCGGATTTCCTTGTAAAAATCTTAGATGGTATTCAACTGAAGAAAGAAAGTCATACACATCTGGGATGGCATCAGGGTGAGTAAATGATGAGAGAATTTTCATTTTTGGGTGAACACAACTTAAAATAGTAGTTTTAGTGAATGTTCAATTGTGAGTTGGCAAAACTTTTACCACAGAAGTTGTGCAAACTCAAAATTGCTTTTCAGCTGGTTGCCTTACTTTTTTTAAGTTTACTCAACTTTTTATTTTTTACAGTGCATTAATTACTGGACCACTGAATAAGTTCATTATGGCTTTCCATCACAAAACTCACTACCACACAACCATTTTAAATAATCAGCATTGCAGTCAGCAGAAAACATTATTTAAATACATTCTTTAATCAAACTGAGGTATATGAAATGCATGGGACCCTTCAGAATCCATTTCTTGTGGAGCATTATAATGGATAAAGTCAGCTTGTTAAACCAAAGTATAAACTACTTTAACAGTGCTAATCATCAAAGTATAAAGCATTTCTCACCCACAGCCCACAAGAGGATCTACTCCATGTTTCTATAGCTACATATAAAAATGACCAAACAATAAAGAAAAGCAATCAAAACATTCTTAACCTCCTGAGACCCGAGCGTGACAACTGTGTGCATTTAGTTTTTATTTGAAACTAGTAGCACCTACTAAACATGAAAAAGAAAAAAAAGATACATTCTAGAGCAAATAGTTTTCCTAAAAATTGATGCTCACAGTGGGAATTTAATAAAATAAAATAAACAAATTAAATACCAATCTATAGAAACTCTTTTGCATTACAATGTTTTTTCTACTTTACAAGTTATGGCCAGCATCGTCCAATCACTGCCAACCATTGGAAATAAAATAAAAGTATACATTATAAATTCTGAATCTACTGATTACCATGTTGAGTGGTCCAAGCATCATCTACAGCCTGAAACTGACCTTTTGATAGGAGGTTTGAATTGAATGCACTTGGCTTTATAGGAAAATTATAGGACACTCCTTTGCTCCCTTGCTCCCTATTTAGTGAATAACTTAACCTCCAGTCTTCTGTCTGTCTGCACTGGTCTCAGAACAGTAAGAAACGCACCATATTTTCATACTAACTCATTTGAAACTTCCAAAAGCAAGCAAAAAAAATAAAAATAATAATAATTCTCAATGTGAAAATGCACCATAAATATAGAATTTCTAATGAAAACCTTGTGCTATTTTTCACAGTCTCTGTGAGCCTGCTGGTTTGTTCCAGTTTGTCATTACATGTTCTCCACGTTTGGTTCAGGTGTCGCTGGCTCGCGTAATCAGAATTGCCATGGAAGCATTGATTGTTTCCATGGTAACGCTGATCATTCCAGCTTGCTGGGAGTGAGCAGCACCTGATCGCCATTAGTTCCCCAACAATATTTACCTCACTCTATTTTGTGTTTGTGCTCAATTGTTGCTTGAGTCCTGTTGCTTACCACTCTCTCCCTCTGTCGTTTTATAAATGGCATATCGAATGAAACTAGAGATTCTAATCTTTCGACTCAAACAGGTTTCAATTTAAAAACGTAATTAGGTTTCTAACCAGATTTATTGGGATTTCTCCCAAAGACAAACTCTGCTGTGATCAGCGCCACGTTGTTTTGTCACATGACACCACACTTTGAATGTTTCACCCTTTTTCAAAAGGAGTCAAATCAAAAGGAGTCAAAGGAATTATTACATGCCAAGTCAGGTCTTCTTGAGAGGAGGCCAATACATTTATTGAGAGGAGGCCAATACATTTATTTGATGAAAGCTAAAAGAACAAAATAAGAAGGATTCAGGCATGTTTGAAAATTTTAAATAAATCCAAAATTAATATTTTGCTTATAAACACTGACTCAGCCTTCCCTAAACTAAACACTGCAATGAGGATGTTTACATTGTGCAGTGTTTAAAACGAATCATAAGGTGCTCATAAACTGTATTTCCTGAGATCAGGATAGCACAGTTTTTAAAATCCCAGCGAATACACAAACACATAAACACATATACATTTACACATAGAACAGAGACGCAAGCATGCCACTTTTCCCATTTGGGCAACTAATAGAGCAAAGAGCATCCATTCGTTTCATCAAAGAATGAATTGAGTCAGAAAACCACAGTCAGTGCAGGTCAGACAAAACGCTTCCATATAAATGACACAAATAACACAGCTATGAGAATATACTCATAGACAGACACTTAAAAGATGCCAGGTTCACAACCAGCATGAAGAACTTGCCATGCTGTCATTATAAAATACACAGATCGAGCTACTAATTTACATTTACTTGCAAGTGTGTAATATTTCACAAATCAATGATGCTTTCAAGCACTCTATTTCTGACATCGAACTTGGGTGTTATCTCAACATGGCATTTAGATTGAGATGAGATTTTTGAGTAGAATACAAAACGCATGTTGTATCCCATTTATGCACAACATTACACTAATGTGAATGCACAAATACATTTACAACATGCCTTTCTCAATTCATTCAAAACAGCATGGGTAAACATCAGAACTTGCACCAGGGCTGAGCTGTCTATCACAAGTCAAAGAAAGGCCAGGTACATTACAGTTAGTGGCCATCAGCTTGGAAAACATGCATAAATGGAACAAAAAAACTTTATAACAGTGAAACCCCACAGGGAAGCCACTACCAAAGAATAATTTTCAAATGGCTTAAAGGAATATTCCAGGTTCAATACAAGTTAAGCTCAATCAACAGCATTTTTGGCATAATATGAATTACTTGCCCCTCCTTTTTTTAAGCAAATCTCTGGGTTCCAGTAACTTACAATGGAAGAGAATGGGTCCAATCCGTACTAATTGTTTCAAAAGTATAGCCACAAGACATAAACAATGTGTGTGTTAACATGATTTTAGTGTGATAAAATCGCTTACAAACCTTTTCTGTGTAAATTTATAGCCAATTTCATGACAATGTAATGTAAAAAAAAAAACTATAATAACTGCAAAAATTACGATTTAAACTACTCAAATAATAACAGAAGAATTCATGAAAGCTCTTTTATAAAATTATAAGCTTCATGTTTCTGCCTTTAAACCCTCCAAAAATTGGCCCCATTCTCATTCATTGTAAGTGACTAACTGTAACCTACATTTAGATTTTTTTCAAGAAAAAGAATGACGAGTCGAAATAATTTTTTGTGGTAGTCAACATTATGCCACAAATGCTGTCGATTGAGCTTAACTTGTATTAAACCTGGAATATTCCTTTAATCAGCTATGAGTGATTACGTTTACATGGGCAGTTACAATCGAGCAACCGCAGGTTTTTGCGTACTCATCCTACAGTCTTAATCTCTCTGTCCAAGTATACATGACACCATGCATAATCGAATAGCTGAAGGAAGGACGTCAGCTAAGGAAGTGACATAGATGGTTTCCGGTTGACATTTTACATCATAGTAGCGCATCGAAGAAGTCAGCTAACAAGCTTCTCAACATAACATACGCACACAACATACATAACAACATGGAAAACATTACAGCCACTTGCATTTCTTAAATTCTTTATGAATTGATTTTGATCCAGATCAGATGTACATTATCCGTTGTGCTTGTGGTGATGTCCGAAGGCAGAAGACGACGAAATGATCTTCTGGATTGTTATAACTATAAGAGCTCTGCTTTGCTTCACTTAGCCATTTAATTTATAAGGACATTATCCTTATAAACTCTGTTTAAAGTGCAATAATAACAGGGTCTGAGGAGAGATGTAGTGAATAAAGAGACGATTAAAAAAATATGGTTTGTCTCTATTTTTCCTGTGATCACTGGTATTTTTATAGGTTTGTTGTCTGTATGTCATTTGTTGTCAGTGGACCTGCCATTTGCTTTAGGCTGCATATTCAATAAACATCACATTTTCTGCATCATTCTATGAATGGAATCCACACAAGATAAGTAAAATAAGTTGTTATAACCACTCAATGATAATTGAAAGTAAGATATGTAGTAGACAATATGTAATTTGTAATGTTTACATTCTGCATTAATGTTCCTAATACTAATGCCTCTTACGAAAATCGAGAGCTCGTGTCAAATTTGCAGCAAACTTTCCGCAAATTCGCCACTGATAATTTTCACATGCAAATGAGGTTTGCAGCAAATTGCCCATTGTTGACAAAGGTTTGCTGGAGGTTCACCTCTACCAGCGTGGAGCTGCAAACTTCTGGCAAACATTTGCAGCGAATCAAAAGCTAATTTGCATGTGAGCGGCAAATTTGCGGCAAGTTTACGGCTAGTTTAAATAGCTAGCATGCTATTATTGTATGTATTGTATGTATGATTTTATTGCATTTTATGATGAAATTTATTAAAATAGTCCACGAAAGGTCATGAAAATTAGTCAATATGCAGAATACAGACAAAATAATAGTAATAAGAGGCACATCAAAGTGTCACAGGTGTGAATGGCTCACAGACTGCTGATCCATCGAAATATGAAAATTTCTAGCGTTTGTCATGATACAGGGTGTGTTCCATTCAGGAGTGATCATCCCTATGCACAATTCCCTTCAAAGGCTTTGATGAGACTTTCACTGTGAGAGCTTTGGAGAGCTGAAAGGTGTGGGACTCAAAAATAATGTTTATTCAAACTCACCTTTTAAGCCATTTTTATTGGAAATTCTGTTTGAAACAATCTCACAGCATGGATATCATGATTGTTCTCCCTTCGAAGTGCCCTTCGGAGGCTGATTTATCCCGTTTGGGAAGCTGGGATATTTGTGTTGTTGTTACACTTCTTCTCTTCTTTATGTTGCGTTCAACTTCTGGGTTAAATACACGTCGTGCGGCATCTCTGTTTCTTGAAGAATAACGTAGAGGCCAATTATGGTCCAATTAATGTGTATACATGCTAAACAAAGCCGAGCTACAATCACATTATCTAGGTATGCTAGTTTGATTTCGGACTGGTACGATATCAGTTGGAGCATTTAATGACATTTTAAAAAGACAAACTATTGCTTTAGTCTGACTGAAAGCAAACTTTTACAGTGTATGTAAATGCACTCAGCATGTGGGTGTGTGTGGGTAGGTAACAGCACCTAATAACAACAAAATTTTCAACACCTAAAAACAAGCCTAGCAGCCACTTTCATCACTCAATCACTACTGCAATTTCAGAGCCAGATTTTGACTACTGGGAAGATTATTTTTAGGCAAAAAAAATGTTTCCAAGACTGACAGCGAGAACGAATTATGAATGTATAAAGCTCTCCTTAGAGATAGAAACCTGAAACTGTCAAGACCAGCACTGTGTGATGGAAAAAAGAGAAATCTCCCAGATGACTGATTCTTTGCAAATATATTTTCATTTTTAAAGCAAATATCAATCTCAGATCCGAACAGGCAGTAAAGGTTAGGTATTTATGAGCTCACAGGGAGGGTGGCAGGTACAAAGGCCCAACTGTGGGCGGCAAGAAATTTGCCAGTCTTTATGCATTGAGGGCTACTTGAGTCCTTAATACAACGTAAACAGGCTTTAGAGCTTTACATTCTGACACATCTAGGGCTAAAAAGCCATGTTTCATCATGCTTCTAAAAAGTGAAATGTAGCATATCCTGGCACCTTACATTAGGCATGCAGGGGAAAGTCATTATTTGATAAGTACTGACGGACATCTGATCTCTTTGTTAATCATGGCAGCTCATTTACTATTATTTTCATTGCAGAACGTTTGGTCCTGTGATGTATACTGCCATTAAAATTTTTCAGGCTGGGAACAGAAACAGGGACCATATTTTTGATTATGAAAAAAAAAGCAGATTTTTCAAATTTAATTAAAAAGAGTGTTTAAAAACCATTCCACACTGCAAATGTCCAACATTACAAAATTATCACAAGAAAGCTTGAAGCTTTAAAAATTTGGTTGCAAAAATTGCTATATTGGCATAAGAACAGTTAAATGCAACCAAGTCTACGTTGACTCTGTTATTCAATATACCACAGACCCAAACACACCCAAACATATCATTAAAGATATGTGAAAATACACAGACAGCTGACTGTTCTTGCATCCAGATAGTGAACATCCAGCTTTGACAGAAGACCAAGTAAAGTGTAATAGACAGAAATGAATCACACTGTTAAAAACTGCTGATAGGCAACATCATTCTCCCCACATTCTGTGTTTTAAACAAGACAAGCCAAGTTTTTTAATCTAACCAAGATGCAGGATTTAGTAATAAAAGATCAATTACACAGTAACCTCTTATGTTTGAACACCTAAGATGTAAAGATTTATAACTTTAGAGAAAGAGCAGAGAACAATTTACAACTTGTGATATAATATACGCAGGGATCTCACATTAAACACAGAATTTTATAAAGTTATACAAACAAAAAAGGAACGGATGTGTGGGTTTCGTAAAGTTAGAACATGTGGTTGAAAGGGCATTCCTTCAACATCTATGCAGTTTTTTTTTTTTTTTTTTTTATGATGGGAGCCTTGATGCTTGAGTAACTGCACCGTACCTCTGAAGACCAGATTAAACCAAAGAGTTTCACTAGGGCTCCGAGTCAAATCCTCCCTTCTAGGTTTTTCTTAGAGGTAAAGTGCCTTTCGTATCAACATTCTGTCTGGCAGAATAATGCACTAAAAAGAGTTCCACCCCGTGATTTATAATCTACCAACTATTATTAAAACCAAAGACTGGATCATGGAAGCAGTCTGTTTCCATTTTCCCAATGCTCTCAAAAATATGGCAAAGTTAGATAAATAGACTCTATAAAACACCATCTGAAAATGTTTATTTTTTGTGACAAAATCTCTTGGGATAATATCTATAACTGATGGGAAAACATGGTTCCATTTATACAAACAAGATGCAGTAACCAGCCTATTGACAAAAAAGCCATCCATCAGCTAACGGGTCAAACTAAATGTAAACCAACAAATAAATTGGATTTCATGTCACCTGTTCCAAATTTCAGACACGACGGCACACACAACAAACAAGTTGACAAAGAAGCAGAAGCACAAATCTGGAATAAAACCTATCCAGGGTTGTGTTTCCCAAAAGCATCATAAGCTTAAATTGATCGTAGAGGCCATTGGTGCCAATGGTTTCTACAATCTACTTAGGCTTACGACGCTTTTGGGAAATGCAGCCCTAATCAGTGCCAAATACCAACGGTCCTAATCAGTGTTCTTTGCCTCTCAGATTAAGTGCAAAAGAGGAGCAACTGTACATGTCATGGATTAACCATCGGAGTAACCAAGATATTTTACTTGATTCACTGGTAAGTGTAAGTCTGTTACATAGTCAGTAAAATTCATGATTCGTGGGTAGTTGACTACGCGTTCGTTTTACGTTAAATTGATATCAATTTATAAGGGAGTTATTCCCTGTAAGTGTCACAATTTCTTTTAAGGTTTTATCATTGTCAGTCACCTTTTGCCTTAACTAATTCATTTTATATGGTCCTGTGTTGGGACAAATAGAACATGTACAAATATTCCATGAAGTTTATTAATTAATGAGGTCATAAATGAAAGAAAAATTGGCAAAATGCTGTTTAAAATAGATTTAGATAATGTATACTAAGTCATACTGCAGGATATCAAAATTTTCCAAAGGCACTTAATGTCAACTACTGGCATCCTGATATACTACAGTGTAACTTAGTCCCTTACAATTTAATTGAAACAATATTAGATGAACAATAATTTCAAGTCTAATTTGAGAGTATAGTCATTTGATTAGCATGTCTCTTTACAGATTAAACTTTCCAATTATTTATCAATTAGTTTGGATGTATGACGACAGATTTGAAGAAGGAGACACAGACTACAAATAACAATCACTTTTTGAAGTAGTATTTCAGAACTGGACACATTTCAATACATACATATATATATATATATTCTTTTTTTTTCCTGAGCTAATCCTGGGAAGGGGTCAAGTTTAGACCCCTTGTTTTGACAGAAAAGTCAGTTTCCATAAATTTAGTTATGGTAATGTTCATTTTATGGGACTAGGCTGTTTATTAATAATGCAGATTGCCATCCAAAATCCTTCTGTCCAAGTGCACACTCATATTATACATTCATATAACTGTAAATTACTTAAAACTAAATTGTATACCCACGTCCGAGTTCTTTCTTCTTTTGTGGTTTTTACCCAAATGTATGTTATCCTTACTTTGGGGGGAAATAATGAAACGCTCAAGGCAGTTAACAACATACTTTTTTTTTTTTAATGAAGTCTTTTGCTCAGTATAATTTCATGCTATCTTATATCAAAGTTCTATTGTAAAGCAAATGAAGCATCTCAGCCCATACAAAGAGTCTCAAGCTGAGAGCTCTAAGACTGTCACACTCTCAATCAGTGCATTTTAAAGAGCTTTATTGCCATTGCATTAGCACAAAATCTCTGTTTAGATAGTTCTTTGGCAAGCTGCTTAGTCGATAAAGGTAAACAACAAAATTGCATGAAATAGGCCTACTACTCCTTGAAATAACACCACTATCAAATAGTTGTTCTACATTAAGTTTGATTATGATGAAATATCAAAGAATAATATGTTTACATAAGCCAATTTACAACGCAGTGTTCTTATTACATTGTAATTACATATGTAATTACTGAGTAATACTAATGAACATCATGTACTTTATTTACAGAGTACCGGCGTGTTGCTATTTTAATTATATTTTCAAGTATGTGTAAAATGTACATTGTCCTTTAATTTGAGGTACTGTGTTACCTCAAATTATTTCTAAGAATAGATTAACTTTTTTTCTATGGCTCAGTATTTTCTGTATACTTCATAGATGTGGCAACATTTGGTAAATCGATGTGAATAGAGAACACTAGTGTAAATGCAGAGGATTCATTGCCTACCGCAGTTGACTACGAGCAACACGATGAGCTTTATGAAGTTGCGCTGACATCCGTGCGGCTCTTTCACTGTTCCTCTGCACATTTCTGCTGCCTCTGCGCGCACTCTTACATCCACCGTAAGCTCGTCTCACAGGTAAGTGTATGTAGCTGGAGAATGCAGAGGTCCTCAGGGTGTGCGCAGAGGTTTACTGCTGTAATGCGGATGATTCTCTGCTCTCGCTCTGCTTCTCTTGCTCCTGTTGGGAAGTTTGGCTTTCTTCAGCCCTCTCTGCCCTCTCTAAACCAAAAAACATTATCCAGTCAGTCCCTCCGACTGCGGACATGTGCTGCTGAACATTGTGTTTGGCGCCACCTGTCGCTTAAATACAGCAGTGTTGGTATGGAAACGAGAAATAATTACTAAGAAAAATACGGATACAAGTACGTGTGTTTATAATGCAAGTAAATTAATACTTTTTACATTTTTACTTTTAGGATACATTTTACTGTGTTTTGATCCATTGTGTAGACTATTGTAAAAAAGTGATAACCTCCAATTGAGGGAGCAATTACAAAAGTACTATTAATGTATTCAGGTTGATTCAGTGAAGTTAAAAAAATATTTTGACTTGAATGAAACGAGTTAATTCATATGTTTGAATCGGGTTTTAAGAATAACGTTTTTTTTTTTTTTGTTTGTTTTTTTTCCAGTGTGTTAAGTTAAATTGAAGCCACATTCTGTTACATTATGTGCATTGAAAATAAGTTTTATTTCTGATAACAACAACAACAACAACAAAACTAGGCTGCTACTACTACTACTACTAGTAACACTTTATACATTCTATCAATAAAATTAACTTTATTAGAGTATTTGCTGCTTAATAGATCATTGCTTTTTGTATATTCAGATAGTTACACTGTTAAACATCCATACATTTTATGGTAAAAGAATGTAAAAATGCGAAAGTAAAAAAAACCTTTAATTGGTTAATGGGAAGTTACCATAACATACACGGTAAAAAATGCTAATATATTTAACGAAACATATGTAATTTTATGGTAAAATACTGTAAAATACAGTATATATATATATATATATATACTGTACCCACAGTACTGTTCAAAGTTTTAGGCACTTGTGAAAAATGTTGTATTGTGAGGATGTCTTCAAAAATAATGACATAAATAGTTTTCACTAATCATTTAATGTCATACAAAGTCCAGTAAACATTAAAAAGCTAAATCAATATTCGGTGTGACCACCTTTGCCTTTAAAACAGCACCAATTCTCCTAGGTACACCTGGACACAATTTTTCTCAGTTGTTGGTAGATAGGATGTTCCAAGCTTCTTGGAGAATTTGCCACAGTTCTTCTAAATATTTAGGCTGTCTCAATTACTTCAGTCTCTTTATGTCATTGACTGACATGATGTTCAGTGGGGGACTTTGTAGGGACCATGACATCTGTTGCAGGGCTCCCTGTTCTTCTATTCGAATCGTTTCTGTTAACAAAAGTAATGTTTGGGAGTCTAACATTTATATTTCCTATTGACACACTAAAGCTGAAGATATAAATAATCATCTCAAAACAAATGCTTTTGTGAAAAACTTTTGCACAGTATTGTATATATATATTAAGTAAAAAGTATCATTTTACTCTATAATTAATAGTAAAAATGTATATTAAATTAAAAAGAGAATACATGTATTTTTACGGTAAACTATTGTTAAATTAATGGTTAAAAACAATGATCAGGCATTCTCAGAAGTCCCTGCATGATCACATTTCATTATATTTGATGGGAATAGTTATAATTCTTATTTTTAACATCAGTTATGTACATTGGGGGTTCTGTGTTATTAGAGGCTAAGCACTGAAGGTGCGTAGCCCCTACTGTATCCGTTAATGTTATTATTATTATTATATAGAACCGGTTGTGGGAAAATGATGAATATGGAAAAACTCCATAGCGCCACCACCAGTCCAAAAATTGTATTTTCTTTTGTTACGCTGCCCATTATAGTAGCTGCCATGTTGGACAATGACGTTTACAGTTTAAAAGTTTAACATCCTTCAAACTTTGTCTGATTTGTCCAAGCAATGGCTCAAAATGATCTCCAAACCAAGCTACACAGAAATGATAGTAAAGATTGATTTTTGCCTTTGTTTAAAAGTTACGGCAGCACAAATGAATGAGGTTGATGTTAAACTGGATGTGAGGCTGTATTTCGGCAATGGTCTGTCCTATCAAAACTACATTTGGTATGCTTCGTCAGGACCATGATATGAGGGTACATGCAAAGTTTGGAGACAGTATACACCTATGGGTCAAAATATGTAAAAAAATATATATATATTTTTAGCCATTAAAATTTAAATCATGGGTGTGAATTTCATAGGTCATGCAGATTTCAATGATACATGCCATGTCATTTTTCTGATGTCATGTCATGTGATATATCTTTTAAAAGCATTGTCAGATTTAAAAGAAAAATGTTATGCATCATAAACATCATGTCCTGACTCTGAGGAAACCGGAGCAGTATTGAGCCAGCGCCAACTATAGTTCAAAAGATAATCCACACTTGTGTGCTTGTGTGGGTTTGAATCCCTACCATGACAAATCATGCAGTTACATTTCTGTTGTCACAGAGATCTTTGCATTGGGCTTACTGAATGGTTGCTGGGCTTTTCTCCAATCAAATTTTGATTTTCATGTTGTTGTATAGTTACATGAAAATGAAGTTGATTATGGTGACTACGATGATGGTGCATTGGACTATGCAGTGACCTGTTGACTGGAAAGTTATAAGTTCAAATCCATCCTGAGGTGATATGTAAAGTTGTGTGTGTTTGTGCTTTATGTCATATGGGATCTTTGGGTTGTGGTTAATGCTGTGCAATGTTTGGAGTGGTGGTGGCGTAGTGGCTAAAGCACAGGGCTGTTAATCAGAAGGTCACAGGTTCTAACCCCACAGCCACCACCATTGTGTCCTTGAGCAAGGCACTTAACTCCAGGTTGCTCCGGGGGGATTGTCCCTGCAATAATTGCACTGTAAGTCGCTTTGGATAAAAGCGTCTGCCAAATGCATAAATGTAAATAAATGTAAATGTAAATGTTTGGCCCGTAATTGCAGCTTGAAGCTATATTATTTAATGTAGTTTAGTTCATTCTTATTTAATTATTTTAGTATCACTTGTGTTACCCTGATGGTGTTTTGAGTTTGTGTTAGTAACACTGTGCGCTGTGCATGTGAATACTTTTTTTTTTCTCTTTGTAAGACCACTCTTGATGAAGTTTAATTAATCATGTGGCCTTTTGTAATTACTGCGGTGATTAATTATGCATTTTAAAGTGAAAAGCTGACTTTTATGGATAGTAATAAGCAGAAATAACCACTAAAGCACAACTGTAAAGCAACAGTGTATTCATGATCTAACTGTCTGTTGATTATTAATGATTGAATATTGCTCATATTGCTGCATGACTTCTGATGTTTAATAGTCGACTAGTCGAGCCCATTAGTCGAGTCGAATTCAACTAGTCGTGTCGTCATCGTCCTCCCATCACATCATGTTGAAAATTACTTACTACCGCTAGCGGGTGCCTTTTTAAATTATTATGCAAAGCACTGGTATTTATGTTATATTTAAAGACCAGTTTGCATATATTACAGAATAAGTAGCATCTGTGTCATCTTTATCAAAGTACATTTGAGTATCCGAAAAATAGTAATGGCAGCGGAAGAGTCACTTATATTCATGAATAATCCGTGATAACTGATTTGTCAGATAAATGTATCCTATCCCTAACAATTAGAGCTTTCCTCATTAATATGAACGAGTGTCTTCCATTGCCATCCTACGTTTCACTGGCAATATTTCTTGAAAATGTGTTTTGTAAATCATGTGGAAAGCGACTAGTCTCCTTCAGGCTGAGCACACTGCTGTCTCCACTGAAACAAGTCCTCAAGTCTGTGGAGACTGGACAGAGAATGGTAGCAATTTACAAGCCAAGGGTCTTGCATCCTGACCTGTTTCTGTTCATTTCTGTTATACTGATGGAGGACCAGAAGAGCATGACATTCCCCTTTTGAAGTGATGGGCTGGGTTGACTCTCCAGACCAAAGTTCATTTCTCATTTCCTTTAGTGACGTCAGGGCTCTGACACATGCAAACATCAGGCTGCAATCAAAGCCCAGTTTAAGATGCACTCCTGCAGGCTTGAATATGAGCTCACCTGCTGGGAGGAGATGGTGATTGGTGGGGATGGAGAAGGGAGGGGTGTCCCTGCTGCTTTGATGAGAGTTTTTTTGGTTGTGGAATGAATTGTGAAGAAATGGAATTGGAACAATATCAAAAACATTTACATGGCCATCAGATTGCATAGACAAGTTGTAAAGATTCATAAGACAACATGACAGTTTTGTTTAATCCAAAATGTATTCTGTTTTCTCTTCAGTTCATCACTCCGGCTCAGAACTCAGTTTTCAAAGAAGAAAAAATCTGTACCTTTTCCTCAGTGTGACTGCATCTAATATTAAACATTTGGAAACCATTATCTGCTTAGCAGCAAAGCAGTTGAAATATTTGTGACATAGGGCTGTTTTTCTTTTTCAATGTCTATCTGTTTTATTTTCCCAAAGTAAAATAAGATTATTAAAATTGCAACCATGCACAGCAAAAGACATCTAATTGTAATGACCAGGGGGATTGAGGGTTATGTGGGCCGCTTTGAAGGTCCATCCCCATGGCCGCTTTCCCCTCATAGTGGATCTCTGCTTTCTGTGTGGATGGACTTTCTGTTCTGAACCTTAAATAGAGTAATCTCTGGAATTACTATTGTTTGTAGTTTGTACTATTGAGCTACTACCCAAAAATAAATTAAAGTACACTTTTTTTTTAACAGATTTTTAAAATCCCTTAAACTTTGTTTATTTTCAGGTTTAAATAATATTTTAAATCCCAAATTTTTAATGTGGTCTCAGACTTTTGCTCCCTATATACTGTATAAATATGTATATACACTGGCAGCCAAATATTTGGAATAATGTACAGATTTCACTCTTTTATTCACCAAAGTGGCATTCAACTGATCACGATGTATAGTCAGGACATTAATAATGTGAAGAATTACTATTACAATTTAAAAAAAAAAAAAAGTTCTCATCAATAAATCCTCCACGTGCAGCAATGACAGCTTTGCTCCACGTGCAGCTTTGCAGATGGCATTTTAGCTGTCAGTTTGTCCCGATACTCAGGTGACATTTCACCCCATGCTTCATGTTGCACATGCCATAGATTAGGCTGTCTTCTCACGCACTTTACAGTCTAGCTGATCCTACAGAAGCTCAATGGGGTTAAGATCCATAACACTCTTTTCCAATTATCTGTTGTCCAATGAGTGTTTTCTTTTCATTTCTTTCTGTTTCAAAAGTTTATCATTTTAGACTCCTAAACACTCATTTTGCAAACAGAATAGAATAGAACAGAAGAACAGTGAGCCCAAACACTTAGTGTTCCTAATGAAGTGTTAACTGAGTATATAATGCTCACTACAATTGTATAGAATGGTTATTTGAGTTGATGTAGCCTTTCTGTCAGATCAAACCAGTCTGGACATTTTCTGCTCTCTCTGATCAACAAGACATTTCTGTCCACAGAACTGATGCTCACTAGATGTTTTGTGTTTTTGGCACCATTCTGAATAAACTTTAGAGACTGATATGTGTGACAATTCCAGGAGATCAGCAGTTACAGAATTACTCAAACCAGCCCATCCTGCACCAACAATCGTGCCATGCTCTGAATCACTGAGATCACATTTTTCCCCCATTCTCATGGTTGATGTGAACATTAACTGAAGCTCCTGAGCCATATCTGCATGATGTTATGCATTGCACTGCTGCCACATGATTGGCTGATTAGATAATTGCATGAATAAGTACAGGTGTACCTAATAAAGTGCTGAGAGTATATTAAATAATACATTTATAAAAATGAGAAAAGAGAACCATTTTCACAAGTGGACTTTTCAAAGGCACTGTAGATATGGGTAAATTAACTCCTTTGACACATGTGCTCTTTTAGTCTTTTAGTAGAGTCAACAACCGGCACATGCACCAACAATGTGCACAGATGAGGACTGTCCACGTGTCGAGAAAATCTGTGGACCTTTGGAAAGAAAGCTATTCGAAAAATATATATGTTTTGTTATTTTGGACTTTTTTATTGCTACGATATTCTTAAGAGAAACGTTGAGAAAAACTAGAGGTGGGGGCATGGTTCCAAAAAATGGATGTGAGAAAGGGGATGGAATGAGGTCCATGGTCACAAAAGACCCGATGTGTGCATTTAAGGGTTAAAAGTTTCCAAGAGGTGATGCATGATACTGCTCCACCTAAAGAAGATTGCTGGTGACTTCTAGTTACAGATAATGTTTGCCTAGTACTGAGACATTTCTGTTTAAGTTTAAGAAGTGCTGTTACAGTCAATTATTCATGAAGCTCTGTCAGCTGATGTCTTTTAGATCAGCTACATTTAGATCAAAATCAGCCCTGGCTATTCCTTTGAAATTTATCCTGGAATCCAAGAATGACAGAATTAATGTGCATACCAAAATCAAGGGATGTCATCTGGTTTTGTGTCCACTGCTAACACAGATACACAAAGGTTAGCAAGGAGAGGGGATATTCACTAAACTCATATAGCATGATGAAAGCTAAAGGGCACAAAGAGAGCAGTCTTTGGGTGGTCTCTCATTTATATTTCCAGTCTGTTTGCCTCTGATAGTTGTATTTTCAAATGGACAGGGTCATGTTTGATCATGTTACACAGATGTGCAAGTTACAAATGTGATATTTAAACATGTGCAGAAGAAAGATAAAAAGAGATTGCCAGCATCCTGTTGCTAAATGTATTTTGCCTGGCTTGTTGAATGATTACACAGGCTTGATCATGCTGATCTTTGCCTACATAACCTGTTGACAATGACTGCATCTCAGCACATTCCATAGAGCAGTAGCCTTACTATGTCCATTTAAACAAACAATATGTACCAATATAACTGTTGTGGTTAGATCAAGAGGTCATTTCTTGCCCTTTGCAATGTTATTTTGTTTTCTTGGTAGCGGAGCGCATAGCACAGGATAACAGAGGGAAAAATTATACAAAAAGACTATAAGGATACTGTCACGCCTCACTGAGACAATATCTGAGAGCTAATATTTTGAAATATTGAAGGTTCCTTTACATTCATTTGTAAAGCATCATGCAGTAAATAAACTGAACACTTGATGTTGGTTTATTTTCATAGGGTAAACATTGCATGAGGAGCTGTGTAGACTTTGCAAATAAACAAAATTCTTTCTCTGGAACTCTTGAAGTCACTGTGAGTGGGTGTTTATTTGTGCTTTTTCTGACCCCTTGTTGAAACACAAGCTACAGAAATATGTTTTTTCCGGACTGAACTGGCATAAGATTTTGGCAACCAAAACGGTTACATGCAGGTGTAGTTGCTGTGTTTATTCACCACAGACACCGGTTTGTGTTTAAAATAAATTACATTAATTTTGGTCATAGCTCTGTTTTAGTGAGAAACCAGAGAATAATAATCGAAACAACAGAGAATCAACATAAACTCTATAGATATGAAGCTGAGGTTTAGCATATAAGATGGAGATTTGAACTTGACCTCTATAGTTTTGAAATACATTCATTTTCTTTTAAGCATTTATCTTCAGTTGTATACAATTTAACATTTAAAAGATAAAAGCAAAACCTACAGATGTTGAGGAATATACAATTACTTTTCAGTTTTCCTTAATACTGAAATAATTTACCATAATAGCATAAATGGGGTATAAAAGGTATAGATACTGGTTTGCAATTTTATTTGACAAGATCCTTTTAGTTTCTAGTCTTTATAAAAGGTATATGGTAAAATTCATTTACATTAAAGATCATTACGAAGGACTTTAGATCTCTTTAAACCTCTAGATTAAATAAAGATGCTCTGATAGAAATATCAAAGAGATAAATAGAGACCTTAAAATTATATAATAACCTGACAGCTAAATACACATATTTTACTGGCATTACGTCATGTAATGACATCTAATGAAAATAAAACCTGCAAACCATTACTTCCCAAGCAGGACACTCTTTGTATCTTGCTATGTCAACATTGGGGTCTGAAGAAATTGTCCCAACCCAATTTATTCATCAAGAGTACAAGCGGGAAACTATTCTAATGTGTGTTTGATGGGTGTCCTGACAGGTACTAATAAATGGGTTGAAGTCATTACTGACAAAGATTGAAGAAAAGTTTTTATCATAAGGCTATGTGTGCATGCAAAGTTTCAAATAGTGTTTTATATACATTTAAAAATAAAGAGGTTTCTGTTCTCAGATATATATGCACCTGAATTTCCATGTCCCATTTTAACTAAATTGAAGGCAATTTCAAACCAAACTGTGGATGGGAGTTTATGATGTCAACACATCAGCCCATGAATAATGCAGAATATATATATATATATATATATATATATATATATATATATATATATGAGCCAGTTAGGTGACGTGAAGACAATCCATGTCTATATACAAAAGCTCTTAATGATCACTTGTATTATTAGGCTATTACTAAAGCTTGTAAATCACATTAAACGGCTTTAAATGAACAACTTCAGCATTACGGCTCATCACAGCTGAGAGACACAACAGACTAATTAATTACAAAAAAGCTGTTGTTTAAAATGGCTGAGAAGATTGCGGTTTCTATTGTGATTGACTCTTGTGCACCGGCAACCACAGAACAGGGACGCTATTTTTCCCACTAAGGAAGATGACATCATCAGAAAGCTGAAAGTAGCTCTACTTGGTTGTGGCAACAAGTGATCGCACACGCTCCGCCTCTCTCTTTCTCACACACACATCTTTGTTTATCTAATAACCTGATCAAAACAGCACAAGCCGTGAGACTATTTCTGAAGTGACATTTTTGAATTACTAACAGAGGTTTGGACGCATCATTTTGTTTGAACCAGCAACGGCAGATTCTGATCCAACGTGTAAAAAGATCCATTCACAAATGCGTTTTTTATGACCCTACTCGTAATCGTGCTATATGGCCCTAAATCAGCACTGCTGTGATTACCTGTGGCCGAATCACAGCAGTGCTGATGTAGGGCCATATCGCACTCTTGCACATGTGATATTGCTATATATATATATATATATATGTATATATATATATACACACACACACACACACACACACACACACACACTGTATTACAGTGGAGTCCAAAAGTCTCAAATCACATTGAAAATGTGGGATAAAATATACATAATAAAAATTTAAAAAAGGACACTTTAATTTAGTTTTGGGTAGTAGCTCAATAGTAAAAAATTTAACATAAACAAATGTTAAGTAAATCGAATAGGAAATATTTAAGATTCTGCACAATTGCACAATTTCGAAGTCACCAATCTATTAGCAATTTTGTGACATTGACCATTTTAAGATTTCCTTGCTTAACTTATATAATAAGTTATATAATAAGAATAATTTTCACTATGAAACCATACATAAATAAACTATTAATATTCTAATTTACTATATATTTAGTGAAAACCCATGGTGAGATGACACTCGAGTATACTGTATCCTGAGTATCAAAAGAGTCTGGGTAGGTTGTCATCTGTCCAAAAATGTAAGGTTGTGTATATTTGATTTTGAATCTCTGTGGTCAATTTATTGCAGCAGCCACACTGAAAATAATTCTCTATTAGAGTCTTTACATATGCCATCTCAGCAGTACTGATTTCAGATTGATTTATGTTACAGAGGAATTTTTAAATATTGGTTTACACAGAGGATTATGGTAATATGAACTTAAGTATCAACTCCTTTTAAAAGCTACTTGTGGTAGTAGCTATATGTGGTGGTTTAAAGAAAGGTATAATATATTTTATGCAAGTTTCTTTATCCCCTAATAAAACACTTATGTATGTGACAATCACATGGCTATAAGACACAACATAATAAGCATGACATCCTTAAGAAACAAATCGCAAACAAGCCACTCATTTTATAGTCTTTTATAGTATTTCTTATTCTCTCAATTTATACTGGGCATAGATCTTTAATTGTAAATGTGGAACATGAGAAGTATCAGACTCTAGAAGACCAATTGAACACATAATGACTGGGATATGAAATTGATGGTGATAATCTTAAAGTAAGGCATTGCAGAATACAGAGATGGCTAGTCTGGGGTGGATCAGTTGAATATGGGCTTTATAGAGTAATTATGTGATCACAGTGGGAGCAGAGCGGCCAGTCTTTTCCTGGAGCTGGGAGATCCTCAAGGCAATGTCCACTAGAGGAGCCAGCATGACCTGTTCATAACATTGAGACATTGTTAATAATGTTAAAGAGCACAGAAATTATAACCAGTGTTAATGAAACCAACATATAATTTTAGTTACATGTTACACTTGTTTTTGCTCAATTAAAATACTGTGTGCAAATGTGAATAATTATTTGGGGGCGCTGGTGTGAGTGACAGCTGATTGAACACCTTAACTTGTCCTGTAGCCTATATCAGAATAAAAACTCCCTAATGCATTAAACCTCATATGCAAAATACTTTTAAATAATGGTTCGCAAGTTACTTTTGCATTAAGTGCTTTGTTTTTTCAATCTTACATGGCTGCATAGGCAGATATACCACGTAAAGATGGTTTAAGTGGAGTTTCTTGCTTGTTTATTTATGTCAAAATGACAAACAGAGTTTTGAATTATAACAGATTGATGGATGTCTTAAAAACATGGCGCTCATCTCAAGATACTGATAAACACAGAAAGATGCAGCACAATGGTCAAAGACCCTATTTAGAGCAGGTTTTCATAGAAAAACAATTTTAAAAAAACGAGTTTAATAAAATGGTGAGGTAGCTAATGTTCACGTGGCGTGCCATAGAAAATATATTGTTAACATTTTATAACTTTTATGAATAAAATTAAGCTTTATTGCATTATACTTAACAGATATAGCAACAACTAAAAATGTATTTAAATAGATATGAATGCCATGAAAGTCTGAGGGTTGTCCCCCCCTAAAATATCATTAAAATATGTGTATTGTAAATAATATAATGATATATTCTTAAAATAATTGTTTAAGAAATAAAATAATACAAAATGCAAACGGGGCAACAACAAAAAAAACCTTTGTGTCCCCTTCAAAAATTGCTCTTGAGAATTGTTATGTTTATTGTCCCCCCCCCCCCAACATTTTAATGAAATTTTCACCCCTGGTTTGTTTTAATAATATAGTGTATGTGTTGTATGAACAACTAATCCGTTGAGTTGCCAATAAATTGATTGTTACTGGCAAATGGAACCATAGTGTCATCCATATATTTTTAGTTTATTAAATGCTCATAAATGTGATCAGTCAGGACTGATGTTGTTTGGTGCTGCCTGTAAGGTTAACTAAAAAAATAACTAGAAACATTTTAACAAAGGTGTCATTCGTAATCTATCAAGCATCTTTTGTTTTTGAATGTAGTAATTCTTTAATAGTAATACATAAATATCTTTAAAAAAAACTGGCCTCTGACTATGCACCTACATTTTTGACTGTGCCCCAACACTTTTCACTTAAACAAAAATGCGAGCATAGACACCAGCCTAAAATACTAAAACAAAAAAACAAACTAAACTAAAAATCATAGAGGAAACTACGCTTGATTGAAAGGGCAAATAAAATACTAATACAAACTAAATTAAAAATTTACAAAAATAATTTAAAAATGTAAATAAAACTTGCAATACAACCTAAATGAAAATGTATGATGTAATGTTTCTTTCCTTATTAATATGAATTACTTTTTAAGGCCTGGAAAACACTGTTAAAAGTCATAACTATTTTAGAGCATAAGTATTCTTGTGACAGTAACATGAGGTGGGAAAGCAAATATTTTGAGAAATTGTATAATGCAAGTTATCCATGAAGGACAAATCTTGACCAATAATTTTACCTGTGGGTCCTGATAGATTTTCTTGGGATCCTTCTCATAGCTGTCAATGTAAAGCCTGATTGTTGCCCCTGCACTGCCTGTCCCACTGAGGCGGAATATGATACGTGAGCCATCAGAGAAGATGACCCTCAAACCCTGAAAAACACGAAGAGAGTTAACAGGAATGATGAACAATATCCTGTTTCCTTTCAAGTCAGTAACTTCGATACTGTGTTAGTAGCTGATGCCGTGGGAGCTCCTCCTAGGGGCAGTGAACTTGAATCCCTTTTTTGTTATTTTAACAACAGCAGCGGAGATACGGTGAGCAGCAATGTAGATAGAGACAGCATCTTTTGGTAAAACACACTGCAAAAAATTAAAATAAAGCAAAGTGAAACTATCTTTATCTGTCTGATAAATGACTCGTGACAGTCACCTTTTTAGACCAACATCTTTTTCAGTCTAATTTTTAGCTTTTACATTTTCTAAATTTTCTCTTAGGGGTTATCCCTGAACACTATACAGTAACTTATATTTTCTCAGTCAAAAGTAGTCTATGTATCTGAATGTAAAAATAATTACAAAAAAAATATTCAGAATGTAAAAATATTCAAACACAAAAACTGGACTGCTGTCATCCAGCTTGAAAAGAAATATCATCTTGTAATATTAATATGCAAGTGCCCTCGACTAATGAACTCTGAAATATATTAGCCTAATCTTTTGATAGAAAAGATCCCTCACACCACACAAGTAATTAAGAATGGTGTAAAGACTAAATGTTTCAGAGTAAAACGATTATTTTCAAAGCACCTTATATGAAATATTTCAAGCACAATAAAGATGATGATGATGATTATTTGATATCATTGGATTTAAAATACACTGGCATACTGAGATACAGATATTTGTTCTTAGTTTTTATGTATTGAAGGAACTATATGGAGAAAAAAGTCAACAATAAACTGTTCACTAGCAGAGGAGAAAAAGCTATTTCCAACTCACTGTCCAAATCACTTGAACTAGACTTGTAGTTATGATTGATAGGTCATATCAAATGGATACCTTTAGTACCAGCGGACTCATCACAGAAGATGAAGCATTTTAAGTCTAATTCTTATTATTTTGTCTTGTATTCATGACTCACCTGTCCTTTTGATACACTGCCATCCACAGGGTCTGTGTACTCAAAGTTATCCGCCTTCTCCACTTCATATGTTTTATCACCCGAGGAGAACTTCTGCCCTACAAAGGCTTTATCAAACATAGTTGTCTGTAAGTCTGCAATCATCCTATTTGCAGCATCAGAGTCCACTTCTTCATAGTCATACCTGAAACAGAGGTTTGGGACAAATGTAATAATATTTTACGATGAACCCATCTGTACAATTTTGAAAGAGAACCCCAAGAGCAGGTGTTTTCTACAAGCCTACCAATAGATGGCAGTCAAGCTACAGAGATCAACAGAGATGGCATATGGACTTAGTCTATATTTGTGTATTAATTTATTTCTTTACTTACCTTGTGAAGAAGTTCCTTCCAAATTTCTGCCAATGGTCTTTAATGATCTCCTCTACGCTCTGTTTGCGAGAGGCCAAGATTGAAAGCCAAGCAAGCACTGCCCAAAGGCCATCTTTCTCCCGGATGTGATCAGAACCTACCCCAAAACAGCACATTAAGGCAATGAAGGACTTTTGGATATATTCATGTGGAAAAACATTAATATAGTAATACCAGAAGACATATTTACTTTCTTAAAATATAAATTATTTAGCTTGATCCGTTTATATAAAGTTACAATTATATAATGCACTTTATTTACCTGATCTAACAAACACCTAATTTGAAAGCTTTTCTAACCAAACCCTTTAAAGCAGCTTACTAGCTAGTTTAAAATATTTTTTTAACCAGCAGCTCCATAGGTACTTACCAGTACCAAAGCTTTCTTCACCACAGAGGGATAACTTGCCAGCATCCATCAAGTTTCCAAAGAATTTCCAGCCTGTGGGTGTCTCATAAAGCGGTATCTTCAAAGCTTTGGCCACACTGTAAAGCAAAAACTAATAATATCACTCCAATATTTATTTTTGCATCCCAGTCACTGATATTTGTATTTTAATATAACAGATATTTTATACAAAGCTATTTACAACAGTAGCACAACACTTAAAACAGATTGAAAATTATAATGGTTCTTACAGCTATATCAAAAAATGTAAGCATGCTTAGATGGTCATACTTGTCCAGAGCTCCACTGGTGGGCATACTGCGGGCCAGTCCCTTCACACCAGTCTTCTGGAAATAAGGGATGCATGTAATGTTGGCACCGATGATGGCCACAGAGTCTGAGGGGTTTACAAAGAACCCATGCTTACCCAGAACCATGTTACGATCCTGTGCAAGAACAAAAAGACAAGACAAACACAGGTATGATGAGGCTGTTTCTGCTTTACTTGAGTAATTTATGATTGATTCGTCATAGAAACTGAACAGAATGTCAACATTTCAATTGAATTATTAAACATTTAACAAAGCTTGGCTAAAATACAATCCAAAACAACTACTCCATTAAATCTATATGGGATGGCAATTATTGATTTTAGAACTTTAAGACTTACACCATCTCCATCAAATGCTGCTCCAAAATCATATTCACCTCCCTTCATAGTGTTGACTAGGTCAGCAGCATATGTTAAGTTAGGGTCAGGATGGTGACCCCCAAAGTCCTCAGAGGGGACACAGTTAACAGCAGAGTTAGCAGGGGAACCCAGCTCCTCACACACAATCTTCTTTACATAGGGACCCACCACTAGTTAATAAAGAGCACAAACAAATGTTTCAGACAGTAATTTTTAACAATCCAGTGACATTACATGACATAAGGTGCATCATATCTGTCATTACTGGATAACTAAATTAGGGAAAAAAGAGCTGCCTTTTACACTTTCCAAGTGGAATACTATAAAACATTGTAATCATTAATTTTTATCAAATAAAAGAAGAACTGGCTGAGACTTGATTGATTGATTGATTGAACTTCATTATCCACAAATGTGGAAATATTCCTTTGGCTTCTCACAAGAAAGAAAAGGTAGTACACATACACAAGTAGGATACTGACAATAATCACAATATACAATATTAAAACACAAGCACCTTATAAATAAACCAGGGGGAAAAAGATTTCCAGCCTTGGAAAAATAAACCTTTGGACAATGTCAGTGGAAATATTAAAAAAAATCAGGGTTCCAAAGTTGGAACTAATGTGATTTTTTTTGTAAACAGATACACAGATGAACAGCAAATTGCTTTTTGTTTCAGAGGATCTCCCAATACATATTAAGGCCTATTCAAACACCTAGTGTCTAAACTGAACATCTTGAAATATCTGCAAGGGATGTTTAGGACTGTCAGGGTTTTGTGAGGGGAAGAGGCGAGATAGTGAGGATCCAAATGCAGAACTTTAATACTCAAAAGATACAACAAAGAAGGAAAATATTTGAAGATGGTAAAACAATTCTACAGCCGTATGCTGCTAACCAGACACTACATACAAATAAGAACCAAACACAGGAACAAAGATCAAGAGGGTATATATACACATGGGCTAGCAAAAAGACAGGGAACACCTGGGATACAATCAGGAGGGAAAACCAGGAAAACAGACACATTGGCTGTGTCTCGTTTGGAAGGACGCGTCCTCGGAGGTCGCATTTGTTGTTTCAGAAAAGCAAGTAGGACACTCCCAATGCAGCCTTCGAATGAGACCTTCTTTCACAGGAATCCAGAGGATGCAAGAGGTGTATCCTTCATGGAAACTCAAAACCCACAATTCTATGCTTCAACGGAAATGTCTAAAAAAAAATAACCAAATTTGCCCATAAATATGACGTTCAAATGCAAGCAATGTTAATTCCCAAGTTGAAGTACCTCAGTAGCCGGGTGCAGAGTATATAATATGTATAATTATATTAATATATAATTAAAATAAAGTATTAGACTAAAAGTACAACTGTAAAATCTATTTTCTTTTCTCTTTATGTCATTATAACTCTCCTAAAATGTACCTTATAAAGGGACTTAGTTCCCTTCTCAATCAAAGCGCTCACGCTTGTTAAAGAGCGGCGTGCTGTCATAGCAACCATGTTACGTTCCATTTCTCCTACGAATCGTATAAACATGGCTTGTTTAAAGGACATGTTCTACCTAGCATGCAGCCTCCCAAACAAGACACCGCCAATATTACAAAATAATTTCAAAATAAGAGTCCTTTGGGTAAAACGTAAGAATGACGTTACAAGGACATTGCAGTCAGTCAATGCCATTTCAATTGCATTCATGGCCAGTGAATACAAACATAACTTAATGCTTATTCAAGGCAATGCAATCCTTACCTCCATGCATTGCATCTAGTCGTACGTTGATGTGATTCGGTCCTGAGAGTAATTCTTTCAGAGCAGCAAAATCAAAGATATCTCTTAACATCTCTGCATAAGATTCCACTGAGTCCACAATTTCCACTACAAAAGATACAACACTGTAAACAACAAAGACAGTATACTAAAATTGAAAAAAAAAAAAAATGTGCTAGAGATATATATACACATACACACATCAAATTATCGACTCAAATATGTTACCGGTAAAGGGCTTGAACGTGTCAACCTCAAAGGTTTGTTTCCCAATGGTGGAGAGGTCCACCTTGAGTTCAGGGCAGATGTGGTACTCCTGGAGGCTCTTGCTGATCTGAAAGATGTTGTCTGTGATGCCCTCTGGTGCAGGACCTGGGAGATGCACACCAGATAAATTAAAGTTATGGCTGTGTGTGGCTTTGCTATGCCATCAAATGGAAGGTTTAAAAAAAATTGTTTTCAGTTTGTGTGTTCCCTGGGAATTAAACTCAAATTCTTTCACATCTATTTCAACTGAAAGGGATGTTCACACGAAAATGAACATTCTGTCATCATTTACTCTTATGTTGCTTCAAAACCATATAACTTTCTACTATGAAACACAAAAGGAGACCATTCATCTTTCATTGTATATATTTTTTTCCCATAGAGTTAAAGTGATGGAGCTTGTCAGTCCCCATCATTCTGTCTTACATCTCCTTTTGCATTTCACAGAAGAAAGTCATGATGGCTTGGAATAGGGCTGGGCAATTTATTTGATTAATTTGAATGTAATTTTAGCCTTTTTTTTTTTTTTTTTTAATCAAGGAATCGATTTTATGCAAAATTTTGCACCTACAATAAAAAGTACATTGGTTTCTCTAACCTGGTTGCCTTGCATTCTAATAAAGAACATGTTATTTTATTCATGTTGGAGTTTGTTTTGGGCCTCAGAGGCACACCCACTGACCGCCCATTCCCAATCTGTTCTCTAACGCTCTGATGCATATAGCACACAAACTGGAAAATGCTTTTTTCCGATAAACTCAGAGCAAATCTGATTGGCAGGTTCGATGGAACTTTTGCGACTTGACGAACACAGGACATTTGTTGCCTTCAAGTGCACTTAGAAGGCTTGTACCTCCGAGTTGGGCAATCGTTACAACGACATGTTACACATTCAAGTTGGAAACAAAATACAGAGGAAGCCAAACTTAATTACGAAATGAACAATGGCAAAAGCAATTTATTCTGTTGTACCAGAGAATAAACATTAGTGAATAAACCTGCACCACTTATAAACAACATATATGATTTATTAATACAAGGTATATAACATATTACTAATTAATGTGCTTAAAACAAACCACGAAAGACGAGTCATTAGTTAATTGTCAAATAAAAGAAATGATATTATTGATATAAATGACAGATGTTTAAAAAATTTAGCAAAATCATTACTTCCCATCATCTTTCATGTTGACACTCCCCTTCCAACGTCCCAACTTGGAAACTCATGTATCATCTAGAATTCAGAGGTTCCCATTGACTTTGCGGGGTCAGTTATGTACGCGGAACTCATAATTACAATATTTCCGACTCCACTTGAAGGGCACAATTTTCAGCCTGGAAGCAGAGTTGTGTTCACAAGGTTCCGTGTTGATAGAATAAGTACTTGAGGATTAAATAATTTGCCCAGGTTTGACAGGTTAGTGACATCAAGTGTTTTAAAGATATTTAGAGTTTTGTTTGAGGCATGTAGCAGAAAGTAAAGCAGATATCCACGAGCAGAGCTGCATTTTCTGCTTTGCTTATTTATGTCTATGACATTCTCTATAATGAGGTTTTCTTTGCTGTACTTAGACTCTCTACACATTTTCTGCTATTCTCTAGTGTGTTTTCTGTGCAATCGCTCATGGAGAATCAGGCATTATTATACAAGTAATTTTTTTTCTCTATGTCTGTCTTTTATTATGGTATAATACATCTATGATAACCCCACCTCAAAATGACAAAACTGACTGTGATTGGTCACTTACCATATCAGAAAGATGACATTTCCTTTTTAAATGGCCAGTTCTATGGCAAGACTATGATGGAGTAACTTTTTAGTTAAGTGCATTTAAAAAATTTTTTTAAAAAATTACAAATGTGTCAATTAATAAAAATAAAAAAAAAGAATTGTGATTTTAATTTTTTGCCAAATGAAAACAAATTTTGGGCAGCATTAAGTTGAGTAAATGATGAATTTGCATTTTTTGGCAAACTTTCCCTTCAACATTTCACAGTGTAAACATGTTATTCACTAACCTCCGCTAGATATGTTGAACTTGATGCCAAAGTCTCCATTGGGGCCACCAGGGTTGTGACTGGCTGTCAGGATGATACCACCGATAGCTTTCATTTTACGGATCACACAGGACACAGCAGGTGTTGACATAATCCCATTCTGTCCAATAACCAGCCGGCCAATCTGCGGGATAATTGACAGGAGAAGTTACCATTCAACTAAGAAAGTTCAAACAAGCTCATGATCAGCAAACTAATAAGACTTTTTATCTCCCTAAACCATGAGATATGTACATTGACTAGCTTAATCATGCCGTACAGTTCAATGTTTACATAAACTCAACCCTGCTGATGTGTCCTTGTTGAACTTGTTGGCTATCTGATGCACATACACCATAAAACCATACTGCATCTAAATGATATATGTACATATTAAAGGTGTCATGACATGAGGAATAACATTTTCCTTGATCTTTTCACATTTAAGAGGTCATTGTTCTATAAAAACATAGTAACAAAGTTTCAGAATTGAAAACTAAGATAATTTATTGAAACCAAGAATTCCTTGTTTGGAATTCGTGAAACTTGTGATGTCACAAGGACCAAATATACCTGCAATGCCTAGTTTTTGTCATTGCACCCATGGCCCCACCCAATGGTGCTCAGTCAGTCACACAGGTGAAGAGGAGAAAAATGGGCCTGTCATGGGAGATTCATCCAAAGTGGACTAGCACAGGACACCATCATGTGCCTTTCTGGATTTAAATGTTTTTCAACATAAACGTGCACTAGACAAATGGCTTTGACCATTATCATACATCTCGTGCTGCTTTTAAAAGACGCTATGTCAAGTTATAATTCTAATACTGATTCATTTAGCTGCACTGTCTTGCTGTTTGGAAGGTGTCCTGCACCGTTTTTGCACTCATCAGTGCCATTTTAAATTTTTAACAACTTTGATCTTTTTGATGCATTTCCGGTGACGTGCACCACGTTTTAAGAGGTACAAGTACAACTTCCAGAAAACGCATCTTATTCTGCTGCTGCCACTAACTGAGAAACACATGCTGACACAGTCCTGTGTTTAAACAATCCAGGATAATGTGAGATATGAACATTTCAGTGTCATTTACTTGTGAAACGTTCACAATATGATTCAAGCTTTGCAAAAGGAACTTTTATTGAAAGATGGGGCAGTTAAAATTGGATTAATGGAAATAAATTGGACTAAAAAACTGTAAGTAACCAATTTCATTCATGAACATTTCATAGGTCATGACTGTTTGATCGTTTATGCTGTGCTTGAGTGAACAGTTTGATACATTCAGATGTGTTGGGTGCATGTTGTTTAAACCCTGGAATGTAGTTTTATGTTGTGTGGAGTTGGTTCAGTTTCTTCGGACTGCATTTCAAATACAGTGTATCCGGAAAGTATTCACAGCGCTTCACTTTTTCCACATTTTGTTAAAAAAAAAAAAGAAGAAAAAAAAAAAAAAAAATCACATGTACATAAGTATTCACAGCCTTTGCCATGACATTCAAAATTGAGCTCAGGTGCATCCTGTTTCCACTGATCATCCTTGAGATGTTTCTACAACTTGATTTGAGTCCACCTGTGGTAAATTCAGTTGATTGGACATGATTTGGAAAGGCACACACCTGTCTATATTAGATACCACAGTTAACAGAGCACAAACCAAGCCATGAAGTCCAAGGAATTGTCTGTAGACCTCCGAGACAGGATTGTATCGAGGCACAGATCTGGGGAAGGGTACAGAACAATTTCTGCAGCATTGAAGGGTCCAATCAGCACAGTGGCCTCCATAATCCATAAATGGAAGAAGTTTAGAACCACCAAGACTCTTCCTAGAGCTGTTCGCTTGGCCAAACTGAGCGATCGGGGGAGAAGGGCCTTAGTCAGGGAGGTGACCAAGAGCCAGATGGTCACTCTAACAGAGCTCCAGTGTTTCTCTGTGGAGAGAGGAGAACCTTCCAGAAGAACAACCATCTTTGCAGCACTCCACCATTCAAGCCTGTAAGTTAGAGTAGCCAGATGGAAACCACTCCTCAGTAAAAGGCACATGACAGCACGTCTGTATTTTGCCAAAAGGCACCTGAAGGACTCTCAGACCATGAGAACCAAAATTCTCTAGTCTGATGAAACAAAGTTTGAACTCTTTGGCCTGAATGGCAAGAGTCATGTCTAGAGGAAATCAGGCACCGCTCACCTGGCCAATACCATCCCTAGAGTGAAGCATGGTGGTGGAAGCATCATGCTTGGGGATGTTTTTCAGTGGCAGGAACTGGGAGACTAGTCAGGATGGAGACAAAAGATGAATGCAGCAATGTACAGACACATCCTTGATGAAAACCTGCTCCAGAGCGCTCTGGACCTCAGACTGGGGCAAAGGTTCATCTTCCAACAGGACAACGACCCTAAGCACACAGCAAAGATAACAAAGCAGTGGCTACGGGACAACTCTGTGAATGTTCTTGAGTGGCCCATCCAGAGACCAGACTTGAACCTGATTGAACATCTCTGGAGAGATCTGAAAATGGCTTTGCACCGACGCTCCCCATCCAACCTGATGAAGCTTGAGAGGTCCAGCAAAGAAGAATGGGAGAAACTGCCCAAATATAGGTGTACCAAGCTTGTAGCATCATACACAAAAAGACTTAAACTGTAATTGGTGCCAAAGGTGCTTCAACAAAGTATTGAGCAAAGGCTGTGAATACTTATGTACATGTGATTTGTTTTCGTTTTTTTTTTTTTAATACATTTGCAAAGATTTCAAACAAACTCCTTTCACGTTGTCATTATGGGGTATTGTTTGTAGAATTTTGAGGAAAATATTGAATTTAATACATTTTGGAATATGGCTGTAACATAACAAAATGTGGAAAAAGTGAAGCGCTGTGAATACTTTCCAGATGCACTGTATGCCTGTATTGGAAGGGCTGCATAATGTCAGCCTAGGGCTGCTCGATTATGGCAAAAATCATAATTACGATTATTCAACATGATTATTCATTGACTCTGGAAACTTCATGCTTTTATTGAAATTTCATTTAAATTTGTATTTTTAACAGTGGATTCCCTTGAACTTTACTGCACTGGTTAGCGAAGGAGGCTATTGTCATATGTTAATACTGTATTTTTTGTTACGTATGGTAGTCAAATAAAGGAAAGTTTCCATCTCCATCATTTACAGCAGGGGTGCTCACACTTCTATGGAATGAAATCTACATTTTCATCATGTTATTATAGCTAGATGTACCAAAATTTCAGTAGTTGATAGTGAAATTTGTTTATTCTCAATACCAGCTTCAAAAACACAACAAATAATAACACTAACTTATATGTTAATTAAGGTTTCAAGTTCTTAAGTAATTATTCAAGACTAGTAAACAGTCATTAATAAAATAATAATAAAAACAGCAATGAATAGCAATACATTTCAAATAATAGAACAAAAAGTACAAATTAAGAAAATTCTGTGCTTTTTAACAGCTTTAAAAGTTTTTAACAACAGTAGGCTATCAAGTATTCAAGTAAACACTCAGAATGAAATGCATCATAAAACTTTACTGTATTACTATTATACATTAATACTTTTTAAAGCTACTAAAGTTACCCAGTCAAGAGCAGTGAGTGTTTACTCATTTTCTTGTTATGTTTGTTTGAATATTATTATGACACACTGGACAGCAGCAGATCTATAAGCTTATATTTATACTTACATATCTGACATTTTAATACAAATCCACTTTCCACTAGACATCACTCTCTGTGTTTACATGAATACCTCACCAAGACGAGCATTTTGGTGGAATTTTGAAATGTATTTGACCGTTCAGGTGCACATTAGCTTGAGCATTTTCGGAAACACATGCATGTTCAGCACACACATACGCCGCCTTTTAATCAAACAGGGCGCAGCGGTTACTAGATCACTAGCGAATTATAAAATGACGTGCTCTGGATTATTTTCAACAGCAGAATAAGAATATGAACTCACTAATTAGTGACACAGGCCTAGGCTATCACAACTATAGCAGATTAATATTTAGCGATTGACGTTTTAATCAGTTTGCTTGTCCGGTCGGGCAAGTTAAATTCTCTTTTACTTGCCCATCCCAAAATCCACTTGTCCCCGATAAGCGTTAATGTCGAGCCCTGATTAAATATTGCATGCGTCATTCTCCAATAACAATTTTCTTCTGCAGTATAGCTTCTAAAGTAAATATACGTTGTTTTAAAGGAGTTTTAGATATTATTTTGGAAAACAAGCTAAAAAGACAGATTTTTTTGTTCCAGTGTATAATGGGTTAAGACATTTATGTTCACTTCTTTCCATCTTTAACTCACAAAAACAAACTTTCTCTTCTTAATAGAGCTGCTCATCACCAATTTTCTTCATGATAAGATAGGCCTACACACAGTGAATGTGACACATATACTATGATTCACTATGTCACGAGCAATCACGTTATAATCTAGCTGCAGCAAATGCACACAAGTGACGAGCGTCCCCTCGCCAGAGTGTGCATCAGCCGGGAGAAGTTTCACTCTCTTTCCCGGTCACTGCACGCAACTCATAGATGTGGTGCTGTCCGCACAGAGAATGCCAGTTTTGGAGTTTATATTCATATCCCACTTCCATATTATTTGAACTTTAATAAAGAATGCTTCCTTGATTATACTGTTTTCATAATTGTTGGAAACCAAAATCATAATTGAAAAGAACATTTGATTAATCGCCCAGCCAATCGCAACAGTGGGCGTTTACATTGAAGTTTTAAAGGGCCAGGCAGCTTAAAGCAAAGCGTTTCAGAAAGAGGGCCAGAGACAGGGCGTACAATTATTATATATAAATAATGTCTGTTTGGTACAACAACAACAAATTCTAACATTCTAAGTGGACCTCAGGGATTATAAAAAAAAATATTAATTTAAAAAAAGTGTGTCATGCCCCCTTTAAAACATTAAGGATGAAAAATACAAATTCAATATTTCAGAAAGAGACGTTAACATTGTGTTCAGTAATACAGCTTTTACTCAATAGAGCACTGATTCCTTTGCAGCAAGTGTGCGTAGAGGAACGTGACCACAGGCACGCATCCTCCACATCATGGTCGCTGTTGAAAGACTTCCAATGTCAAAGCAACCCATCATTCTTACAAAACACTGTTGCAAGCTTTTACTTCAAACATGAAAAGCTTTTTGGTCTCTGCAACATGATGCGAATGGATATTATGGTGACGTCAGCCCACAGCGAACCCTGCTTTTGGCAGCGCGTGAAATGTCAAAGGTGTCTCAAAACAATCTGATAAAGTATGCATGAGGATGGTCCGTAACTGTTAAATATCTGTTCATTGTATGGTCAGTACGTTATTTATAAGTTACTATAAGAAACCATGTACTGTATGGCAACATAAATGTTGAGTTTAAGTATATTTTGCAATAAACTTGAATGTGTCATGACTAGAGCCACCCTTTCCCATTAAAGGTAATTTCTTCTGCACTAAAATTAGCAGTGTATTCGGCCAACACTAACCCCATTAGCAGCTGCAATCTGGATGATCAGCTTAATAGCGTCTTTCATGAAGAATCGTCCATCTCCCCCGACTACCAGGGTGCCCTCTTGCCTCTGAGCAGGGTCAACGGTGGAAATAATACTCTGGATAAAGTTCTCCGCATAATGCTGATTCTGCTGGAATACGGTCACCCTCTTCCTTAAACCGCTGGTTCCGGGCTTTTGATCGGTGTACGGTTTGGTCTTGATGACTGTAATTTTCACCATTTTGCAGCTGTGGTGTGTGTGCCTGTCGCTACTGGGTGACCAGCGGGATGTAGTTTATTACCACGTAGCCTTTCTGCTGCTCACGTATTGGCCTTTCACCACTCAGACAAACACGCCCACTTTTAAAGGGACAGTAGCCCTTTGTGATGTCACTGCTCTTTAATCAGCAATGACATGAAAACACCACAAATGTTGTCCAAACTACGTTAGAAAACGACTGTGGACTTTTTTCGTTGTATGGAATAAATACACATTGGACATTCTGTGAAAGTGTGATTATACTTTCTCTTGACAACTAAAAGTACATTATTACTCTGTATCAAAACATTACTCTTGTTTCTTTGAGATTCCTGACCACCCAACCAATGATCTATATAGGGTACAACGGGGCTAAAGGCCCCCCGGGGTTAAAAGGCACATTTCATTTTATTTTCTCCCGAAACATAAATATAGTCAAAAACTACCATAGTAGGCCTACGTTACTTAACACCTGTTTGTCACCAGGGTTACTTTTCAAATCTATTTTTACAGCACTGGCAGATTTTTATTTATTTTTTCACTTTTTTTACTATAAAACATTTTTACTAAAAAAATCTGTACAGTAAGACAAAATACACTTATATTAAAAATACATTCTCTGAAAAAATTTAACATCTTATGCAGTGTTGCTTGTAAAACATGGTAAATGTCTCTTGTTTTAAGGATTTTTAGACAGTTTTACAGGAAAACAATACAATCATTTTTATAAAAAAAAATAAGATTTTTTTTAGTTCATATTTGCCCTATTTTAAAAAAAAATACAATTGTGCCTGGTAACAGGTGCATGTAAAAGGTCTAGAATAGCATTTTAGCTTAGCATAAAGCTAAGTTTTCACATGCCAATTTACACAAGGTTAACTATTTCTGGTGCTCCAAACTTACTTAAAAACCCCACAGAGTATATAAAATGAAATCATCTGATCTTATAACATCAGATCCACATTTTCACTTATAACATTGTGAAAGCACCCTCTTTCTGCTAGTATGAATGTAAAACATCATAAGAAAGAGTTTCACGGCTGGTCATACACTCATCGGATCACATCATTTATATGGATGTATTCTAACAAAACAGACTAAAAATATTATGAAACACATGACAATAAAATGCAAAGAAATCTCTTCAGTAATCAAAATACTTTTGAATGTAACTGTATTCGGATTATCATATATTTAAATGGTAACTGTAGTTAAAAACAGTTACTAATATTTTGTATTTTAAATCTGTAATCCCATTACATGTATTTCATTAATCCCCAACCCCAGGGGCAGACTGGCTATAGGGAGAACCCGGGACTTTTCCCAGTGGGCCGGATGCGATACGGGGCAGAATGGCCAAACCCCCCACTCAGCAACTACAATTGATGCTGCAGCATTTAAAATCAATAGTTTTCCGTTTCAGATGCCATTGTAGAAATGTAGTATTCACAGTCAGCCATGATTACTTTAATCACTGAGTGAAAGTGTCAAATAACAGGATGGTTACTGAGATTAAGTAGCATTTGGCTGGTCATGTGATTCTAACATGGCAGCCCCCATGAGCGGACCCTCTCCATGTAGAGTACCAGCAGTAATTCTACCATGTCTACCATGTAGAATTACTGATATACTAGAGTCTTAATTTTAATGTGAGTGGTCATGATTTCCAACATCTATTGCAAAATTACAATTCATTTCTTTAGGAGTTAAACTTTTTTTAATGAGGAAAAAGTATTGAGTGCACCTAAAAAATTATACTCCATCTTTTAGCAAATAAACAATTCGACAGACTCATTTGTCAGAGAACTGTATTAGAAAAAGATCACGACTTTATCTATAAAATAATTATCTATTAATTATCATCCACACACAGTATGGATGATAATTGTCGGTGAGAACTAAGCCCACATTAACGGCATTAAATAAGCGTAGTATTCCGAGAGTACCAGAAACTGTCCCTTCAAATAACAGTCCTGTTGTAGAAAATGTAACCAGACCAATATCAGATGCCCTATATGGAAGTGCATGCTTTGTCAGCTATAGCTCTATGTTGGAGCTCTGTTTGTCCATTGCATCAAGTTTCACCCAGACTTCATTTGAAGGGGAACAAATGATGCAAGGTTTGCATGTAATCTTGATGTTGCAGTTATTTTTATTTTGTATTTTTTTTAATACAGGTTAAAAGCCAATCTGCAACAGCTGGCTTTAATGTTTCAGATGTAGAGAAATTGGTGTGGGCATGACATTTTGGGTAATTCAAGCTTGGTCAGTAAATAACTGTATAACATAAACATCTGAATACAAAGTTTAAAGAGAAGATTATCTAGTTGGTGAGAGAGATGTAGAGTTAGGAATGCAGTTTTAATCCTCACATGTCATGTGACCTTTAGTGTCTTGTTCTACAGTTACAGTAGAGAAAGTCAAAGGGCAAAATAATTGACCGAAAGTTATAAATAGAAGCTCAAACCTACATGTGGTGCTAAAGGCCAAGGGGAAATAAAGTTTAGGCCTGTGTGTAACACTCTGGAATGTATATTGACTGCCAGATCCAGACTATTCCAACCAGCATAATACCAGGCTAGTGCTGAAAACTGCATAATTTACCTTCTTTATGTAGTTGCATAACATTTCTCTGCTAAAATTGCTAAAATTACTTAAGAAACCCAAACTGATATGACTTGAAATGTGATTGGTGGGTGTGTTAGGTAGGAGGTACAGTCTGGTCTGTCTTTTTGCATGTCATTTTTTAGGATTGATTGGTTTAAATATATACAAATATACCATAATAAAACTTAAATGTATCAATCTATCAATGAAATCAACCAAATAAAGTAATAAAACTGTCTACACCATAGCATAATATCAACCAGCGGGGTACATTAAGTACTATAAGCTCATTATATTGTATAATCTACCATAAATGAAAAGAATAATATTCTGGGATTTTGTTTTTACTTAAAATCATTGCATTTGCTTTATTTACAAAAACACATGAACATCATTGATTGTAAGGTCTACAGACTATCAATCTTTAACTAATGCTAGAAACAGATTTGTATTTGTACAAAGGCACATCTTCTCATTGTACATTATTATAACAAATGTAATTTAATGATCACTACTGTAAAATCATTAGTCTTACAATAGTTCTTGTAACATTATTTGTATAGTTTTTATTTGATTAACATCTCTTCATCACTTGTGGCCTTATAATAACTCCATTAAGTGACTACAGCATTTGCAAACTTGGTATAATGCTTTCAACACAGTTGTAGGTCCACTCCTGTTGTTCGTTTAAAGCCATGACATGCTGACACACCTGAACAAAGAGCAAATCAGAACACAAGCTTTAAAGATATTCTGCAAAGTTTTATGACTGGTACAACATTTGAGACAATGTCTCTGTGAATCCATGTGTCAGATTTAGCAAGCCTCACTTGATTATGGGTTTTTGATTAGTTCTAACTGAGAATGGAAACTAGAGCATTAAATGCCCCCCTTCCACTTTCCACAGAAGAAACTGGCTTGCACTTACATATTTTGAGAGTGAAAATGTGTCTAGTTAAATGTCTCACCATTTTAGTCCTATAGCAGGAACCTCAACAGCAAACACTCTCATGCCCCTGCTGTTAACACAGTTCTTGCTCTGCTCATTGTTGATGTGCACTGTCACTTTCTGATTGGACTATGGCAGCGAGAGTGATGGATTCATGGAAAACAACAGGGAAATTAAGAAAAAAAAAAATCAGTAAGCCATTTACACTCATTAATTAAAAACAGAAACAAGGGAAACCTTAATAAAATATATTATGAGTGATCTATTTTGACCTAAGGAGGTTACATTACAGTCACATTCCATAAAATTAGTTGCATTAACTGTAGCAAAATCTCATTCAACTGCCATGTAGTTGAATTAGATCTTGGCAGATCTAATGCCCAATTTCTGTTGAGTTAAATCTCAGTCGATTGAGTTAATCTACTGTATACAATACAAGACATTGAAATTCTACTTATGACCAGCACTCCTTTATATAAACCATTTCAAACAACTGGAGGTTTAGTGACTGTCTGCAACACTCCCAAAAAGGAAAATTCTCTCATCATTATCTCACCCTCATGCCATTCCAGATGACTTTCTGCTAAACACAAATTAAGAGTGTTTAGCAGAAAGCTTAACAGAGCTTAGATATTTTTTCTAAAAATCTTTGTTTGTGTTCTGCAGAAGAAAGTTAGTTGTACACATCTGGGATGGTGGCATTCTGGTCAGTGACTCCAAAAACTCTAGGTTCAAACAATGAACTGGAGGGGAATTGTGAACCACTGTGACTCTGTGAGTTATCTTTGGTAAGAAATAATAAAAAATTTTTACATGAGAATGTAATCCTTAAAGAGTGTAAAGAGAACAATAATCAATGTACCTTATTGGCTATGACTGATGAAATCCTGCTCTGTCCTTTCTATGTACACACCAAGATACTCTTTTGACCCTTTAGAGATTTGGCCTCTGCTTTAGATGAGACTGGAAAAAGACCTCTGTACAACTGAATTCAACATTTGAATTCCATAATCCAAATGAACTGCCTGTAGACTACAAAATAAAACTAAAATCTGCTTATATTTTTGTCAAAAAAGTGTCAATTTAAGTAAAAAAAAATATATATTTCTAAGTTGTCATCTCAATTCTAGGGAGTTTTTATTTTTGTCTGTAAAGCTGCTTTGGAACTGTATTTATTGAGAAAAGTGCTGTACAAATAAATTGAAAATGGAACTGAAATTATTTCTATAACTTTATTAAACTGGGTAATACTGGGGGCCCTGTGGAACATTTGTGACCAAAAATAAACCAACAACAACAAGTGTATTTTAACTAGGGCTGTCAAACTATATATTTTTAAATCGAATTAAGACATGATATGCAGATTAATTAATCAAATTATTTGCAGTTAACTGCATATATTTGTATTTGCTGAGGAAGTTCCTAAACATTTTTTTTTACAATAATAATAATAATAATAATATATATATATATATATATATATATGTATGTACATATATATATATATATATATATATATATATATATATATATATATATATATATATTATAGATATTCAGATTACATTTGGCTGAACAATAATAATATCACAATTACTATTTTTCACACACAGTATATCTTACATCTAAGTATATCTTACAAAAAAAAAACTCTTTGTAAATATATGTCATTTAATTTTTATTTTAGCCAATGCATGCTTGTAATTGACTAACTTGAACTCTTTGTTTAACTCCAGCTCTCCAGACAGGGTGCGGTTGAGTAGCTGAGCAGATTTAGTGGCGGCAGTCTCCCTCTGTCTCTTCATCAGTCTGCAGCCAGTTGTGAAGGGCATAAGAAGAAATGAACCGGCGATGAGCTCTCCCCTCCAAACCTCTGTCCATCAATCACACAGGACATACAGTACATTAGACTGTTCTAGAATTTAATCATTAGATAACAATACCAGTAAGACAGTTTTTCATTCCAACCACCAGACTCTTCCAAGTTCAAGCAGTTCTTAATTTAGTGTTTTTTTTATTACACTTTCTTTTTTTATTGTAAAATAAGATCAAATTTGTCCTTAAAGTCTTGAACAAACAATATTATTTCTGAAAATATGTCAACATTCACCAAATACAAGGAGACATTACAGAGTTATCATATTTTTGGTACACTCACATGTTTTCAATTTTCTATATTCTATATTATTTCAGAACCAAAAAAGGTACTAACACTGGCTATAATGGCATATGAAACAGATACATGTGTAAAGGTTGCTACCTAACTACCTTAAACCGTTCAAGCTACTATCATTTTTGGTTGTTTTTACTTGACGTCACAAAAGTCAAGGGGGAGAAGTTGCAGCTTTCAGTCTGTATTTACAATTTTCAAAGACATGAACAAATGATGTGAATGCAAGATGAAAAGTGATGCACTTACTGACCTCTTTATCTCTCAACTCAGTGAAGCAAACAAAGTTTGAATCTTCTTTGGTCTCATTACTCATCACCACATAGAGAGCTGTGTCCACACACATCCATGGGGAAGGCTTCTCTGAGGCATACACAGTAAAAATGCTATTAATAAAAACACAAAAATGCTTTTTAGGTATTTAAATGATTCAAAAGCTATAACCAATTTGTCTTTTGTGTTTAAATCTATGTCTAATGTATTTACCACGAATCAGGCTCAGGATCTGGGGCCATATGGTCAGGTAAACGCTGGTTGTCTCTGGGATATGCAAGCGATACTGAAGGGAAACAATCGTTCCACCTTCCTCCACATAAAAACAGCCTCTCATAAGAGTATGAAGCCAATTCTGTACAAAAAGGGGCCACATAGTGACATCATAATACTGGTATTGCACTACATTTTAAATGCTGAAAAAATTGAGTTATAAAATTGAAACCCAGCAAAAAACAACAACAAAAAATTGGAATGAAGCTGAAGATACTGCAGGCAACCACAGGGTGGTGCAGTTGTAAAAGCTTTGCTGAAACAAAGGCACATTAAAAACCTGGGTGGGAGCTTCAAAATGAAATTTATTAAATAAAGAATATATTAATAAAGTAAATAATGCATGTATCAAGGCTAAAATGTTGATATAAAGCACCAAAATTCATATAAAACAATATTCGGCTTAAATAAAAGAAAAAAGGCCTGAGAAAAACCCATAAATTCTTGTCTAAACCAAGTCTTTTTGCTCTTTTAACTGCTGTTGTTTGTGTCAAACCAGAATGTTACAGCAAATATACTCTAAATCATCAAGTAATCAAAAATCTGAGTCAAACAGACTTATTTCAGACCCAACAGAGAGTTGTTTTCGGAAATAAACCCTGTCCTGATGTGCCACAGAGGCCTTTTAATGTTTAGAATTGGTTTATGCTTCTTTTCTGAGTGCTAAAAACCAGCTCCTGAAATGACACTTTTTCAACAAAAGCAATTTCCTCCCAGAATTTATGCTGGGTTGTGAAACGTGTTAAGGATCAAATCATAACACTTGGGTGGTTTGTCCACCCCGAATCAAAATGAAGAAAAGCGCCAGAGGCAAGTGTCTACTTTGAAAGGCCCTGATGTAGTGTCCCAAGGAGATGGGTCACTCGGCTGGACTAATACACTGCCCTGTCACCTCCCAGAGACCTTCGTAATTTAGAGCCTCACACACAGACCGCGAGCCACCATAAAAATACACAGCCTGACCCTTTCCAATCCCTACACCCAATTATCAAGCTCATGGCTCAGGTAATACAACAGAGGCGATAGAACTTTCTTCACCCAAGAGCACCTTGTTTTTTTCCAATCTTTTTGCTTTGATGAGTATGGTCATTATTTTTCTGTGGTAAAGCAAACCAGCTGAGGTTAAAGTCAAAAAGAGTGCAAACAAAGGGAAAGAGATCAATAGCAGAGCTCCACTCATATCGACCAGGTGTAAATTTGCCACGAAAAGACTTTGATACTACAAAAACACAGCAAATGTATAGCTGCCTGTAAGGCACTTGCGTTTGGAAAAAGTATAAGAACAATGGAGCAGGTCACAGTACATTTAGTTTGTAGGCAAAACTAAACAAAAAAGTTAATATAAATAAATTACTTTATTCCTAAATGACTCATTCCAATATGACTCAGCCTTTTCTCAGTGTACAATGGCATTTTTTATTATTTCATGGTGCATTGTAGCAGTGTTGTATACTAGTGCTAATCTTGAAATGTTAACTGACTGTAAAATAAATTTTGTCCACATAACTCCACTTTGAGATGTCAACATCATTTGTTTCAAAATCCTTATTAAATCTTTATTAAAGACATTTTGATCTCCCTAACGCTATCCTAACTTCCTAATGCATGCCCTAAACATCCCCACAATGCATACAGTTGGCACCTGTAATGATTTAGGTTCTGCCAGTCTGCCACCCTTACTGCTGCCAGTGCCCATAGCGATGACCTGTGACTGTGAGCTGAAGAAGGTCTGGATGAGGTGCAACTGTATGTCCAATACAAACATATACACAAATTGACAAAAACAATGGGATGTATTTGTCAATTTCACAATGCAGAATCACAATGCAGTCTGACAATGCTACAATGTTTAAATGAATATTCCGGATTCAATACAAGCAAAGCTCAATCGAAAGCATTTGTGGTATAATATTGATTACCACAAAAATGTATTTAGCTTGTCCCTTCTTATCTTAAAAAAAAGCACAAATTTGGGTTACAGTGAGGCACTTATAATGAAAGTGAATGGGGCCAATCCGTAAACATTAAAATACACATCCTTTTAAAAGTATAGCCACAAGACGCAAACAATATGCTTAACATGATTTTAGTGTGATAAAATCGTTTGCTAACTTTTTCTGTGTAAATTTATATCCAATTTTACCATAGTTGACAAGACGACGTAACGCCATAAACATTTAAACAATCATAAAAATTACGATTTAAACAACTTTAAAGCTCAAATAATGCAGAATTTTAACAGAAGAATTAATGTAAGTACTTTTAAGGGCCTCAGCGAGTATTGACGCCGACTATCACCCCTGGAGTCGCGAGTTCGAATCCAGGATGTGCTTTTATAAAATTGTAA